>NW_005370906.1:0-2469 GCF_000412655.1 Myotis brandtii | reverse complement strand
CCAGCATGTGGTCATCCCCTAAGGGGTCCCAGACTGGGGGGGGGCACAGGCTGGGCTGAGGGGGCCCCCCCCCCAGTGCACAAATTTTTGTGCACCAGGCCTCTAGTTGACAATAAAAAAGGAAAGAAGAGAACTCACATTTATTGAGCATTCTCCATGTGCCAGGCACTATATACTTTATACTAATAATCTAATCTTTGGAACAATCTTTTTGGTAATTATTATCTCCATTCTGGAAAAGAAGTCAAGTCCAAAAAGGTAGGTAATGTACTAGAAAATATTTTTCCTTTAGTTCTGGGAATTTTTAAATTATTTCTTTAAAATTTCTGCTACTCCTATTATTTGAAATACCGGACTTCTTGGATTGATCCTCTAATTCTTTTATTATTTTTCTATTGGCCATCTTTCTTCTCTTTTCTGGGAGATTTCCTCAATGTTATATCCCAATCCATTTACTATGTTGTTATGGTCCTTTTCTTTCTTCTTTTTTTTTCTTTTTAAATATGTTTTTATTGATTTCAGAGAGAAAGGGAGAGGGGGAGAGAGATAGAAACATCAATAATGAGAGAGAATCATTGATCGGTTGCTTCCTGCATGCCCCTTACTAGGGATTAAGCCCACAATATGGGCATGTGCCCTGACTAGGAATTGAACCTTGACTTCCTGGTTCATAGGTCAACACTCAATCACTGAGCCATGCCAGCCGAGCATAATCATTTTTCTTAAAAAAATAAAAAAAATATAAAGAGTGCTTTCATGTTCCCTGTTTTTTCTTTTTCTTTTAAAATGTTTTTGTTCTCTCAATTCTTTTTTTTTTAAGATTTTAAAATTAACTTTTAGAGAGAGGAAAGAAGAGGAAGAGAAACATGGATATGAGAGCAAAACATTGATCGGCTGCCTGCTGCATTGAACCAGCAATCTTTTGGTGCATGGGATGACGCTCAACCAATTAAGCCACTCTGGCCAGGGTTGTGCCTGACACTTTTTTGTGTGTTAAATATATTTTTATTTATTTCAGAGATGAAGGGAGAGAGAGAGCGATAGAAACATCAATGATGAAAGAGAATCATTGATGGGCTGCCTCCTACACACCCCTCACTGTGGATTGAGCCCACAACTCGGGCATGTGCCCTGACTGGGATCGAACCATGACCTCCTGGTTCATAGGGCAACACTCAACCACTGAGCCACACCAGTGGGCTTGCCTGACACTCTTGATCCTGAATTCTGGAGGCTGGGAAGTCCAAGATTAAGGTGCTGGCAGATTCAGTGTCTATGAAGGTCTGCTTCTTAGCTCTTAGATTGTTATCTTCTAGCTGTGTCCTCATATGGCAGAAGGGCACCAAAATTTTTTTATTAATGGATGGCAGAGAATAAAATTCAAGTTTTTTGTCTTGTAAGGTTTTGTATTATTCTCACACAGACACTTTTTAGAATATCTGACACATAATAATTTGAAAAAATCAAGCTTTGATTCTTAGCTGCTCTAAGGCATCAGCTTTTGCATTGTTTGTTCTGTGAAGATCACACCGTTAAGATCTGGGATTTCTTGTCCTACCGCACATAAGGAGCATTGTGATTTGGCAAGTAGTATGTGGCTTTCACCACAGTGAGTCTGAGATTTCATATCTCAGCTGATCATTGTGAGGCAGACTATTTTCTCATAGAAACAGCATTATCATTGGTGGTTGCATTCTTGAGCTATGTTCTCAGCACCAAATAAATAAAAGGGACAAGCAGTGATAAAAACAAACATAAACCTTCATAATCATTTTGAACAATCAAACTGTGCTTTCCAGGATATAAAATGATCACAATCTTTCCAAAGGTCCCCATGGTGTTCTCATAAACTGTACACACAATATATATGTAACATACAAGTCTAGGTTATAATAAGATAAATCCACAATTAATAACCTAGCCATAACATATATTAATTACACACTTAAATAATTATTTTGCTGATATTTTCAGAATTTTAGAAGGGTTTTAAAATATGATTTAAGTGAATCATAGCTCTGCAAATTTTCAGTTACCAAACAGGCTTATATCTATAAGCTTTTGGACATATCTTGGTAGAGGGATGGAGGGAGGAGATGAAAACATGTATACAAGATGAATGTCAATAAGAAGCATTGCAACAAATACTTATTGAGTCATGCACTGCATTACACATTCTACTTGTGTTATTTTATTTAATTCTCACAACTTTATAAAGAAGGCACTATTCTTATGATTACTTTAAGATGAAGAAATTAAGGTTCAGAGAAATATATAACTTGTCTAAGGATGCAGAGTTAAGAAATGACACGATGAAGATAAAGGCCAAGCCATTGTCTAAAGCCCTTGCTTTCCCAAATAATGATGACTCACTTTCCGGAGCACATACTCTGTGCTGGGCACATTGTTTAACCATTTAATCCTCTCAACAGTCTTATAAGCCCACCCGGTGTGGCTGTGGTTGAGTAT
>NW_005370905.1:0-429 GCF_000412655.1 Myotis brandtii | reverse complement strand
CCCGTCTGAAGCGCAATGACAAATCACACAGACTACAATGTAGACCCGGGGTGGGATTCTCCTCCTCCAGGCGTCGTTACTGTGGCCTGTGGCAGGTGGGTCACTGCAATCCCATCAAGGACTGAGGGAATTCACAGCCCAGTTTCTGGCCCGATTGCGTCTCATCTATTTTCAGTCCTAACCACAAGATGGCGATGTTTACGGGGGCCTCTCCTCCTTGGCAAGACCTCGTTTCTGGCCCCATGAGATTCTTCCTCTTCTTCTTCCACATTTTTATTGATTTCAGAGAGGAAGGGAGAGGGAGGGAGAGATAGAAACATCGATGATGAGAGCGAATCATTGATTGGCTGCCTCCTGCACGCCAGCCTCATTCCCAGGCCTTACCTCCACAGGAGACAGGGCAAGACTCGGCCTCCAGGGGGCGATCCA
>NW_005370904.1:0-500 GCF_000412655.1 Myotis brandtii | reverse complement strand
CCTTCCTCTCTGAAATCAATACAAATATATGTAAAAATAATAACTGCATCCTGGCTTGAGTGATTTTATTAGTACCATTTGAAAATATTTATTCCTCAGAAATAAAAGAATCTTCAAAGATAAAATAATTTTGATATTTTAAATAAAGAACTCACTTTAGAATTTTCTAACGAATAATTACTTCAATCAGATAAATGATTACCAATATATGAAAAAATAAGTTTTTTTGTTTCTTTTTTTTTTTTATTGATTACAGAGAAAGGGAGAGGGAGAGAGAGAAACATCGATGATGAGAGAGAATCATCAATCGGCTGCTTCCTGCACGTCCCCTACTGGGAATGGAGCCCGCAACCTGGGCATGTACCCTTACCAGGAATCGAACCATGACCTCCTGATTCATAGGTCAACACTCAACCACTGAGCCACGCTGGCCGAGCTGGAAAAATAAGTTTTATTTCACCTTAGTATGGGATAGATAAAATAGCAGAAGCCATTGTGAT
>NW_005370903.1:0-1302 GCF_000412655.1 Myotis brandtii | reverse complement strand
CGCCGAGCTCAAAAGGTTCACCATCACTGTCCTATCACCTGGGCCTGAGCCGCATGAGCTACCGGCTCACTGCCCAGTAACAAAAGTCAATCATTTGAAAAACGACACTAGTTTATCAATGAAAAGCAAGATGGTTTAGAGACGAGTTCAGAAATAATAAATGCGCAGCCATCTGTGGACCCCCATGTTATTGTTAGTGCTTCTTCCTTCTTCAGGAATTTTAAAGTTAAAAAAAAAAAGCGAAGACTTATCTGAGAGAGCAATAAAGGTATAACTAACAGAGATTTATTATTTAAAATATAAAGTTATAAATGGGTGATTCAAATAATCCAGGGGGATTCTGCGTCAGAACGCGCTGCAGGACGATTCCCCACGGGGGCGGAATAAAGGAACCGCACGGCCTTCTCAGGGCAGACTGTGTGCGGTGCAATTCACTCCCTGAAAACTAGACATGAGGAGAGCGTCTCTAGTTTGCAGAGACACCGCGATCCCCGCACGCATGGAGCGCCGGGGTTTCAGACACCGTTTCCCGGGACTTTCCAAGAGCAAGGCAGGACCGTTCCCAAGATCAGGCCTGGAGCAGAGTGTGCAGGGTGCACCCGGCGCTTCAGGCGAAGCAGTAAGACGCGGACAGGGACTGAGGAGGAGAAAATGGCCACAGAGAAACGAATCGCATCACCCGCAGAAGACATGCTTCCCTGATTTTGCAATTAAATGTAATCAGCCAAATAGTGAGATAATCTATTCAAAAACTTAAAAAATTTAGCTAAAATTTCTGGATACATAATCAAGTTGCGAAAAGGGTACATATGCACTAACTTTAGAAAAAACACCTGAAAAAAGAAAACCTTTACAAAAGCTACAATATCCCTGACCGGTTTGGCTCAGTGGATAGAGCATCGGCCTGTGGACTGAACAGTCCCAGGTTCGATTCCGGCCAAGGGCATGTACCTTGGTTGTGGGCCATCCCCAGTAGGAGATGTGCAGGAAGCAGCTGATCGATGTTTCTCTCTCATTGATGTTTCTAACTCTCTATCCCTCTCCCTTCCTCTCTGTAAAAAAATCAATAAAATATATTTTAAAAAGCTACAATAAAAAAATAATAGAAAGTAACATCATGAAGTATGCACTAACATTTATAGAGAACATTTTAAATTATACGAAGGGATATTCAAAGTGATCTAAATAAATAAAAGCAATTATATTTCTATTAAATTCCAAATGCAATGCAATTTCTTTTATTTATTTTTTTTTCTTAATAAAGCTGATTTTTTTTATTCTTTTTAAAAAAATATTATAATA
>NW_005370902.1:968008-969360 GCF_000412655.1 Myotis brandtii | reverse complement strand
AATGGGCGATCCCTTGTATGTAACTTTCCGTCTCTCTTGCAGTTTCTAAGATTCTCTCTTTGTACTGAACATTTTCCATGGTAATTATGATGTGTCTTAGTGTGGGTCTTTTTGGGTTCACCTTGTTTTAGACTCTCTGTGCTTGTGTGACTTTTTTCTTTCCAACCTCAGGGAAGTTTTCTGATATTATTTTTTTGAATAGGTTTTCTAATCCTTGTTCCTCTTTCTGTTGTTCTGGCACCCCTATTATTCGTATGTTGTTTCGTTTCATGTTGTCCCAAAGCTCCCTTAGGCTCTCCTTCTGTCTTTTAATTTTTTTCTCCAATTGCAGTACAGTTTGGGTGTGTTTTGCTTCCTTGTCTTCTAATTCACTAATTCGGTCCTCCGCTTCTCCTAGTCTACTGTTGATGCTTTCAATGGTGTTTTTTATTGCAGCTATATCGCTCTTCATTTCTTCTTGGGTCTTGCATAAGTTATTGATTTTTTCATCTGTTTCTTCTTGCTTCTTGAATAAGTTGTTGACTTTTTCCTCCATCCGGTGTATGCATTCCAGGACCCTTATTCTGAATTCTTTTTCTGTCATGTTGCATGCCTCTGTATCACTTAGCTGCTTTTCTGGCGAGCCTTCCTTTTCTTTCCTTTGGGGGTTTCTTTGCCTACCCATGTTTGATCTCGCTGACATATGTAGATGAGTCGTTCAGTGGCTGCTCCCTGGGTGGCAGGGGCTCCTTGGGTTGTGGTTGCTGCTCGGACGGTTGCGGTAGCAGCTGTTTGCCAGTTGGCAGCAGCTCCTCTGGTGGGTGCTGTTCACAGCTGTGGTGGCTCTTCTGGATGGTGGGGGGAGGCTTCACGTACAGCTGCTGTTCCTCAGACAGAGGGTGTGGTGATCAGGAGGCTGCTGTTGCTTGGATCTGCTGCGTTGATTTAAAGGCACAAAATACAACACAACAAGGCACAACGTACCAGGCACTGAACACAAATATATTCACGATATTAATAATTCCAAATAAAGGTGACCACCCGAATTAAAGAATTAGGGGATAAGGATAAAAGAAGAGAAAAAGATAAAAGAGAAAAAAGAAAAGAAAAGAAAAATAAGAAAAAAAAGGAGTCCAAAACTGAAATTGGGAAAAAGGAGGGGGGAAAAAAAAGAAAAAAAAAAGAGCCAAAAGAGAGAATTAAGTAGAAGAGGGGAAGAGACTATTTATATGAGGAGAAAACTCGGATAGAACCGCCACTAATCCCATCAAATTCCAGCAACAGATCCCTGGAGATGAATGCAAACTACAAACAACTAATAATATCAAGAGAGGCAAGGGAAAACAGAAGCACAAAAATAACCAGGGGTGGGG
>NW_005370902.1:963187-967920 GCF_000412655.1 Myotis brandtii | reverse complement strand
ATATAAGTTGGGTGAAATTTTGACAGGGGGTAAAAAGAAGGAATAGGGAAAATCTAAAGCAGGAATACGGTAAGAGAAACAGGACAACAAAAGGGGAAAAGTGAGGAAGAGAGTTTTAGCATAGAGGTAATATTATGGTAGGGAAAATTGATGCTAAAGGAATGATGAAAATACAGTGGAGAATACTAATCCCAAAATAAAATAAAGAGAAAATAAAATGGCACTTTAAAAAATGGTAAAATGGTAGCAGTAATAATACTGGCTAAAAATAAAAATGTAGTAATTAAAAGGGTAAAATCAGGTGAAGGAAAAAGAAAAAAAAAATTGTTTTTTTTTTGTTAAAAGGTGAAAAAAAGAAAAAAAAATTGCAGTAGTGACGGTCCTTCGGTTCTTCTACTCTTCAGTCTGGCTCGCCTTAGTCCTGCCAGGTATTCAGGAGAGTGTTGAATTTCCCTGCGATACACTGTTCCTCCGTGTTGTAAACCAGAGTCCTGATTTTAAAGCAGGCCGTATTTGTGTCCCAGACTGCCTTAATTTGTGTTTACCTAAGAGTCAATTTGTGGCTCAGCCTCTGGGTTGCAGTGTTTTTGGCTTGGCCTCTGAGGCTATAGGGCTTCACTATCCAGTAGCAAGGGTTTATTTTCTCTATTGCACTTAAAACTGGTTTGGGGAGGTCAACTGCCCAGAGCTGGTTCTTTAATCCTTACCCTCTCCGTGTTGTTGCTGGGACCGAAAGTCCCTCTATAGGCCAGAACCTGTTAACTTCCAGGGACTAATTAGATTATTTTAATCCTTCATCTCGTTCAGGGTTGAATCTGGGTGTGGCTGTGCTCCTTGCCTGGGGGCTGGGGGAAGTAATCCCCCCCTCCTGAGAGAATGGCTGCCCCAGTCCTGGGCCCAGGGGTGTCTCAGCACTCAATTCGCTGCCACCTCTCCCAGCCCCCCTCTCTCCTCAGCCTCTCCCCAGATTCCTCTTGTCCGCACCTTCTCCCTCTCTTCAGCACAGGTGAGTGTCTGTATCCGAAATGTCCTATGAACAGGTTTCAGTGAAAACAAAAAAAGAAACGCCAGCCATGGAAACGAGGAAGGCTGAGTTTCTGCAAGCCCCTCTCTTACCGGCACTGCATGGCATGGTCAGCTCTTCAGGCTGCCCCCTTTAGGGTCAGTCCTCCTTAGTTACAGATCCCAGATCTCAAATTCCCCGGCGCCAGCAATCCCGCAGATCTCCTTTCCCCAGTCAGGGGCTGTGCCTGTCCCAAGAGACGCGGCTGTCTGCCACGTGGTCTCCCTCTAACCCTCTGGGCTCAGAGGTCTGGCAAACTTTCCTGCCCAGATCCCTGGATTTTTACCTTTCCAGGGGAGTTCTGCCCTTCCCGGCCGCAAACTGTCTCACCAGCTGAGCAATTTCGCCAATTCAGGGTGGGTGTTATTAATTTCAGCTGCTTACTCCATTTGCTCCGGGACAAGACCTGGAACACGTCTGCCTATATCACCGCCATCTTGGAAATCCTCGAGTTCAGTTTTTAACAAGGAAGATTTCATAGCTAAAGGAATGGATTTTTCTCTTATTATTTTACAGTTTTTCTTTTTGTTAGGCGTTTTGCCATTTCACTACAGTGTAACTTCATGTGGGCTTCTTTTTATTAATCTTGCAAGGGATCTGTGTTTCTTAAAAGATTCAAATCCTTTATTAGTCTACAAAATTTTCACAACTTTTTTTGTTCTCTCCTTATAGACTTCCTATTGGATATCTGTACCTTTACATTCTGATCTCCATTATTTCTTACACTTCTCAAATCTGTGTCACTCTACCTCATTCTCAATAACTTTATCAGACTTGTTTCTGGTTCAGAGAATTTTTTGTTCATCTGTATCTGATCTGTTGTTAAATCTCTAATTCTCCACAGTCTGTATATATTAATTTACAGACCCACAAGAAGGGTCTGTGAAATATTAAATCCCTAGTTCTCCACCGTGAAATATATATCCATTAATTCTGTAAACATGTATTGACTGCCTTCTGAGTGCCAAGTGTGAGCTCATAAAATGAATGACACAGTACTTGTCCATAAGGAGTTCACTGTCTAGTGGATTGACAAACAAGTAAACAGATAAAATTGTAACAAATGTCAGTTGGAATCTTCTTAAGATCTCTAGATGAAACCACTGCAGGTCCTCAATGTCCTTTAGTTATAATGTTGATAAGATAACATAGGAACTTAACTCTTGTTTATATCAGTTAGCCTATGGTGAAATTGTGTGTTTTTTTGTATTGGTTCGCTTAAAGGCACAACCTTTTGATGACATTAACTGAGGACTGACTATAATTCAAACTCCCTTACACAGATGGAAATACTTAACGCCTCATCCAATAATTCTGTTAATTTTGGAGGATGGGGGCTTATGTTTCGATAGTCACTCTCAGCTCTAAACTTCAGCTTCTGCTAAACTAGTTCTGTTGAGTCATCATCTTACCATGAGGCTTCTGTTGTCCCTGTTTTAGTAATGCTTGCATCTAAACATGGAGCTGGCATTTCCCCCCTTAATTTAATAATTTTCATACCACAAACCATTCACACAAAGCTTTCTATGTGTGTGTAAATAAAATATAGACAGGTTCAGGTGAGAAGAGATTTGTATGCTAAAAATACGCACAATTTAAAATTTAACATAAAATATTTCTTTTCCTAAAAGATCCATTTTGGTCTAATTCCTGGTATCCTGGAGCTCTCTGTCTAGTGGAGCAGGCAGACATCAAACAACTCATCCTACAGGTATTTAATTATAATTTCATTAAATTCTTTAATAGGAAGAAGAGGGCTCTGATTGTGTAGAACAGGGGGGCCTAGAAAGACTCTTTTGAGGAAGTAGAATTTGGTGAATGATGGGTTCAGAAGGAGAATTAGAAACGATCCTGCTAGGAAAACAGTACGAGGGGGAGTTTGACGTGGCGGAAGAAGTTGGCTCATTTGAGAAGCCCTGAAAAGACCTGTGTGCTCAGGGAGGGAAGGGAAAAGGGGAGATAAGGCTGAGAAGGTAAACAGAGTTAAATCATACAGTGCCTTGTAAATTGGGTTAAGAATTTTAGATTTTTATTCCCAGAGCTATTTCAGTTATATGAATACAGTGCTATGGGCAGTCACCAGACATTTGGGGGAAGCTGAGCAGTGTCATTAGGGTCCTGAAGTCAGGTGGATACATATTCCCCAGGCAGAGGTATCAGTATGTAGAAAGCCCTGGCGTTTTCAGCAGGCCTGGGTAGGCTAGGTAGCCATGACTACTGTGTGGTGGGAGCACAGAAAGTGTGGATAATGGCAAGAGAAGAGACAAGGAAAGCTGAGACCAGATTCCAACTAATCGTGCATGCCTTCCCCAGGTGTTTGTGGTTTATCCCGTAAGCACTGAGCAGGGGCGTCACAGGAGGAGCCTTGTCATTTACAAAGATAACTCTGGACGTCATTGTCATTGTCATAACAAAAATAGCCAGTACATTGAAGAGAGAGCCAGTGGTGAACAGTGAGGTGCTTTAGAGATAAGTGACGAAGGTTAAAAATATGCCTTGGCAGTTTGCAGTTAGGAACTAGCACTAATTCAAACTTGACCCCAAAATGGAGTGAGGAAATTTTAGACTAATCCTTTTTGAACATAAACGGAAAAATCTTACCAAACAAAGAAACAAACAAACAACCGCAGTACAAGATCCTAAGTGAAGATTCAAGTACCAGTAGGCATTTGGATTTCAGTTTCTAGAGTTAGTGGAAATATAAATTTTGAAGTTGTCAGCATATAGATGATATTATATTTAATGTTAAGGGTCTAAATTAGATCACCTGAAAAAGAGGATAGAGAAGAGAAGACAGTAAAACCTTGAAGCCTCCAAGTGGGACAGAGCAGGACAAACCAACAAAGGAGCAAGAGAAAAGGAAAACCAGGGCAGGTTAGTGCTCTCTGTTCGGATATCTGCAAATAAGGACAGTTTTACTTTCTCTTTTCCAATTTGGATGCCTTTTATTTCTTCTTCTTGTCTAATTGCAATGGCTAGTACTTCCAGTACTGTGTTGAACAGGAGTGGTGAGAGTGAACATCCCTGTCTTATTCCTGTTCTTAGGGGAAATTGTATTAGTTTTTGTCCATTGAGTATGATAGTGGCTGTGGGCTTGTTATATATGGCTTTTATTATGTTGAGGTATGATCCTTCTATTCCCAACTTGCTGAGAGTTTTTATCAAAAATGGATGTTGGATTTTGTCAAAAGCTTTTTCTGCATCAAATGATATGACCATGTGGTTTTTTTCTTTCAATTTGTTTATGTGATGTATCACGTTTATTGATGTGCAAATATTGTACTATCCTTGCATCCCTGGGATAAATCCTACTTGGTCATGGTGTATGATCTTTCTGATGCACTGCTGGATCCGATTTGCTAAGATTTTGTTTAGGATTTTGGCATCTATGTTCATTAGGGTTATTGGTCTGTAATTCTCTTTCTTTGTGTTGTCTTTACCTAGTTTTGGTATTAGGGTGATGCTGGCTTCATAGAATGAGCTTGAAAGAGTTCCTTCCTCTTGAATTTTTTGTAATAGTCTCAGGAGGATAGGATTTAGTTGTTCCTTGAATGTTTGGTAAAACTCCTCTGTGAAGCCGTCTGGTCCTGGGCTTTTGTTTGCTGGAAGCTTTTTGATGACTGCTTCAATTTCTTCTATAGTTATTGGCCTATTTTTTTTAATTAAATCT
>NW_005370902.1:935919-960251 GCF_000412655.1 Myotis brandtii | reverse complement strand
CTTGTTCCTCTTTCTGTTGTTCTGGCACCCCTATTATTCGTATGTTGTTTCGTTTCATGTTGTCCCATAGCTCCCTTAGGCTCTCCTCCTGTCTTTTAATTTTTTTCTCCAATTGCTGTTCAGTTTGGGTGTGTTTTGTTTCCCTGTCTTCTAATTTGCTAATTCGGTCCCCTGCTTCTCCTAGTCTACTGTTGAAACTTCCAATGGTGTTTTTTATTGCAGCTATATCACTCTTCATTTCTTCTTGGTTCTTACATAATTTATTGATTTTTTCATCTGTTTCTTCTTGCTTCTTGCATATGTTGTTGATTTTTTCCTCCATTCGGTTTATGCATTCTAGGACCCTTAATCTGAATTCTTTTTCTGTCATGCTGCATGCCTCGGTTTCACTTAGCTCCTTTTCTGGCGAGTCTCCCTTGTCTTTCCTTTGGGGATTTCTTTGTCTACCCAAGTTTGATCTCACTGACATATCTAGATGTTGAGTCATTCAGTGGCTGCTCCCTCGTTGGCAGTGACTCCTCGGGCTGTGATTGCTCCTCGGGCGGTTGTGGTAGCAGCTGCTCCTCAGTTGGCAGCAGCTCCTGTGGTTGGTGCTGTTCACCGCTGTGTTGGTTCCTCTGGCTGGTGGGAGGAGGCTTCACACACAGCTGCTGTTTCTCAGACAGAGGGTGTGGATGGGATTGCTTTTTTAATTTCTCTTTCTGTGAGGTCATTTTGGTGTATAGAAAAGATATAGACTTCTGCGTGTTAATATTGTATCCTGTTACATTGCCGAGTTCACTTATTAAGTGTAGTAATTTTTGGATGGATTCTTGGGGTTTTCTATGTACAATATCATGTCATCTGCGAATAAGGACGGTTTTACTTCTTCTTTTCCATTTTAGGTGCCTTTTATTTCTTCTTCTTGTCTGATCACAATGACTAGTACTTCCAGTCCTATGTTGAAGAGCAGTGGGGAGAATGGGCATCCCTGTCTTGTTCCTGTTCTTAGGGGAAATGGTTTTAGTTTTTGCCCATTGAGTATGATGTTGGCTATGGATTTGTCATATATGGATTTTATTATGTTGAGGTATGATCCTTCTATTTCCACCTTGCTGAGAGTTTTTATCAAGAAAGGATATTGGATTTTGTCAAATGTTTTTTCTGCATCAATGGATATGATTATATGGTTTTTATCTTTCAGTTTGTTTATGTGGTGTACCACATTTATTAATTTGCAGATGTTGTACCATCCTTGCATTCCTGGGATAAATCCCACTTGGTCATGGTGTATGATCTTTCTAATGTATTACTGGATTTGATTTGCTAGAATTTTGTTGAGGATTTTGGCATTTATGTTCCTGAGTGATATTGTCCTGGAATTCTCTTTCTTTGTTTTGTCTTTATCTGGTTTTGTTATTAGGGTAATGCTGGTTTCATAGAAATAGCTAAGAAGTGCTCTTTCTTCTTAAATTTTTTTGAATAGTCAGAGAAAGACAGGTTTTATTTCTTCTTTGAATGTTTGATAAAACTCTCCTGTGACGCGTCCGGTCCAGGGCTTTTGTTTGTTGGAAGTTTTTTTATTGCTCCTTCAATTTCCTCCATTGTTATGGGCCTATTCATGTTTTTTGATTCCTCTAGATTGAGTTTTGGAAGGTCGTATTTTATAAGGAATATGTCCATTTTTTCTAGGTGGACCAGTTTGTTGGAGTAGAGTTGCTCATAGTATTTTTTTTATGATTCTTCGTATTTCTGTGGGGTCTGTTGTTATTTCACCTCTTTCATTTCTGATTTTGTTTATTTGGGTACTCTTTCTTTGCTTCTTGGTTATTCTGGATGGAGGTTCATCAATCTTGTTTATCCTTTCAAAGAACCATCTCTTGGTTTCATTGATCTTTTGTATTTTTTTTTTAATCTCTATATCATTTATTTCTGGTCTGATCTTTTTTAGTTCCTTCCTTCTGATCACATTGGGCTTTTCTTGTTGCTCTCTTTCTAATTCTTCAAGTTGCAGAGTTAGATGATTTATTACCAGTTTTTCTTGTTTTTTGAGGTAGGCCTGTAACTTCCCTCTCAGGACTGCTTTCACCATGTCCCAAAGATTTTGCATTGTTGTGTTTTCATGGTCATTTGTTTCCAGGATGTGTTTTATTTCTTCTTTGATCTCTTTGGTAACCCACTCCTTGTTTAATAGTGTGCTATTCAGCCTCCAAGTGTTTGAATTTTTGTGATTGTTTTTACTGTAGTTGATTTCTAATTTTATGCCATTTTGATCTGAGAAGATGCTTGGTATGATTACAATCCTCTTGAATTTGGAGAGACTTTGCCTGTCACCCAGTATGTGGTCTATCTTTGAAAATGTCCCATGTGCACTTGAGAAGAATGTATATTCTGTAGTTTTGGGGTGGAATGTTCTAAGATTTCAATTAAATTCACCTGATCTAGTGATTCCTTTAAGATTGCTGTTCCTTTGCTGATTTTTTGTGGAGGATTTTCCCATTGATGTTAATGGGTATTAAAGTCTCCTACTATGATTGTGTTGCTGTCAATCTCTCACCTGATATCTTCCAGAATTTTTTTATGTATTTGGGTGCTCCTGTATTGGGTGCAGAAATGTTTACCAGAGTTATATCCTCTTGTTGTATCGATTACTTTAGAATTATGAAGTAGTCTTTATTATCTTTTGTTATGGTCTTCACTTTGAGGTCTATTTTGTCCCATATAAGTATTGCTACCCCAGCTTTTTTTTTCATTTCCATTTGCCTGAAAGATATTTTTCCATCCCTTCACTTTCAGTCTGTGTGTGTCCCTAATTCTGAGGTGGGTCTCCTATAGACAGCATATATATAGGTCATGTTTTCTTATCCATTCACTCACTTGATGTCTTTTGATTTCAGCATTTAATCCATTTACGTTTAATGTTATTATTGATAGGTACTTGTTTGTAGCTATTTCTGTACTTTATGCCTGTGTTCCTTCCTCCCTTTCTATTTCTTATTTTTACAGCATTCTGTTTAGCATTTCTTGCATTGCTGGCTTGGTAGTGATAAACTCCCTTAGTTTGTTTTTTTGTTTGTTTGTTTTTTTTCTTGTCTGCGAAGCTCCTTATTTCCCCTTCAATTTTGATTGATAGTCTTCCTGGATAGAGTATTCTTGAATTCAGTCCTTTGCTTTGCATTACTTTGTATACCTCCGTCCATTCCCTTCTAGCTTGATGTGTTTCTGTTGAGAAATCATTTGATAATCTGATGGGGGATCCTTTGTAGGTAACTCTGTCTCTCTTGCAGCCTTTCAGATTCTCTCTTTGTCGTTAACATTTGCCATTGTAATTATGAGGTGTCTTCGTGGGTCTTTTGGGATTCATCTTGCTTGGGACTCTCTGTGCTTGTGTGACTTTTTTCTTCCCCACCTCAGGGAAGTTTTCTTTCATCATTTCTTCATATATATTTTCTAATCCTTGCTGCTCTTCTTGTCCTTCTGGCAGCCCTATTATACGTATGTTACTTTGTTTTGTGTTGTCCGAAAGCTCCCTTAGGTTCTCCTCCTGATTTTTAATTTTTTTCTCCAGTTGCTGTTCAGATTGAGCTTGTTTCTCTACCTTATCTTCTAACTTACTAATTTGGTCCTCTGCTTCTTCTAGTTTACTGTTGAAATCTTCCATGGTGGTTTTGACTGTAGCTATATCACTTTTGATTTCTTCCTGATTTTTGCATAAGTTGTTGATTTTTTCATCCATCCGGTGTATGAACTTTATGACCATTACTCTGAATTCTTTTTCTGTCATGTTGCATGCTTCCACTCCACTTATTTCCTTTATTGGTGACTCCTCATTTTCTTTCCTCTGAGGATTGTGTCATTTCCCCATTCTGACTATCACCAGAAGGTTCAAATGTTGAGTTGCGTGGGCCTGGGCCATGTTCAGTGGGAGCTTCGCACCAACCGAGTGTCACTGAGGAGCTCCTACACCAAAACGTGTGGCTGCTGTGTGTTGGTGGGAGCCATGTTTGCCCAGGATCAGAGTCACCGGTGCTCAGTGTGGCCTGGTGCGCGCACCTAGAATCAGGAACCCTGCCTGCGGCATGCTGAAACAGAGACCCTGCCTGTGTGTGTCAAAAATCAAAGTCCCCTAGCGAGGGTCAAGAGTTAGAGTTCCCCTCTGCCTGCACCAAGAATTGAGTATCAGAGTCTCTGTTGCTAGGTGAGGCCTCATGCCAAGAATTAGGGTCCCTGTGTGTGCATGCAGCAAGAATTGGAGTCACTGGCTCTTAGTGTGAATGCACTGGGAATCCATGATCCCAGGCGCACAAGAGGAGAAAGAGAGTCAAGTCACTGGTGCTCAGTGCTGCCTCTCGTGTGCAGAGAATCAGGGTCCCCGGTCTACTTGGGGGACCAGGTTTCCCAGTAGCACTGTGTCGGCAGGAGGTCCACTCCTATGCTGCGGAAAACAGACTTCCATGTGCGCTTGCCCAGAATTGAAGTCAGGTGACACTGCTGCCCTGCGTTGGCATGGGGTTTGGTCACCGATTGCCTTGTGGGAAACTGATTCCCAGTGTTTGCGCAAGCCCAGGCTCAAATTCCTGTAGCAGCGCTGCGGCCCTGTGCAAGGGTTGGGTCTAGCAGTTCCTATGGTGCTGCAGCCAGCCTGCGGGGAGGGGGATGGGCTCTGTGACTCACAGAAATCCATGGCTTGGATGTCTGGATTCTTGGTGTCTCTGGGTCTGCAACTGTGGTCACAGGTCTCTGTCCCTCAGTGGCTGTAGGGACCCAGTTTGCATCTGAGACCAGACTGGGTGGTGCTGAGGCCAGGATCCTGGTCTCAAGCAGCTCTGTTTTTCAATATGGCATGGTTAAATAAATGAACTTTAAATATAAATTCGCAGAGCAGTTGAAAGTACTATCACCAAAAATATATGAAAAATGAAAAAATATATATCTGGATGATAACCTTGCCAGGTAGAGTATTCTTGGTTGTAGGGTTTTCCTTTCATTATGTTGAATATATCATGCCAATGCCTTCTGGCTTACAAAGTTTCTGTTGAAAAATCAGCTGATAATCTTATGGTCAAGCCCTCATATATAACTAGTTATTTTTTGTTTGCTGCTTTTAAGATTCTCTCTTTAAATTTTCACATTTTAATTATGCTGTATCTTGGTATGGATCTCTATAGGTTCATTTTGCTCTGTACTTCCTGGACTAGGATGTCTGTTTCCTTCTCCAGGTTGGAAAAGTTTTCAACCATTATTTCTTCAGAAAGATTTTCTGTCCCTTTCTCTGTCTCTTTCTTTGTGGGACTCCTATGATGTGAATGGTAGTACATTTTATGACATCCCAGACTTCCCTTATGCTATCCTCATTCTATTGAATTATTTTTGTTTTGATCATCCAATTGGGTGATTTCCTCATTGATCAGAAGCAACCTGATTCTTCAGCATCATCTGCTCTGATGTTGATTTCTTCTCATGTATTTTTATTTTAGTTTCAGTTATATTTTTCAGTTCTGGTAGGTTCTTTTTTAAATAATTTCTATCTCTTTGTTGAAGTTTTCATCAAGTTTATCCATTTGCCTGCAGTTTGATAAGCATCTTTGTGACTAGTACTTGAACTTTTCATCTATTAGACAGCTTATTTCTGTTTATTTTATTTATTTTTCTGGGGTTTTGCTTTTTTCTTGGAACATGTTCTTTGTCTCCTCATTTTACCTGTTGGTTTGTTTCTAAATATTATTTAGGTCAGCTATATCTCCTGGTTGTAAAATATTGGCAATATTTAGAAGGTGTCCTGTGGGGCCTAGGGATGAAATCACCAAAATCACCAGTGTCTGATGCTCCATAGGTGTTCCTTGTGTGGACTAGTGTGTCCTCTTGTTGTGATTGGGCCACAGCTGCTATGACACACTGAACCTGATTTATTGTGAGGCTTGGATGCAACTGTTGCTGGTGTTCGGGTCAGGCTTTTAGTATGGCTGTACATTTGTGTGTGGCAAGGCTCAGTCTGGACTATTTCAGACACAGCACTGTGTACTGGTGCTGACTGAGGTTTCTCACCAGGTGTGGCAGTGCAGTAACCACTTTCAAGGGGTGCCACTTTGGTGATTTCCTTAGGGAAACTCCAGGGTTGGGTAAACAGTGTTAGCAAGGCTAATAAAGAGTGTCAGAAATGGAGCCTGCCAGTGTAAGACAAGCTAGGTTAAAGGCGGGGGGAAATGGCACCCTCCAGCATCTCTGACTCTGAAGAAAGTTTCAACAGATCCCTATCCCTCCAGCATATGCCCTAAAATTAGTCAATGTATCACCCTCATGTATGACCCAGGTGCTTTTAAAACTGTTGCCTCTGCTCTGAGACTTGGAAAGAATACAACCTTGGATTCCTACAGCCCTTTGGTTCTCCCAAGCATAAGCCCACTGGTTTTCAAAGGAAGGTTAATGGAGTTTTTCTTCCTGGTGCAGGTCGCACAGGCTGGAGCTTGGACACCTCACTCTTTGAAGGGATCCTCTGTGGTTGTGCTATCCTTTCCCCTCGTAGGTCACCACACAGGGAGTGGGGGATAGGGTGGGTCTTGACTAGACTGAATCTCTGACCATCTCAAAGTAGCTTTTTCTTTATATTTGTAGTTACAAAAATTCTTTTCTGCTTGGATATAGCTGTTCCTTATGTAGTTTTGGTTTTGGTGTCAATGAGAAGAGATGAACTCATGATCTTCCTACTCTACTATCATTAACTCATGGCCAGGGTCCTTGCTCTAGAATTCCAATTTAGTTTGTCAGTGAAATGTTGTTCCCTGTGGTTGGTGCAATGTCTCCACAACAAACGTGTCTTTAGATCACCAAGTCCCTGCCCACCCCCTAAACCTAGTAAATGTATTTATAAATATCAAAATTATTTTTAAGCCATTCAGATTTTTAAGCCATTTTATAGTCTCATAACAAGTTATTAAAATATGTATTTTATGCACTTCAATAGATTTCAAATTGAAAATGATTTTTGTGCACTGTTTTCTTCAGTCATGCATTCATACCATTTACAAATGGATTTACTTTGGGAGAAACTTCGTTGCCACTTTCATGTAAGAATTATTTAGTATTTCCAAAGGAGCAAGCAAGATGTATTTTAATTACACCATAGCTTCAACTAATAAAAAATCTCTACCAGTTTTAAAGATTAACCATTCTGCTAAAAGGGAGTAAATGGGTTCCATGTGTGGCTAATGGAGCTGATTTAATTTAAAGTGGACAAAGTTCACCATACAAACACTTTAATAATGATCATATTATAAGACTACAGCATGAGAATTAGAATACCTTAGAGATGGAAACAGGCTTAGGAAGCATATCTAAACAAATCTGTGCAAGCAAGAGATTCTGTTTGCAACATCGCATGAATGTTTATTCATTTCAAACTAAATTAATAGCTTTTGTTCAATTCAAACATATTTTAAAATATGGTATAGTAATATATAAACCAAATAATAAAAATTAGAAGTGTATTAAATTAAATATTTCTAGGCTTGATTTTAGGGTTATACAGCATAAAATAAAATTTAACTATGGTAGAACATGTACACAAATTACTCTGACATTCTTTCTTTGGAATTACGATGCTACATGGCAACTAGTTATTCATTGTAAATGATAAATAGTTTTATAATTAATAAAACTAAGCATTGCTTCTACAAAATCCAGATTTTAGTAGACTAATGCATCAATTAATGATTAGATATGTTTTGAGAAATGCATCATTAAGCAATTTTGCCAAGCAAATATAGAATGTGCCTACACAAGCCTAGATGGTAAAGCCTACTGCACACCTAGACTATATGTTATAGACCAATGCTCCTAGGCTACAAAACTGTACAGCATGCTACTGTACTGTATACTGTAGGCAATTGCAACACAAATGGAATTGTTTGTGAATCTAAACATTAAGTTGTATGAGTTCCTTGTATATTTTGGATATTAACCCCTTATAAGATGTATCATTGGCAATATGTTCTCCTGTAGAGTAGGCTCTCTTTTCATTTTGTTGGTTTATTTTGCTGGGAGAAAGCTTTTTATTTTTATACTAGAGGCCCGGTGCACAAAATTTGTGCACTGGGGGGGTCCTTCAGCCTGGCCTGTGCCCTCTCGCAGTCCGGGACCCCTTGGGGGATGTCTGCCTGCCAACTCTTAGTAGCCTCCCAGAGTGTGGCTACTATTATCTTCTTTATTTCTGTAGCCTTGGCCTGGTCTCTCTTGTTTCTCCTCTCTTCCTCCTCTTGGTCTTTATTATAGAACACAAAGGTGGCAACTCTCAAGAGGTTCTCTAAGGTACTTTCAGGACTAATAGCCAATTTTTGTAACTTTCTCCTGATGGCTGGGGTCATCTGAGTGATAAATTTGTCTTTTAAATTTAGTTGTCCCTCTTCTGTACCTGGAGTCATGTTGGTGTGCTTAACCAATGCCTCCCTGAGCCTCACTAAAAAAAGCCACCAAGGAGTTTTCGTCAGCCCCTTGATTAATGGTATTTAGTTTAGAGTAATTAACAGGCTTTGTCTTACTACATCTGAGGCCTACTATAATACAGAACTGGCAGTGCTTTATCTTCCACCTCTCGGTTTCAGGGTTCTATCGAGGGTCTACAGGAGGGACTGCCTCCTGTCCTATTAAGAAACTCCCTCTCCTTCCCTCAATGTCCTCTGCTTCCCCGAGCATAAGTAATAAAACATTCATTCCAAAATTCTCTTGCTTTTTCTAATACAGCTTGCTTTTTAGTGGCTGAGAGGGTCAGGTCTATTATGAGCTTGATGTGTCTATATGAGAGATCAAACATTTGAATCAGGCTTTGGAAGACCTCAATATATATCTTCAATAAATGTTTTTTACATAACAAAATTCATCAAAAAGTTGTCTCTCTTTATGAACCTTTGAAATGTTTTACCAAATTTAGATGATGCCAAATTATATCCTTTATTTTATTCTATTAAGGTACAAAATGTAAATTTATCCAATAAAACAGGTAATCCATCAATAAAATCCAAATCAAGACACCTCAAAATGCAATTAGAGAATTAGAGAATTTCAAAATTAAAACTTTCACACAGTTTGAGTTGTCATTATTTAATTCAGTCCCATCGTTCTTCTGTAATAACAAATTTTAACGTCTTCCTGTTTTTAGTCATTGTAATTCATTAAAAGCTTGCAAAGAAAAGTAAAAAATAAAATGGATGTAGCTGAACACAACTGAAGCAAATCTGCATGGAGACACAAGAAAACCTACAAATGGAGGATTTTGTCATGCCATATAATATACTAAATTAACATTTCCAAATATAAGAAATCTGTGCTGTTATTGTCATAATTATTTATAGTCCATTATTGTAATCTGAAAGACACTTTCTAAAACTAATTCTAATATCCCGAATCCCCCACTGACTGAAATTACAGAAGTATTTAAAAATGCACAAGTTTTTGTGTCTGTATGTATTGTGTATATATTTGAAGTAAATTTAGTAAACTATCAATCATAGAAGGAATATTTAAGTAATTTACATTAAATTTATACACTAAAGTAAAAGATATATATGAAAATAACTACATTTTATTTACCTGAAAAATGTCTAGGATGCTTTAGTAAAAACACTATTTTAATTAATCCAATAAAAATGACTGGATAAAAAGAATGTGTGTGTCTGTGTGTGTGTTACAGAAACAAAGAGAAAATTTATTTGAAAAGTAATCTAAAATATTTATGTTTCAAGTTTTTATTGAAAAAGTCCCAATTTTGATTCAAAATGAACATATATAAAAACTTCATTATATACTTCATATAGAATACTTCATATATATTAATAAGGGTATTAAAATAAGTGTATTATGATATAATTTCCTTTAAGTTCTAGTTGTAGATTTTTTACTAAGTATTCAGAAAATCAGGTTTAAACAACACTTGCAAAGTTACTGAGCTGATTAATTACACATAAATTATATTTTTCTTTGTGTGCAACTCAATAGATAGTTATACTTCATTGTATTGTGAGAGAATAGGAGTTGCATGACTAGAAATAGGAGCTCCTATTACATGAAATTAGGAATTTAGAAAGGTTTCAAAAATAATTTTTAAAATATTTGACTTGTAAAGATTCCAAATTAGCCAGAAAATGTTTCATTAGCTCTATCCATATTTACTAGTAATAATAATAAACATCTGCTCTTTAATTTTATCTCTTCTGAATGTTCTCTGTTAGCAAAACAGAATTTGCATGATGTAAAGGAATTTAATTAATTTTTCCAACCATCCCTATACCCAGAAAATAACCCTGTATATTATTTTTCTCAATAATTTCTCCTTTAATTGTTTTATTTTACTCTAAGTATTAATTTACTTTAGGTCATTCATAATTTATTTTCTAGTATTTTCTTGATCTATAGACAAGTTTTATTTAGAGGTTTTAAACTTGACATTTTAGAGTCAATTTCATAATAAATTTAGCTTCTTTATATTCATGTGAAATAGAACAGCTTATCTGGTCTTGTGACAGAGCTCTGATTAAACTATGAAATAACTGATATTTACCTTGAAAGTCCTCATCTGAAACTTACCTTTACCTTTAGATAGAAGCATATATAAGATAAGTTGTTGATGGAGTGGTAGGGGTGATGTAGACAGGAGGATTTTTTTTTCTACCTTTCAAAAATATTTTTTTTAGGAATACCTAAATATATTTTGGACCTTGATTAAACTGTTAATCCTGAATTAGACAAAGAAATAAACCTCATTATACAATTAATATTTTCACTCAAATTACCAGTTATTACAGAAAGTGCATCTTTCCAATTGAAGCTTTTTACATGCAGGGTTTAACAGGGTAGTATCTGTCCCATTATCCCAATTGTCTTTATAAAATATATGCAGCCTGCTACCTAGGAAACTTGAGTGTAGGAGGAGATGTTCTGAGAGACTGCACATGGCTCCAGTTTCCAAGGAAACTCATGCCCTTTTTTTCCTGTAAATGTCCAAAGCAGTTGTTTATTAGGAACTGGATTAATAGTCTTTTCAAAGGAGACTCTTTTCATACATATGAACTAAATTGTAAATTGTATTAGCTGTGTTTAATTTTTTTCAGCATGTAGGTTTCAGGTATAAAGTAAAGTCTTATGGATTATCACATATGGGTTTAATATGATGTAATTTAAAATATTAAGAATGCAAAAGCTTGCCCTTTAATAAAAATAAACCATAAATGTATAAGAACATTTTTTTTCCTGAAAAATAACTAGCAGATACTGAATGTATACTTATCCAAATCCATATGTGTTGAATATGCACTTTTTAATTGATGGTACATGAAAATATTTTCCTTTGAATGCTTTCATATATAACAACTAGAGGCCCGGTGCATGAAATTCCTGCGGGGGGTGGGGGGATTGTGTGTGTCCCTCAGCCCAGCCTGCACCCTCTCCAACCTGGGACTGCTGGCTCTCAACTGCTCGCCTGCCTGCCTGCCTGATTGCCCCTAAGAACTTCTGCCTGCCAGCCTGATAACCCCCTAACAACTCCCCTGCCAGCCTGATCAACATTTAACTGTTCCCCTGCTGGCCCGATTGTCCCTAACTTCCCTCCCCTGCCAGTCTGATTGCCCCTAACTGCCCTCCTCTGCCAGCCTGGTTGCCCCCAACTGCCCTCCCCCGCTGGCCCAGTCATGCCTAACTGCCCTCCCCTGCCAGCCCGGTCACCCCCAACTGCCCCCCCTGCAGGTCCGGTGGCCCCCAACTGCCCCCCACTGCAGGCCAGGTTCCCCCCAACTGTCCTCCCTTCCAGGCCTGGTCCCCCCCAACTGCCTTCCCCTGCTGGCCTGGTCCCCCCAAACTGCCCTCCCCTGCTGGTCATCTTTGACCACTTGGGGGCAGCCATCTTGTGTGTTGAAGTGATGGTCAATTTGCATATTGCCTCTTTATTAGATAGGATTCAAACTACATTTTTATGTTGAATCCTATTTATTTTCTATCACTAGATTTTATTGTGCTAAAATATCACATATTACATCTTCTACTAACATTCTTTTTTTTTTTTTTTTTTTTTTTTTTTTTTGCTATTGGGTAATTAATATACTCCGAAATATAAAATCTTAAATCTACAAATTTCAAGATGGCTACAGAGTAGGTGAAAGCTACACTTGCCTGCTTCTGGCCCCAAACCAGATTTACAGCTGAATTATAGAGCACTCAACTGAATAATAAATTGAAAGCTAATTGAAATATTACAACCAAGGATTTACAGAAGAAGCCATATAGCCATATATACTGGTAAGAAGGGTTGAGAGGCAGAAAGAGCTAGACCCTACACATATGTGCCACACTGAGAAGCCAGAGGGATATCTCAGCTGCAAAACTTCCTCCCTCCAGGATCATGGGGGGTCTCAACCTTATGCAGGGATCCCCAACCCAGAGCAACAGAGATAAAAAGAGGAGCCCCCATAGCATCTGATGGTGAAAATCAGTGGGGATTTAGTTTGCCTGGGAGAAAAAGAAGTTGGCTAGAGACCCAAACACTAACGTCTCAGGGTTGAAAACTCCTGTTGTTACAGTATCAGCCTGGGGAGTGCACTGCCTGGTCTGTCAACTATTGGCAATACCACCCTGCCATAATGGTCTGCTGCATAATGGTCTGCTGACTGCACCCAACAAGGACCTTTGCGGCACTCTTTTTTTGGAGAAGCTCTTGGCAGAAATTTAAACAATGATTGAACTGTATAGCTTTAGAAAGGGGACCATTAACCCACCTTGAGGGCACAGCCAATGCTCACACCACCTGTCAAATCACTTGGCCTGCTCTATGACTCTGTGGTCCTTCCCAGCTAAGTTCAGTTCTGTAGGGGGAATCTGAGTGACACCCAGAGCTGGGACTTTTAAAATTCATTTCCTGGGGAAGCTTTTGTTCAGGAATCAGATGGGCAGGAACTGGGTTGTGTAGCTATATCACCACTCCTACCTCTCTTGTGAGCTTGGCATGCACCATTCTGCCAATGAGATATTCATTTGACATGTCTTTCTGGCACCAGGGGCCCAGCCCTGTAGAGCTCTGTCCCTGAAGGGGATCTAAGAGGTGATCAGAGCTTGGACCTTTGGTGCTCATCTAAGACTTTTGCCTAGGAAAAGCAAGAAATGCCCACCCCCTCCTACAGTCTTTCTGGCACCACCGCCAATGGAAGACAGTTTGGATCTGCTATCCCAAGTCCTGGTGGTCCCATACTGTAGAGCTCAGCTCCATGGGGAGAAGAGAGTGCTTCTCAGAGCTGGAATATTCTAGTGTGCTTAGCACATTCTGAGGGTTTGTCTAATACCACCTACCCCCAATGGAAGGCTCTTTTGACTTGTCCTTTTGAGTCCAGGTGGCTCCACCCTCCTGAGCTTGCTCCTGCAGAGGGGACAACTGGAACATGCAGCACACTAGTTCTGGGGGAGAGAGAGTTGGAGACTCTGGCAAGGACTGAGTGGATATGGCTTTGGAGTATGGGCCAATTTCTCCTCATTGAGGGATCCACTAATCTGTACACCTGACCCAGGTTGCCTTACACTAGTGAGCTTGCAACCTGTGGAAGGGGCTATGAGTGGCAGCTAGCCTGGGGCCACTGTACAATTTTTCTTTCTTTTTGAAATTTATATTTATTGTTGAAAGTATTAAAGATGTCCCCCTTTTTCTCCCCATTGACCCTATCCACCCCACACCCACCCTTTTCAGGCCTTCACCTCATTATTGTCTGTGTCCATGGATGATGCATACATGCATATAAGTTCCCCAGTTAATCTCTCTTCCCCACCCCTACCTTTCTTCTGAGATTCCTCAGTCTGTTTCATGCATCTATGTCTCTGGATCTGTGGAGGAAGACCAGGCAACCTCATGGAGAGGCAGCGTAGGTAGAGGAGGACTTCATAGAGCCACAGACCTCTTATAGACCTACTCCTAGTTCTAATCAGGAGGAAGCCACACCTTGTATACAGATTGGCTCTTCCCATGCACACCCAGGCCCAGTAGATGCAACCACATACAGTGAATAACATGGTAGCTCCAAAAAGGTAGACCAAGACCAGTTACACACAAAATCTGAAATCAACCTGTACCTAAATCCTGTCCAAGTGGACTCAAAATAAACACAACCAGTGGCGGGCTTCAGACCAGAGCTTGTCCCAACTAGCCACACAAGCAGGACTCCTAAAGGGAGATTGCAGAAGGCATCAGACCCTGCTGGGAACAACTCTGCCTTGGGAGGTAGCTCCTGCACAGCACTCATACATTGATTGAGGTTTATCTTTATCATCGTTTATCTTTATCATCAGCCAGCCTGAAGAGTTAACTCCAACCAGGAAGGGACCAGCAGAATTCAAGACTCAACTACAACAGAAGAGTGCACAAAAACACATGTAACATTCCTGGAGTACCGAGCTTAAGTGATCTGGAAGATTGTGGCACTGAGCCCAACAAAACACCTATATTATAAAGCCATAATAATAAATTTTGGAATAATAGCAGATATACCTAATACACAGAGTCAAAATGTTAAGCCAAAGAAATATGCTCCAAATAAAGAAATAAGAGAAATCCTCAGGAAAAAAAAATTGAAATGAAGTAGAGAAAACAAAAATACCAGATGCAGAGTTTAAAACAATGGTAATAAAGATGCTCGATGACTTTAGGGAAACAATGAATAATTGTAGTGAGAACTTAAACAAAGAGATAGGAAACATTTAAAAGGACATAAAATCATTAAAAAGAATCAATAAAAATGAAGAATATAATATGTGAAGTGAAGAATACACTAGAAATCAACAGCAGGTTAAATGAAGCAGAGAATTGAATAAGCAATTTAGAGAAAAAGATAACACTAAGCACCTAGGCAGAACATCAAAAAGAATAGAATTTTATTTTTTAATTGAGGAAATCTAAGGGCCCTCTGAAACAGCAAGCATAACAACATCTACATAACAGGGATAATAGAAGGAGAAAAGAGTAAGCAAAGGCTGAGACCCTGTTTGAAGAAATAATGGCTGAAAACTTCCCTAATCTTCAAAAGGAAAAAGCACATAACTTCAGGAAATGTAGAGAGTTTAAATCAAGATGAACCCAAAGAGGCCCACACCAAGGTACATCATAGCTAAAATGTCAAAGGTAAAAGACAAACAGAGAATCTTAAAGACAGCAAATTGGTTACTTACAACAGAGCTCACATAAAACTTTCAGCTGATTTATCAACAGAAACATTTCAGGCCAGAAGTGAATGGCATAAAATATCCCAAGAGAGGAAAGCAAGGACCTACAACCTAGACTATTCTATGTAGCAAACTTAACATTTAAAACTGAAGGCAAGATCTTGAAGAGGGGAGCAGTGCAGGCCAGGAGCGTAACCACCCCAATACCCATACTGCCTGAGGACACCACCCTGAACCCAAGCAGTGAGTCACTTACCATCCATAACTCATGAGGGACCACGTCTGGGTCCCTGTAATGAATACCATCCTACCTTGCCACTGGCTCTGAGATACCTGCAGTGACTGCAGGCCAGAGAGACTTCTCACACTGAACCTCCCTACCAAGATTCTGGACCTTACACTTCTGGACCTGGCACTCCTCCACCTTGTGCTCCCAGACATGGTGTGGTGAGTGCAAGTCAGAGGGACCATACACCCCACCTCACCCACCCCTAAGGATTGGGCCCAAGGTGCAGGTTGGGGACCTCCAGCCCGGTGCCCCACCCAGTCCCAAGGACTGTGTGGACAGTGCTATCTGGGGTCACTCAGCCCGGCACCCCATTCAGCTCTAAGGACTGGCAGAGAGGGAAAGCCAGAGAGTGCTAGGGCACAACCTTGTCATGAACACTAGGGTGACACAGTGAGTTGCATGCCAGAGAGCTCTTGGACCTCACAGGAGTCACACACCAGAGGATCTGTGCAGGTGCCCTCACCAACTCCGTGAACCTTCAGTGGACAAAGGCGGAACCAGAACCATGGAGGAAGGGAATACAACTCAGAGCAGAGACATTAAAGGCATGAGACTCAGGGAGACTCAGTCTTTGGGATAAGGAGTACCGGACTATTAGACCACTAGAGGCTTCAATTTCTCAGAACTCAAGCAGGTTGCCCAGAACCAAAAAGTTTCAGCAACTCACATTACATAGAAACAAATACAAAGAGACAGCGATAATGGGAAGACAAAAAAACAATGCCCAAAGGAAAGAAGATGAGGAATCACTAGAGATAAAACTAAATGAAATGGAGACAAGCAATTTGCCAGAGGAAGAATTCAGAGTAATGGTTATAAGGATGCTCAAACATCTGACTGAGAAATTCACCAACATGTGTAAGAATCAAGAGGAAATGAAGAATGACATAGTTGCAATAGAGCACACAATGGAAATTTCAACAGTAGACTAGAAGAAGCTGAGGATCCAATCAGCAAGTTAGAAGACAAGGTAGAAAAATAAAACACTCAATATGAACAGCAATAGGAAAAAAAATAAATAAAAATCAGGAAGAAAGTTTAAGGGAGATTTGGGACAACATGAAACAAAGCAACATCTGAATAACAGGGGTGGAAGAAGAGGTTGAAGTTGAGCAAGGGATAGAAAACCTATTTGAAGAAATATTGACAGAAAAATTCCCTGACTTGTGGAAAACAATAGTCACACAAACACAGAGAGTCCCAAACAAGAAGAACCCAAAAAAGCCCATAACAAGATAAGTTGTTATTACAATGGCAAATGTTAATGAAAAATAAATAATCTTAAGAGCTGCAAGAGAGAGACAGAAAGTTACCTAAGCCTTAGGTATCTCCCATTAGACTATCAAATGCTTTTTCAACAGAAACACATCAGGCCAAAAGGGAATTGAATGAAGTATACAAAGTAATGAAAAGCAAGGAACTGAATCCAAGAATACTCTATCCAGCAAGGCTATCATTCAAAATTGAAGGGGAAATCAGGAGCTTCACAAACAAAAAAAAAAAGGCTAAGGGAAATTATTACCATCAAGCCAGCAATGCAAGAAATCCTAAAGAAATTGATGTAAGAAATAGGAATAGAAGGAGATGGAGAAACACAGACATAAAGGATAAAAATGGCAACAAACAATACTTATCAATAATAACCCTAAATGTAAATCGATTAAATGCTCCAATCAAAAGACATAGGGGGGCTGAATGGATATAAATAGATGACCCATATATATGCTGTCTACAAGAGACCCACATCAGAACAAAGCACTCACACAGACTGAAAGTGAAGGGATGTGAAAAATAGTTTCAAGCAAATGAAGAAAAAGCTAGGGTAGAGATACTTAGATTGGAAAAAACAGACCTCAAAGTGAAGACCATAACAAGAGATAAGGAAGGCCACTTCATAATACTAAAGGGATTGACATACAAGAGGCTATAACTCTGGTAAACATATATGCCCCCAATACAGGAGCACCCAAATACATCGAAAAGCTTCTGGAAGATATCAAGAGAGAGATTGACAGCAATACAATCATAGTAGGAGACTTTAATACCCCATTGACATCACTGGATAAATCTTCTAGACAAAAAATCAGCAAAGAAACAGCAATCCTAAATGACTCACTAGATCAGATGGAACTAATTGACATCTTCAGAATATTTCACCCCAAAGCTATGGAATATACGTTCTTCTCAAGTGCACATGGTACATTTTCAAAGATAGACCAAATATTAGGACACAGGCTAAGGCTCTACAAATTCAAGAAGATTGAAATCATATTAAGCATCTTCTCAGATCACAATAGCATAAAGTTAGAAATCAACTACATTAAAAACAATAAAAAATGATAAAATACTTTGAGGATAAATAGCATGCTATTAAACAATGACTAGATTACAAAAGAGATAAAAGAAGAAATACAAAACACCCTGGAAACAAATGACAATGAAGTCAGTCCTGCAGTCAGCGCTGGGCTGCCGTGGCAACCCAGCACTGACTGCTGTGGCTGCAGGCGCTGTAACCCAGCACTGACTGCTGAGGGGGCTGCAAATCAGGCCTGGAGAGAAGCCTGAAGAGAGAAGCAGGGTCTGATCCGTAGCCTGTGTGGCAGATGTTGATCAGCAATTGTCTCTCTTTCTCTCCTGGTGGGGCCAGCAGCCATGCCTCCATTTCTCTCCAGGCCTCCACCAGGGTTGCTGATCAGCCCCACCTTTCTGATCAAGCCCCCTTGATAGGCCCAGAGATGTTGACTGGCATAGAAACTGACCAATGATAACCAAATCTGGGTGAAGTGTGAGGAGCCAATGGCTGCCTAAGGGGCAGAGCTTTTCACATTAACTGGCATAGAAACTGACCAAACAGAACCAAATCTGGGTCAACTGTGAGGAGCCAATGGCTGCCTAGGAGGCAGAGCTTTTGACGCTGATTGGATAGAAACCGACCAATCAGAACCAAATTGGCCAGCAAAGGAGGGCAGTTAGAGGTGATCAGGAAGGCAGAGGCAGTTAGGGGCCATCAGGCCAGCAGGGGAGAGCAGTTGGGGGCAAGATCAGGCTTGCAGGGGAGGGCATTTTGGGGCAACCAGGCCAGCAGGGGAAAGCAGTTAAGGCATCCCCCACGGGGTCCCCGATTAGAGAGGTGCAGGCTGGTCTGAGGAAACACGCCCCCTCCATGCACAAATTTTGTGCACCAGGCCACTAGTATACTAATAAAAGGGTAATATTTTAATTAGACTGGATAGAACATACATCCTCCAGACATCATTCCAGACGTCCTTCCGGACTAAGCCACAGTGGCAGGGGCCTAGGCAGAGGAAGTTATGGGCGATCACGTAGGCAGGCCAGTGGTTAGGGGTGATGAGGCAGGCAGGCAGAGCCTCATGATCCATCGCTTCAAAAAGGGAGACCCAGACTGCCTGTCACAGCCTGTAGGAGGGACACTTCGTGGCTGGCGGCTGGGAGGTGGTGGCTGCGACGGGAGGCGCTAGCAGCAGTGGACGCTGCAGGGTGGAGCTGGTGCCATGGTGGCTTCTGAGCAGGCATGGTGCCTGCAGCCTCTGTCCATGGCTTCTGCAGGGCTGGACTGCCACTCCTACTGCTATAATGCCTGGGCAGATCCATGACCCTTCCATGAATGTGGGCTCTCTGCCAGGGCTTGGCCCCCTGACCACACTCCCCAGCTCAGCCCTGACTGCAGAGGAGCTGAAATATGCTGACATCCACAACATTGGGGCCATGATCACCCCTTTGCACTTCCTGGAGGTGAAACTGGGCAAGAGGCCTCAACCTGTGAAAAGTGAGCTAGATGAGGAAGAGGAGTGGAGGAAAAGGCACCAGGAAAAGAACAAAGTGGCGGCAGCCCCATGCAGGAACAAGAAGAAGGAGCAGATGGAGTTTCTGCAGCGGGAATCTGAGTGGCTGGAGCTCATGAATGCTGAGCTGAAAAACACAGATGGAGGAGCTGAAGCAGGAGCAGCAGCAGCTCATCCTGATGCTCAGCCAGCATTGCTCCACATGCATGTCAGGACCAACAGCATTAAGATCCCCAACTCAAAAGGCAACCCACCGCTGGAGCAGCTGGAGAAGAAGTCACCATGGGCTGGGAGGAGGAAGAAGAGGAGGAGGAGATGAGCAGAGGGAGGAAGAGGAGGGTCCCAGAGGTCTCTTTCTTGCTACATGAAAAATTCTTCAATGAGGCTCAGCACAGCCAGCATCTGCCAGGCTTTTTTGTGAAACTCAGATCAGCCACACCAGGGGAAGAAACCCAGGCCCAAGTGTTGAGACCAAAGTATTCCTGAGGGGGGCCTGTTCTACCTGGGGCCAGGCTTGCAAGAGTCATCACAGAGGCTTTGGGCCAGAGAGACGCCCAACCTGGTAGCTTCTCCGGCCTCTCTGCCAGGGCACCCACCCAAAGAATCTCCAAGCAGCCAGGAAAAGCCATGAGTTGCAGACAAAATTAGGCTGAGTATGGAACTCAGAGTGAAACTGCAATCTGCCTGCCCCCAGCCCTGACCCTGATCCTGATGCAAGGCTGGGGAAGGGCATAGTGACGGACTCTGCTATACCCACCCACCATGGTCCAGCTAAGTCCTGCCTGGAGTGGCAGCTAGGGCACACCCTCACTGGCCCTGCTGGAGTTGTGGGCACGAGGCACTGGTGCCCTTCGAAAGCACATATTCACTGAATGTTTACAGACTGGCTGTCCTGGCAGGGCTTTCAACTGCACAAGTTTTTTATATTTTCTTTTTTTTAAAATATTTTTTACAAAAAAGTTTAGCCCTAGCCAGCTTGGCTCAGTGGATAGAGCGTCAGCCTGCGGACTGAAGGGTCCAAGGTTCGATTCTGGCCGAGGGCACATGCCTGGGTTGTGGGGTCGTTCCCCAGTAGGGGGTGTACAGGAGGCAGCCAATCAATGATTCTCTCTCATCATTGATGTTTCTATCTCTCTCTCCTTCTCCCTTCCTCCCTGAAATCAATAAAGAAATGTGTGTTTTTTTAAAAAGAGTTTATACAAGCAATACATAAATGGATTTTTATAATCACTCAATGTGATACAGTATAAATATGCTATGGTTTGTTTGTTATGACCAGATATTCAGCAGTTATGGCCGTTGTGTGTAACTTCTAAGTACTGTAGTCTCTGAGTGTTGGGGGTGGCAGGGGTGGAGGTGCAGTGTGTTTCCAACCTGGTAAACCCTTCATAGTACTCAGTTCTGTATCGCTCAGTAAACATTACACTTACTTAAAAAGAAAAAAAGAAAGAGGGAGGCCCAGGCTACCCATACAGTGGCACTGCAGTGGGTGGATGGGGCCTCCCTCTGTAAGGTGATTGATCTGGGCCCTCCCTCCCCTGCCATGGATTGCCCCAGAGAGGGAGGCCCAGGCCACTGTCCAGCAACACTGTGGCAGGTGTGCGGGGCTGGCCAGTGACCACCCTGCAAAGAGAGGCCCAGGCCAGCCAAGTGATCACACTCCATGCCTGTCACCTGCAGAGGGAGGTGAGTGGGGGAAGGGGAAGGGGGGGCAAGCAGTGGCAGCGGTGGGGGCAGGACCAGCTGCCAGCAGCCAGGGGAAGAAAATCCCTGATAGTCCCTGATCTCAGGCCAGGCCTAGGGACCGGGTCCCAGATTGCGAGAGGGGGCAGGCTGGGCTGAGGGACCCCCCCCCCCCCCAGTGCACAAATTTTAGTGTATCTGGCCTCAAGTATGTATATATATATATATATATAATTTTCAGAGGGAAATTGGTTGATTGGTTGGGAGTAGTTGGAGGTAGACAAAGGGAGTACAAATGTATACATAAAGAGACTGCTTTGGAAGATGGCAGCAGGCAGGACGGAGGTGAGGGAGAGGATGTGAGTGAGTGAGAGGTTGAAGGGAGAGTGTGTGTATGTGTGTGGTGTGTGTGTGAGTGAGTGAGGGACAGTTAGATCCAACAGGAGTGCCAGGGGCCGGCTGACAGGGAGAGACTCCCTGGACAGGGAGAGACTGTTGCACTGTGGGCACTCCAGGACTGCGGGTCTCGGCACGGAACCCACGCCATCTTGAAGGGGAGAGCGAGTGGCCGTCTGGGAACTCATATATATATATATATATAATTTTCAGAGGGAAATTGGTTGATTGGTTGGGAGTAGTTGGAGGTAGACAAAGGGAGTACAAATGTATACATAAAGAGACTGCTTTGGAAGATGGCAGCAGGCAGGACGGAGGTGAGGGAGAGGATGTGAGTGAGTGAGAGGTTGAAGGGAGAGTGTGTGTATGTGTGTGGTGTGTGTGTGAGTGAGTGAGGGACAGTTAGATCCAACAGGAGTGCCAGGGGCCGGCTGACAGGGAGAGACTCCCTGGACAGGGAGAGACTGTTGCACTGTGGGCACTCCAGGACTGCGGGTCTCGGCACGGAACCCACGCCATCTTGAAGGGGAGAGCGAGTGGCCGTCTGGGAACTCATGACACCACCACCCAGACAGGCCTTGGACGCTGACCCAGCAGCCACTCCAGCCACGGTCCAGCTGCCCCACCCGCACACTCCCAGACCCTGGGATCTCCACCTCCGGGAAGCATCACATCCGCAGTGGTGAGTGCGGCCTCCCCCTCCCCAGCAGCAGACCTCCGGGCGCCACATTCGTGTGTCTCCAGCGTGCAAACCTCTGGAGCCCACCACCCAACAGGCAGCCGCTGGAGGCCAATCCAGGCTCCCGCTGAGTGTGATACTGTGCAGACGGGGTGCACTGCCCCACAGTAACAATTCTGAATTCACTCTCCTGAATAACTTCCAATAGACACTGTCGCACAATTTCAACGCCAGGGCCCCTTAAGGTGCGTCAGAGCTCTGCCCGCACCGCCATAGCCTCGGTTTCCAGAAGACAAGCATCTGGAGACCACCACTCCACAGGCAGCCCCTGGGAGCCGCTGCGAGCCCCCAACTCCGTGCAATATTGCACAGACAGTGGCGCACTGCCCCACAGGAGAAATTCTGAATTCACTCTCCTGAATCACTGCCAATAGACACTGTCCCACAATTTCAACACCAGGGCCCCTTAGGGTGCGTCAGAGCTCTGCACGCACCGCCAGAGCCGGGTTTCCAGCTGACAGGCAGCTGGAGACCTCCACCCCATAGGCAGCCCCTGGGAGCTGCTGCGAGCCCCCCACTCAGTGCGATATTGTACAGACAGTGGCGCACTGCCCCACAGGAGAAATTTGAATGCACTCTCCTGAATAACTGCCAATAGGCGCTGTCGCACAACTTCAGCCCCAGGGACCCTCAGCGTAACTCGGAGATCCACGCCACAAATGCACCACGGGTACCCCTGTGAGCTGCCACTGGGAACGTGTGTATCCATCCACAGGCACAGCAGCAAAATCTGAGTCTTCCCACTCTACCGCTGCAAAACTCTGGACACTATAGTTTTGCTTTTTCAGCGCTCAGGCCTCCTGAGCTCACCGGGTCACAGGCGTGTTCTTATCCTAACAAGGGTGCACTGTCCCAACAATAGAAATTCTGAATAACCTCATCCTGGATACCTGCTCACAGACCCCTTGATCGCTTGGCTTTAACAGGGCCCTTCAAAGTGTGCCAGGGTGCCACACTGGCAAGCACACTGTGAGTGCCCCTGTGAGCTACCACTGGGAGATTTTACCCAGCAGCAAAAACTGAGTCTTTCCACTCTACAGCTACAGAACCCTGGACACCACAATTGTTCCTTTCCAGTGTGCAGGCCTCCTGAGCCTTACCACCCTGACAGGCAGCTCCTGGGTACCTCCGAGAGCCCCTGCTGGGCACGGGAGATTTTAGCCAAGGACACAAGGCAGCAAAAATTGGAACATATTCCTCCCCAGCTGCTGACATCTGAACACCGCAGTTGCACCTTACCAGCTCGCAGGCCTACATCAAGAAAACCCAAACAGCTTAAGTAGGGTGCTACGCTAGACTATCAAACTCAGGAGATCTGAGAAATCACACAAGCAGCACCTTCCTCAAAAGAACCAGGGTAGCAAAACAGTCAAATCTAGGACACAGAAACAATTAAAACATTAGAGCAAAACTTGGGGAGACAAAAAAGCAACCCCCAAAGGAAAGAGAAAGAGGAATCACCAGGCAGAGATTTAAATGAAACCGAGGCAAATAACTTCTCAGAGACAGAATTCAAAGAAATGGTCATAAGAATGCTCAAAAGGCTGGATGACAAATACACGCAACTCAATGACAAATACACACAACTCAATGAGAATTATAAGGAGCAGAATGAGAATGTCACCAATATGAAAAGGAACCAAGAGGAAATGAAGAACGACATAGCTGCAATAAAGAACACAATGGAAGGCTTGAACAGTAGACTAGAAGAGGCTGAGGACCACATCAGCGAGCTAGAAGACAAGGTAGGAAAATACACACAAACACAGCAGCAACTGGAAAGAAAAATTAAAAAGCAAGAGGAGAGCCTAAGGGAGCTTTGGGACAACACAAAACGAAACAACATCCGCATAATAGGGGTACCAGAAGGAGAGGAAGAGAAACAAGGAATAAAAAACCTGTTGGAAGAAATAATGACAGAAAACTTCCACGATATTGGCAAATCCAAGAAGCACAGAGTCCCAAACAAGATGAACCCCAAAAGACCAACACCAAGACCCATCATAATTAAATTGGCAAACATCGACGACAAAGTACAAATCTTAAAAGCTTCCAGAGAGAGACAGAAAGTTACATACAAGGGATCACCCATTAGAATATCAATGGATTTCTCAACAGAAACACACCAGGCTAGAAGGGAATGGAATGAAATATACAAAGTGATGCAAACCAAGGGACTGAATCCCAGAATACTATACTCAGCAAGGCTATCATTCAAAATTGAAGGTGGAATCAGGAGCTTCACAGACAAAAAAGGACTAAG
>NW_005370902.1:933491-934399 GCF_000412655.1 Myotis brandtii | reverse complement strand
CTTTCTATGAAGCCAGCATTACCCTAATCCCAAAACCAGATAAAGACACCACAAAGAAAGAGAATTACAGGCCAATATCCCTGATGAACATAGATGCTAAAATCCTCAACAAAATTCTAGCAAACCGGATCCAGCATTACATTAGAAAGATCATACACCATGACCAAGTGGGGTTTATTCCAGGGATGCAAGGCTGGTACAATATCTGCACATCAATAAACATGATACACCATATAAACAAATTGAGAGACAAAAATCACATAGTCATATCAATTGATGCAGTAAAGGCATTTGACAAAGTCCAACACCCTTTTCTGATAAAAACTCTCAGCAAAGTGGGAATAGAAGGATCATACCTCAACATAATAAGAGCTTTATATGAAAAACCTACAGCCAACATCATACTCATGGGAAAAAACTAAAACCATTTCCCTTAAGAACAGGAACAAGACAGGGATGTCCCCTTTCACCACTCCTATTCAACATAGTACTGGAAGTGCTAGCCAAAGCAATCAGACAAGAAGAATAAATAAAAGGTATCCAAATTGGTAAAGAAGAAGTAAAATTGTCCCTATTCGCAGATGACATGATGCTGTATATAGAAAACCTTAAAGACTCCATCAAAAAATTACTAGGATTAATAAATGAATTCGGCAATGTAGCAGGATACAAAATTAATGCCAAGGCCTTTTTATACACCAACAATGAGCTTACAGAAAGAGAGATTAAAAAAACAATCCCATTTACCATTGCATAACAAAAATTAAGAAACCTAGGAATAAACTTAACTAAAGAGGTAAAAGACCCATATGCTGAAAACTACAGGATGTTGAAAAAAGAGATAGAAGAAGACATAAACAGATGGAAGAACATATCATGTTCATGGATTGGTAGAATCAATATCATTA
>NW_005370902.1:913154-933121 GCF_000412655.1 Myotis brandtii | reverse complement strand
TTGGGAAAATTGGACAGATACATGCAAGAAAATGAAACTAGACCACCAACTTACACCATACACAAAAATAAACTCAAAATGGATAAAGGACTTAACACATTGTATGCGGGAAACATATTTATACGTTTTACGTTGACTGTAAGTAATAGAGCCACCTGTTAGCGCGTGATAAAAACTACCCTCAAACAATGTGTTAAATGTAAGACAGGAAACCATAAAAATACTAGAGGAATCCAAAGGCAACAAAATCTCAGACATATGCCGAAGCAATTTCTTCACTGATACAGCTCCTAGGGCATTGGAAACTAAAGAGAAAATGAACAAATGGGACTACATCAAAATAAAAAGCTTCTGCACAGCAAAAGAAACCATCAACAAAACAACAAGAAAACCCACTGCGTGGGAAAACATATTTGCCAACGTCATATCTGATAAGGGCCTAATCTCCAAAATTTATAGGGAACTCATACAACTTAACAAAAAGAAGATAAACAATCCAATCAAAAAATGGGCAAAGGACCTAAATAGACACCTTTCAAAAGAGGACATTCAGAAAGCCAAGAGACATATGAAAACATGCTCAAAGTCACTAATCATCCGAGAGATGCAAATCAAAACAACAATGAGGTACCATCTCACACCTGTCAGAATGGCTATCATCAACAAATCAACAAACGACAAGTGCTGGAGAGGATGTGGAGAAAAAGGAACACTTGTGCACTGCTGGTGGGAATGCAGACTGGTGCAGCCACTATGGAAGACAGTATGGAGTTTCCTCAAAAAGTTAAAAATGGAACTCCCATTTGACCCAGTGATCCCACTTCTAGGAATATATCCCAAGAATCCAGAAACACCAACCAGAAAGGATATATGCATACCTATGTTCATAGCAGCACAATTCACCATAGCTAAGATTTGGAAACAGCCTATGTGCCCATCAACAGATGAGTGGATTAGAAAACGGTGGTACATCTACACAATGGAATACTATGCTGCTGTAAAAAGAAGGAACTCTTACCATTTGCCACAGCATGGATGGAACTTGAGAGCATTATGCTAAGTGAAATAAGCCAGTTTGAGAAGGATAAATACCACATGATCTCACTCATTTGTGGAATATAATGAACAACATAAACTTATAAACAAGGACTGATCCAGAGACGGAGAGGCATTGATTGGACTGTCAGGCCTTGGAGGGAAGGTAGGGGAGGGTGTGGGTAAGGGAGAGAGACCAACCAAAGGACTTATATGCAAGCATATAGGCCTAACCAATGGACACGGACAACGGGGGGGTTAGGGCATGAGCGGGGGTGTAGGGGATAATATGGGGATAAGGAGACATATGTAATATCTTAATCAATAAAAAATATATTAAAAAAAGAGACTGCTTTGGGTAATAGGTGTACAATGGAGTGTGCAGATAATGTTTTATTGAGGTATGCACTCAAAATTTGCATGGCACTCCAATGAGTTCAATTTAAATTAATCTTACCTAATAATAGACAACATGTAAATTGACCATCCCTCCGCTACGCTCACCAGCCAATCAGGAGAGTATGAAAGTTAACCCAACCAAGATGGCAGTTAATTTGCGTACATAGGCACCCAGCGGCCTGGGTCCCGGGAACATCATCAGGCACCAAGGTCATTCCAAGGTAGAGCAGCCTAGGAAGGACCTGAGCCAGGGGGCTCCTGAGCCTGCTATCAGAGCTGAGGGGCGGAGCCCACAATTGGAGGAAGAAGTGGGGGAGCTGGCAATTGGAGGGAGCTGGGGGTCCCCTGCCCAGGCCCCGAGGCTTTAGGCCTGGGCAGGTGCTGAGATGGGGATCGGTATGAACAACAGAAGAAACACCTTTTCTGACCGCTCATTGGCTAAGCTCCCTGTATGCCACTGATAATATTTTTAGTAACTTGGGTAAGAAGAATCCAAGAAGGTGACCTAGGGTTTTTCCACCACACTTATGGAGAAAAAAAAGAAAGTCCACTGCTGGAGGACTAAGAAATGTTATATCCTGTCCTAGCCAGTTTTGCTCAGTGGATAGAGCCTCGGCCTGCGGACCGCAGTGTCTAGGTTCAATTCTGACAAGTATATGTACCTAGGTTGCAGGCTGCTCCCTGGCCGGGGCCCAGGTCAGGGCTCATTCAGGAGGCAACCAATCAAAGTGTTCCTCTCACTTTGATGTTTCTGTCTGTCTTTCCCTTTCTCTTCCACATTCTCTAAAAATCAATGGAAACATATCCTTAGGTGAGGATAAAAACAATAATAAAGAAAGAAATGTCATATCCTATGAAAGACACATCTTGAAAATGCCTAAAGAAAGTTGTCATTTTTTCATGGTGAAGGGACTGGAGTCTGTGTTGATGAAAACACCTTGGTGGCTGCGGTGACTGGCAGTGGCTGCAGCAGCAGGGTGATGGGCCTGGTGCCTTCCCCTGATCAGCCTGGTCGCATCCCACAAAGGGAGGCCAGACTGTGGCTTAGGCCCGCTCCCCAAGGGAAGCAGGGAGCGGGCCTAAGCCATCAGTAGGACATTCCCTGAGGGATCCCAGTATGTCAGAGGGGGAAGGCTGGGCTGAGGGATCCCTCCCCCCCAAGTGCACGAATTTTGTGCACCAGGCCCCTAGTAACTAAATAAAACTTATGAATTGTTTAAAAATTCTACATCACATATCACAAGTATTACATCAACATGATCTATCATACTTTGTCATCATTTATTAAGCCATCAACTAACTACACTAATAAAACAGAATCATGCAAATTAACCATCAATCCACCACTCCATCACACCCACAAGCCATGCCCACCAGCCAATCAGGAGCGAGTATGCAAATTAACCCAACTAAGATGGTGGTGGCCACGGAGCTGGAATGAGCAGGAGGCTTGGGTTGCCCCTGGTGATGGAGGAAGCTAAGCTTCCCCCCTGCCCTGGCTGGCCCTGGGCTCCACTCAAGGCTACAGAGTTTCAATTATAGAAGATAAATAAATCCCAGATACCTGCTTCCAGCCTGCCTTGGCCTCCGCTCAAGGAGGCATTGAAAAGAAAAAGAATAAAAGGAGAGGCTGGGAGCTTGGGTCTCTGGGGGGTGTGGCCAGCCTGAAAACAGCCATTAGCCCCTCACCCAGACTGGCCAGGCACCGCAGGGGGAGCCCCACCCTGATCCGGGACACCCTTCAGGGCAAACCAGTGGGCTTCCACCCATGCACCAGGCCTCTATCCTATATAATAAAAAGGTAATATGCAAATTGACCCTAACAGCAGAATGACTGAGAATGACTGCTCACTGTGACACACACTGACCACCATGGGGCAGACGTGCCCCCTGGTGGTCAGTGCGCTCCCACAGGGGGAACTCTGCTCAGCCACAAGCCAGGCTGATGGCTGCCAGCACAGCGCTGGTGGCGGGAGCCTCTCCTGCCTCCTCAGCAGTGCTAAGGATGTCCAACTGCAGCTTAGGCCTGCTCCCCACTGGCAAGTGGACATCCCCCGAGGGCTCCCGGGCTGCCAGAGGGATGTCTGACTGCCAGCTTAGGCCTGATCCCTGGGGGAATGGACCTAAGCCAGCAGGTGAACATCCCCCGAGGGGTCTCAGACTGCGAGAGGGCACAGGCCCGGCTGAGGGACCTCCCTGAGTGCACAAATTTTTGTGCACAGGGCCTCTAGTCAACTACATAAAACAACTTTGGTGTAAATTTACTAATAATATTCTTCAAAGAACCAAAGAAAAGAATATACTCTGAGGGGGACCAAAAATGTGAGAATATTTGCATATTTAGCAAGGAGGCCATTTCTTGGAAATACTAGCCTGTCTCTCTATATTAAAATAATAGCACTATATTCTTAGGCATCCAACCTAAATGCAGACAGTGTTAATGCAAGTATTTTATTGCAAAATAAGTCAAAATGTATAAGTTTCTCTCTCTTTGGAAATAATTCATGAAGAACTATAATTATTTGTGTTGTTTGTTGGGCTGCCAAAGTATATAATAGTAGGCACCTTCATGTATCACCAATGGAGTGCATATTTTATCAGCCTGTATAGGAGGCAATTTGGCAAAGTACTTTAAATGCCTTACAAGGTCATTAATTTTCATTGAATTCAGTAATATAATTTTAAGGCAACTTTCTAAAAAACTATATGTATAAGGAAAATCATCACATTTTTTAATTTAAAAAATCTAAATTTTAACATGTGATCATTGATAAAGTTATGGCAAAAGTGAGCAATAGATACTCTGATGATATCCTAATATTAAAAATAATCATAGTGAGAAAAATACAAAATGACATGAAAGTGTTCATTATACAATGATAAATGAAAAATAAAAGATATGAAAAATATGATAAGAAAATACTGAAAATATAGATGTCAAGGTTTTAGAGTAGATGATTTTGTGTGTTACTTTATCTTTGCATTATCTATTTCTAAGTTATTCATATTGAATGTTTATTACTTCAGTATTTAAAAATGTTTTAAAGTGTTAAAAAGAACAATATTTATGAAGAGTTTAAATGACATAGAGGATACGTATGATGTAATATCAAATGAAGAAAGCAGGTTTGCACAATTTATAGACACAACATTACAATGATAAGAGTACCATTGTGCACCCCTATCTTGGAACAGCTGAGCAACACATTCTTCTTCTCAGTCATTATTTCCCAGAGATAAGTGGGATGCCATAGGAAGACATTGACCTGGCTCTTAATACCAACTATAGGGCAACTACAGGAAGTTGATAAAGTGGAGGCACTAAAAGTAAAGAACACAGAATCAAAGTCTAAGAAATAAACCTCCTGAAACCTCCAGTTGCGAATAAAAACTAAATGAGAAGCACCCAAATTTTATTACTTGCAGATCTCCATAAAGAGGATGTCTGCATGGAAAATTCAAAAAATCAAAAGGCAGGTTTATGCTTTAGAACTTGGGGAATTATTATGTAATTTCTTATGACTTCACTTTTTTTAAAAAAAATTATATAACTTGCACATGGACAAATGCATTTCCCTAAGATCTGAATACCTAAAATAGTTTCCTAATGAACATAGCTTCAAAATATGGGATTTGGGAATGGCACCAGATCTTGAGAATCTATAGAAGGTTATCAAGCTACTTGATGCATGAGTCCTCAAAAAACTTATATAGCTTGTAACACATGACTACTAAATGTTTACACATAACTACTGCATTTATGAGATATGAATTTGGAACATGAGGTACTGTGTTTAGGAAATACTTGTCTTCCCATCAAATGTGCTGGCACCCAACTATCACCTTGATACATGACCCTGCTTTAGTTCTTGCAAGTGCCTTTCCCCTGAAGACTCACTCCTCACCTATCTCAAGCCACTGTTCATAAATCACCTTGAAAGCCTTCCCCAACCTCTTCCAATTTACCTTACCTTCACACTCCCTGCTACAACCCCCATTCTACTCTGTTTCTATCAGTTTGATTTTTTTTTTGAGATTTCACATGTAAGTGATAACATGAAGTTCTTTCTCTGGCTTGTTATATTTAGCATAATGACCTCCAGGTCCATCCATATTTTCTTTTTTTAAGTATATTTTTATTGATTTCAGAGGGGATGGGAAAGAGAGAGAGAGGTAGAAACATCAATGATGAGAGAGAACCATCGGGTGGCTGTCTCCTGCATGCACCCAGTGGGATCAAGCCCGCAACCCAGACATGTGCCCTGACTGGGAATCAAACTGTGACCTCCTGGTTCATAGGTCAATGTTAAACTACTGAGCCATGTTAGCTGGGCCATCCATATTTTTTCAAAGGGCAAGATTTCCTTTGTTTTTAAGGCTGATAATATTCCATTATATATAATCACATTTTATTTTATACATTTACATTCCCACAAACAATGTACTAGTATTCTCTTTTATCCATATCCTTGCCAACATTTATTTTTTTCTTTTTGATAATGGCCATCCTAAAAAAATGTTAGGTGATATTTAATTGGTATTAATGATTGATAATGTTGAGCACCTTTTCATATACCTCTTTGCCATTGTACATGTTTTTAGAAAATGTCTATTCAAATACAACTAAAACACAGTCATTCTGAAAACCAACAGAAGACTAGCTGAAGAGGAGGCTTATAATCAAGGATTTACAGAAACCGCATCGAGACTATATTAAACTGAGGGTCAGGAACAGAAAGCATCTAACATTAGCCTGAATCAGAACCCTCCCTAGGATCCTCAAACAAACCTATCAAGTGGCCAGCTTCAGAAAACATCAGAGCAGAATCCAGTAATTTCACAAATAGCATATCAAAAGAGAAATTGTAGCAGGTACTAAACTCTGCTGAGGCAAATTCTTTTTTATTTTTTTCCATTTTTTCTTTCCCTTTTCTTTTTCCTCTTATTCTCCTTTCTTTGCATATTTATTTTCATTCTTTTTCTTTCCTATTTTTTTCTTATTATTTATTTTTTGGTCTGCACAGCTATTTGCACACTGTGGTTGGGATTGAGCCTCTGAGTCAAAGGAGGTAAAACATAAAATAAATGTTACTGGGGAAATTAGACAGGTATTGTTGTAATGTACTCCGCGAATCACAGAAGGATGCCTCAAGAAGTTGAATTAAAGAGTCACATTTATTGCAATCCAGGACTATGAGGGGTCATTCCCAAATCTCATAGTAGTTATTTGAGAAGGAACTCTTACCATTTGCCACAGCATGGATGGAACTTGAGAGCATTATGCTAAGTGAAATAAGCCAGTTTGAGAAGGATAAATACCACATGATCTCACTCATTTGTGGAATATAATGAACAACATAAACTTATAAACAAGGACTGATCCAGAGACGGAGAGGCATTGATTGGACTGTCAGGCCTTGGAGGGAAGGTAGGGGAGGGTGTGGGTAAGGGAGAGAGACCAACCAAAGGACTTATATGCAAGCATATAGGCCTAACCAATGGACACGGACAACGGGGGGGTTAGGGCATGAGCGGGGGTGTAGGGGATAATATGGGGATAAGGAGACATATGTAATATCTTAATCAATAAAAAATATATTAAAAAAAGAGACTGCTTTGGGTAATAGGTGTACAATGGAGTGTGCAGATAATGTTTTATTGAGGTATGCACTCAAAATTTGCATGGCACTCCAATGAGTTCAATTTAAATTAATCTTACCTAATAATAGACAACATGTAAATTGACCATCCCTCCGCTACGCTCACCAGCCAATCAGGAGAGTATGAAAGTTAACCCAACCAAGATGGCAGTTAATTTGCGTACATAGGCACCCAGCGGCCTGGGTCCCGGGAACATCATCAGGCACCAAGGTCATTCCAAGGTAGAGCAGCCTAGGAAGGACCTGAGCCAGGGGGCTCCTGAGCCTGCTATCAGAGCTGAGGGGCGGAGCCCACAATTGGAGGAAGAAGTGGGGGAGCTGGCAATTGGAGGGAGCTGGGGGTCCCCTGCCCAGGCCCCGAGGCTTTAGGCCTGGGCAGGTGCTGAGATGGGGATCGGTATGAACAACAGAAGAAACACCTTTTCTGACCGCTCATTGGCTAAGCTCCCTGTATGCCACTGATAATATTTTTAGTAACTTGGGTAAGAAGAATCCAAGAAGGTGACCTAGGGTTTTTCCACCACACTTATGGAGAAAAAAAAGAAAGTCCACTGCTGGAGGACTAAGAAATGTTATATCCTGTCCTAGCCAGTTTTGCTCAGTGGATAGAGCCTCGGCCTGCGGACCGCAGTGTCTAGGTTCAATTCTGACAAGTATATGTACCTAGGTTGCAGGCTGCTCCCTGGCCGGGGCCCAGGTCAGGGCTCATTCAGGAGGCAACCAATCAAAGTGTTCCTCTCAATTTGATGTTTCTGTCTGTCTTTCCCTTTCTCTTCCACATTCTCTAAAAATCAATGGAAACATATCCTTAGGTGAGGATAAAAACAATAATAAAGAAAGAAATGTCATATCCTATGAAAGACACATCTTGAAAATGCCTAAAGAAAGTTGTCATTTTTTCATGGTGAAGGGACTGGAGTCTGTGTTGATGAAAACACCTTGGTGGCTGCGGTGACTGGCAGTGGCTGCAGCAGCAGGGTGATGGGCCTGGTGCCTTCCCCTGATCAGCCTGGTCGCATCCCACAAAGGGAGGCCAGACTGTGGCTTAGGCCCGCTCCCCAAGGGAAGCAGGGAGCGGGCCTAAGCCATCAGTAGGACATTCCCTGAGGGATCCCAGTATGTCAGAGGGGGAAGGCTGGGCTGAGGGATCCCTCCCCCCCAAGTGCACGAATTTTGTGCACCAGGCCCCTAGTAACTAAATAAAACTTATGAATTGTTTAAAAATTCTACATCACATATCACAAGTATTACATCAACATGATCTATCATACTTTGTCATCATTTATTAAGCCATCAACTAACTACACTAATAAAACAGAATCATGCAAATTAACCATCAATCCACCACTCCATCACACCCACAAGCCATGCCCACCAGCCAATCAGGAGCGAGTATGCAAATTAACCCAACTAAGATGGTGGTGGCCACGGAGCTGGAATGAGCAGGAGGCTTGGGTTGCCCCTGGTGATGGAGGAAGCTAAGCTTCCCCCCTGCCCTGGCTGGCCCTGGGCTCCACTCAAGGCTACAGAGTTTCAATTATAGAAGATAAATAAATCCCAGATACCTGCTTCCAGCCTGCCTTGGCCTCCGCTCAAGGAGGCATTGAAAAGAAAAAGAATAAAAGGAGAGGCTGGGAGCTTGGGTCTCTGGGGGGTGTGGCCAGCCTGAAAACAGCCATTAGCCCCTCACCCAGACTGGCCAGGCACCGCAGGGGGAGCCCCACCCTGATCCGGGACACCCTTCAGGGCAAACCAGTGGGCTTCCACCCATGCACCAGGCCTCTATCCTATATAATAAAAAGGTAATATGCAAATTGACCCTAACAGCAGAATGACTGAGAATGACTGCTCACTGTGACACACACTGACCACCATGGGGCAGACGCTCAATGCAGGAGCTGCCTCTTGGTGGTCAGTGCGATTCCACAGGGGGAGCTCTGCTCAGCCACAAGCCAGGCTGACGGCTGCCAGTACAGCAGTGGTGGTGGGAGCCTCTCTGGCTTCCTCAGCAGCGCTAAGGATGTCTGACTGCAGCTTAGGCCTGCTCCCCACTGGCAAGTGGACATCCCCCGAGGGCTCCCGGGCTGCCAGAGGGATGTCTGACTGCCAGCTTAGGCCTGATCCCTGGGGGAATGGACCTAAGCCAGCAGGTGAACATCCCCCGAGGGGTCTCAGACTGCGAGAGGGCGCAGGCCCGGCTGAGGGACCTCCCTGAGTGCACAAATTTTTGTGCACAGGGCCTCTAGTCAACTACATAAAACAACTTTGGTGTAAATTTACTAATAATATTCTTCAAAGAACCAAAGAAAAGAATATACTCTGAGGGGGACCAAAAATGTGAGAATATTTGCATATTTAGCAAGGAGGCCATTTCTTGGAAATACTAGCCTGTCTCTCTATATTAAAATAATAGCACTATATTCTTAGGCATCCAACCTAAATGCAGACAGTGTTAATGCAAGTATTTTATTGCAAAATAAGTCAAAATGTATAAGTTTCTCTCTCTTTGGAAATAATTCATGAAGAACTATAATTATTTGTGTTGTTTGTTGGGCTGCCAAAGTATATAATAGTAGGCACCTTCATGTATCACCAATGGAGTGCATATTTTATCAGCCTGTATAGGAGGCAATTTGGCAAAGTACTTTAAATGCCTTACAAGGTCATTAATTTTCATTGAATTCAGTAATATAATTTTAAGGCAACTTTCTAAAAAACTATATGTATAAGGAAAATCATCACATTTTTTAATTTAAAAAATCTAAATTTTAACATGTGATCATTGATAAAGTTATGGCAAAAGTGAGCAATAGATACTCTGATGATATCCTAATATTAAAAATAATCATAGTGAGAAAAATACAAAATGACATGAAAGTGTTCATTATACAATGATAAATGAAAAATAAAAGATATGAAAAATATGATAAGAAAATACTGAAAATATAGATGTCAAGGTTTTAGAGTAGATGATTTTGTGTGTTACTTTATCTTTGCATTATCTATTTCTAAGTTATTCATATTGAATGTTTATTACTTCAGTATTTAAAAATGTTTTAAAGTGTTAAAAAGAACAATATTTATGAAGAGTTTAAATGACATAGAGGATACGTATGATGTAATATCAAATGAAGAAAGCAGGTTTGCACAATTTATAGACACAACATTACAATGATAAGAGTACCATTGTGCACCCCTATCTTGGAACAGCTGAGCAACACATTCTTCTTCTCAGTCATTATTTCCCAGAGATAAGTGGGATGCCATAGGAAGACATTGACCTGGCTCTTAATACCAACTATAGGGCAACTACAGGAAGTTGATAAAGTGGAGGCACTAAAAGTAAAGAACACAGAATCAAAGTCTAAGAAATAAACCTCCTGAAACCTCCAGTTGCGAATAAAAACTAAATGAGAAGCACCCAAATTTTATTACTTGCAGATCTCCATAAAGAGGATGTCTGCATGGAAAATTCAAAAAATCAAAAGGCAGGTTTATGCTTTAGAACTTGGGGAATTATTATGTAATTTCTTATGACTTCACTTTTTTTAAAAAAAATTATATAACTTGCACATGGACAAATGCATTTCCCTAAGATCTGAATACCTAAAATAGTTTCCTAATGAACATAGCTTCAAAATATGGGATTTGGGAATGGCACCAGATCTTGAGAATCTATAGAAGGTTATCAAGCTACTTGATGCATGAGTCCTCAAAAAACTTATATAGCTTGTAACACATGACTACTAAATGTTTACACATAACTACTGCATTTATGAGATATGAATTTGGAACATGAGGTACTGTGTTTAGGAAATACTTGTCTTCCCATCAAATGTGCTGGCACCCAACTATCACCTTGATACATGACCCTGCTTTAGTTCTTGCAAGTGCCTTTCCCCTGAAGACTCACTCCTCACCTATCTCAAGCCACTGTTCATAAATCACCTTGAAAGCCTTCCCCAACCTCTTCCAATTTACCTTACCTTCACACTCCCTGCTACAACCCCCATTCTACTCTGTTTCTATCAGTTTGATTTTTTTTTTTGAGATTTCACATGTAAGTGATAACATGAAGTTCTTTCTCTGGCTTGTTATATTTAGCATAATGACCTCCAGGTCCATCCATATTTTCTTTTTTTAAGTATATTTTTATTGATTTCAGAGGGGATGGGAAAGAGAGAGAGAGGTAGAAACATCAATGATGAGAGAGAACCATCGGGTGGCTGTCTCCTGCATGCACCCAGTGGGATCAAGCCCGCAACCCAGACATGTGCCCTGACTGGGAATCAAACTGTGACCTCCTGGTTCATAGGTCAATGTTAAACTACTGAGCCATGTTAGCTGGGCCATCCATATTTTTTCAAAGGGCAAGATTTCCTTTGTTTTTAAGGCTGATAATATTCCATTATATATAATCACATTTTATTTTATACATTTACATTCCCACAAACAATGTACTAGTATTCTCTTTTATCCATATCCTTGCCAACATTTATTTTTTTCTTTTTGATAATGGCCATCCTAAAAAAATGTTAGGTGATATTTAATTGGTATTAATGATTGATAATGTTGAGCACCTTTTCATATACCTCTTTGCCATTGTACATGTTTTTAGAAAATGTCTATTCAAATACAACTAAAACACAGTCATTCTGAAAACCAACAGAAGACTAGCTGAAGAGGAGGCTTATAATCAAGGATTTACAGAAACCGCATCGAGACTATATTAAACTGAGGGTCAGGAACAGAAAGCATCTAACATTAGCCTGAATCAGAACCCTCCCTAGGATCCTCAAACAAACCTATCAAGTGGCCAGCTTCAGAAAACATCAGAGCAGAATCCAGTAATTTCACAAATAGCATATCAAAAGAGAAATTGTAGCAGGTACTAAACTCTGCTGAGGCAAATTCTTTTTTATTTTTTTCCATTTTTTCTTTCCCTTTTCTTTTTCCTCTTATTCTCCTTTCTTTGCATATTTATTTTCATTCTTTTTCTTTCCTATTTTTTTCTTATTATTTATTTTTTGGTCTGCACAGCTATTTGCACACTGTGGTTGGGATTGAGCCTCTGAGTCAAAGGAGGTAAAACATAAAATAAATGTTACTGGGGAAATTAGACAGGTATTGTTGTAATGTACTCCGCGAATCACAGAAGGATGCCTCAAGAAGTTGAATTAAAGAGTCACATTTATTGCAATCCGGGACTATGAGGGGTCATTCCCAAATCTCATAGTAGTTATTTGGTCACAGTTCCAGGGTTATATAGGCAAAAAATCACAAAGGTATTGATTACATCTCAGGATTTGGAATGAGGAACCTGGTTCGCAAAAAAAGCAGTTTACAGAAGCAGAAATTAAGCATGTTAATTACAGTTTTGGGTCTCCGGATCACTGAGTTGACAGAAACACATCATCTGGGACCGCTGGGTTGACAGGAACACATTATCTAGAGCCCTCGGGTCTCGAACCACTGAGTTGGCAGGAAGTCATTATCTAGAGTCATCGAGGTAATTTAGAGTAATTGCACTGTCCTGGTCTTAGGACCACTGAGTTGACTGAAACACATTATCTGGAACCCTCTGGTCTTGGGATAATTGTGCTGTCCTGGTTCCCAGGTACAGAAGAATGTGCGTTCTAAAACCAGTAAGATAACAATCAATAGGATAGTCATTCAATCGAATGGGATGATTTATACAATTCAGAAAATCAAAGTAACTTTTCTATTGTTAAGCCAAACAACAGGGTTAGAGTTAAACTACAGTTTCAATCTGAAATGATTGCTACCATACTTCAGTATATGCAAAAAAGTGAAACTAGACCACCAACTTACACCATACACAAGTATAATCTCCAAATGGATAAAATACTTAACTATTAGTAAAAAAAAAATCACAAAAACATCTTAGAAGAAGCCATAGGCAGTAAAATCTCAGATATCACTGGTAGCAATATTTTTTGCTGATATATTTTGTAGGACAAAGGAAACAAAGGAAAATAAACAAATGGTACTAGATCAAACTAAAAACTTATGCACAGCTAAGGAAACCTTCAACAAAATGAAATGGGAGCCCATACTATGGGAGAACATATTTGCCACTGAGACATCTGATAATGAGTTAATTTTCAAAAAATATAAAGAACTTATATAACTCAATACCAGGAAGAGAAACAATCCAATTTAAAAATGAGCAAAGGACCTGAATAGACACTTCTCCAAAGACAATATACAGATGGACAATAGATGTATGAAAAAAAATGCTCAACTTCACTAATCATCAGAGAGCTGCAAGTTAAAACCACAAAGACATATTACCTCATACCTGTCAGAATAGCTACTATCAATAAATAAACAGACAACAAGTGCTGGTGAGGATGTGAAGAATTGGGAACCCTAGTTTATTGTTGGTGGAAATGTAGACTGAAGCAGCCACTGTGGAAAACAGTATGGAGTTTAAAAAAAAAAAAGGAGCTGTCTTTTGACCCAGTGATATCACCTTGAGGAATATATCCTAAGAAGCCTAAAACACCAATCACAAAGAATATATGCACAGCAGTGTTATTTACAATAGATATGGAAACAGCCCAAGTGTCCATCAGTAGATGACTGGATAAGAACAGCTGTGGTACATTTACACAATGGAACACGATGAGGCTGTAAAAAAAAAAAAAGGAACTCATCTTTCGCCACAGCATGAATGGACCTGGAGATTATCATGAAATAAGCCAGACATAAAAAGACAAATACCATATTATCTCACTTATATGTGGAATCTAATAAACATATTCAACTGATGAACAAAATAGAAACAGAGGCATAGATACATAGAGTAGACTGACAGAAGTCAGAGGTGAGGTGGGAGGGGTGACTAGATGAAAGAAGGTAAAGTAATTAGCCAAAGAACATATATGCATAACCCATATACCCAGACAATAGTTTGGTGCTGGCTAGAGCAAAGTGGGGACAAGGACCTGGTAGAGGTATGCAAAGGTGCAAAAAAAAAAAAAAAAAAAAAAAAGGAGACATTTGTAATAGTGTCAACCATAAAAATAAGGATTGAAAAATGTCTAAGTTCTTTGCCCATTTTTAATTGGATTATTTTTGTGCTGTTGAGTTTTAAAAATTCATTGTATATTTTTTATACTAACCCCTTATCAGATATATGGTTTGAAAACATTTTTCCCATTCCACAGATCACCTTTTTGTTAGGTTTGATCAAATAATTGAATCAATACCCCCTTCCCTGGGAACTGACCTTTAGGCCACTCACAACAGACATTCCCTTTCACATAGACCACATTCCACTTGCTAAGACAATTATACTTCCCCTCCGAACATTCCCAGGATCCGGGCCTGAACAGAGAATTCTCTGCCCAGAAAAAATCTCTGACTCCCCAGCCCTGGGTGCTAGCACCATTTTGGGACAGCCCATCTGGTATTCAGATGACCTAATAAATTCATAATCACTCATCACTTCGGCCTCATGCATTCCTCCTTCAACAACCCTAACATTTGGTGCTGAAACCCGGGAGAGTTCCATGGGGAAGGGTTGCCATCTCCTTGGCTTTGGTCACCCCAAGTTTGCTACTCAGAGAGCAGTAGGCAGCGGTAGCTGGTCCTGGGCTTACCTCTGAATCCTACTCTGGTGACTTGATTGACAGCCTTGATTAGGCCTCGCTCCCTAGCAGGCCCTCCCGAACCAGCCAAGGGGGACTCCGGATCAGGAATCTCTCCTTCTCCATTGCTGACCCTCCATTCCACACTGGCCAATCTTCTCTAGGTGAGTGACATTCTACAATTTTCCCTGTCTTGAGTCTTCTGCCCACTCTTTCTCACTGACTTCTCAAAGGTCTCTCATCTCGAAAGTCCTAGCGCTAGGCCAGCAGATTCCTCAGACATTTGGCTGTGGGTCCTTCTGGATTGGGGATGCTCAGTCCAGAGGGTCACCCCTTCATTTCTCATGGTGATTTGTTTAGCAGTGGAAATGCCTGTCCTAAACAGTCACCTTTGGATTTGTGGTCTGTCACTCAATCTCTCTCTCTCTCATGGGCCATGTTACACTCTCTCTACACCAGTGGTTCTCAACTTTCCTAATGCTGCGACCCTTTAATACAGTTCCTCATGTTGTGGTGACCCCCAATTTCATTGTTACAAATTGAACATAATTAAAGCATAGTGATTAATCACAAAACGATATTTAATTATATATGTGTTTTCCGATGGTCTTAGGCGACCCCTGTGAAAGGGTCGTTCGACTCCCAAAGGGGTTGTGACCCACAGGTTGAGAACCGCTGCTCTACACACAGGGAGATCAAGCCCAAGTACCTCGTTTTCTTTTGTAACACTGTTTTGTCACAATATAAACTAAATAACAAGTCTCAATAGCCTGAAAACTGCACTTTCAATTTTAACACATTGTACAATTTAGATAATTGCTGTCACTACAATGGAAAATGTCAGATTCCCTATATCCAGGCTTTTTTAACCTTTTGGTCCTGACCCTCTCTCAGTCAGTCCTACTCTACCCATCACATCCTTCTCCTTCATGCAAAACATCATACCCCCAACACTTCTGATTCTGCATCTACTTTGACCCAGTAGACCACCGATCTCCACTCCCTTATGCACCCCTTCCTTCACCTGCAGTAGATTCTCAAAACCCAGACCCTACTAATTAGCAACCACCTTCTACCCCAGCCCCTGAGGGCCCAAATCCTGAGAGCTCGAGCTTCAATACAGACTTTTCCCACCTAACATTTGCTCTCAGACCACTGAAAGACTGCCTTCCTCAACAGACTCTTCTATTCCCAAGCCCATTCTACCCCCGAGAGAGGTAGCAGGAACCAAGGATATTGTCTGGGTACACATCCCAGTTTCCATGTCTGACCTCACACAGATTGTGAGGCATCTCAGCTCTTTTTCCACCAACTCATAACCTTTACTAAGAAATTTGAGTACCTGACCCAGTCCTATGACCTGACCTGGCATGACATCTAGGTCATTCTGTCCTCCTCTCTCACCCCAGAGGAGAAGAAGGTCATCTGGCTATCAGCTCAGGACCATGCCCATGACCTCTCATAGACAGGACATGGCAGTCTACCTGGTTGGCACTGATGCAGTCCCCTGAACTAACCTGAGATGGGACTATCAGATTAATGCTCCAGGGTGCCGTCTCTGTAGACATATAATCACCTGTCTCATTGCTAGACCCAAAAAGGCTGCCCATAAGGCGGTCAACTATGACAAACTTAATAAAATCACTCAGGGCCCTGACAAAAACCCAGCTCTCTTCCTCTTCTGCTTCACAGATGCCTTACAGGAATTTACCACCTTAGACCCCACCTCCCCAGAGGGAATCCTTCTAAACACCCATTTTATATCCCAATCAGTCCCCAACATACATCGCAAACTTCAAAAAATAGACATAGGTCCACAAACTCCTCAAAAAGACCTTGTTAACCTTGCCTTTAAGGTCTGTAATAATAGAGATGAGGAGATCAAAATCCAAAGACAATGGGGAGTTCAGGCCAAAATGGGGTCATAAAAGTAGGCTTCTCAGCTCAGCCACTTCTCTCAGAAATCCCAAACAAAGTGCCAGTCCCCTAACCAAGGGTAAGTCAGAGGCTAAGCTGCCTCCAGGCCCATGCTTCAAATGCAACAAAGGACACTGGACCAACTCCTGTCCAACCCTGAGATCTCTTCCTGGGCCCTGCCCAAGGTGTGGAAGGGAAGGCCACTAGAAATCAAACTGTAGTTTGGCCTCTCCAGGTAGGACTTTAGTCAGTTCTACAAGGCCACTCTGTAGATGTGGTTTTAAGCCTCCAGACCTCCTGTGACTGGCCACTGAAGACTGAAGCTGCCCAGGCCCTTCAGACTTACATCACCAGGACAGAGCTTTGGGTAATGATTGGAGTGGCAGGTAAGCCGATCTCCTTTTAATTGACACTGTGGCCACTTATTCTGCCCTCTCCAAATTTGCTGGGACCCTTGTTCCCTCTTCAGTCTCTATTATGGGGGTTGGTGGACTAGTCTCACAACCATTAGTCACCTCACCTCACCACTGCATTTTACTAAACACCCCCTTTATCCACCTTTCTCATTCCACCTGAGTGCCCAACTAGAGCTACTGCACATCCCCTCATAAAGCCCAGTTGCCCCAAACTGCAGTCATTTACCTCATTTTAACTCTCACCCCACAAAGCCTAGCCACTACCTTGGACCATGAATGCCTTATCTCCTCCATGACTATCCCCTCCTCTAGTCAAGAAATATTATCCTTTCTTGGGCTGGCTGGGTACTTTTGCCTCTGGATTCCCAACTTTAGTCTTCTCACAAAACCCCTCTATGATGAATGAAAGGACCCCTCAGTGAGCCTTTAGATCTCAAAGCCAGCATTCTCACCCCCTTTAATGCTCTGAAAACTACTCTCACCTCAGCACCTTCTCACCCCCGCTTCCCAAAGAACAACTTTCTTTACTACAAAACTGCAAATCCTTACTTACCAGTCCTGCTACTATCTGAAGCTGAACTCATTATCACCCAAACCTTAGCATGTTATCTCTAAGGGAAAATGTGGCAGTTTTAAATGCAAGCTGCTGCAGTCTTAGAACAGGCTGCAGGGCCTGTTCCTTCCTCCCTCTGCCTTTTCTCCACCCTTATAGGCCATTACATAATTTTTCAGTCTTTGATAACTTGGAGCATTGCTGAAAACATCTAAATGTTTTAAAATAACATAAAATACTGAATCATTAATAGCTAGACAAGTTTTAAATTTGCCTGCTCTTAGCTTTTATGACAGATGGTCTCTTGTACTTTGTTGAAGGTATATTTTCTTGAAAGTAAGAGTGTATTTAAAGTGTGTTCATAAATGTAAATGCTGGTTGTTTACTAAACTGGTTATTTGTGAATGGATAGATTTGTGAAACTTGTAGACAATTTTGTCCAGTGAGCCAGGACCTGATCACCCCTGATATCTGAAGGGACCCCTTCTCTCCTAGTAAGCTAAAGCAACCCTGCCCAGGCTCTCTCCTGTTGCTTACACCCTTAGATTGGAGTCTAGACTTTCTTTATTTCCAACGCTCATTCACAGTCCTTGACACTATCATTGAAAGCCTCAACAGGTCTTCTTGCTTGGTATTTAGGAACTTCTCTCCCCTTTTCTAGCCTTCTTAAAAGTCATACACTGTAAAGGACACCAAGTAGGGAAAGATCCCATAATACAGGGATATAACAAAGCAGACCAAGAGGCCAAGGCAGTGAATCAGAGGAAGCCTCTATCTCCCCAACTCTTAGCTCTGCCTTATACAACACCCAAATATACTCCAGAGGAACTTCAGGCCATATTAGCTCTTGAGGCCACTTGGGAAGATCCATGGTTAAAATTTCAGGGAAAATATATCCTTCCCAAAGGACAGACCCACAATATCTTACAGGCTACTCACAATTCCTTACATATAGGATACAGACCACATTTACAACTCCTAAAGCCCCTCATAATATGGCCTATCCTAGCCTCCCTACTGCAAGATATATCAAAACCTGTTCTACTTGTTACTCAATATCTCCCTAAGGACAGGTTAGACCTCCTTCTTTCCCCACTCCTCAGACAAGAGGCAAAAACCTTGGACAAGACTTTACTTTCCTGTCCTTTATTAAAAGAACCAAATATCTCTCTTTTATTTTATTTTATTATTTTACTAGAGGCCCGGTGCACGAATTCGGGCACCAGTGGGGTCCCTAGGCCTGGCCTGCAGGATTGGACCAAAACCATCTCTCCAACATCCCCTGAGGGGTTCTGGATTGTGAGAGGGTGCAGGCCAGGCCGAGGGACCCCACCAGTGCACGATCGGGGCCGGGGAGGGATGTGGGAGGTTGTCTAGCTGGGGAGGAGCCACGGGAGGGCTCCAGGGTGTGCCTGGCCCGTCTAGCTCAGTCCCAATCAGCCAGACCCCAGCAGCAAGCTAACCTACTGGTCGGAGCATCTGCCCACTGGTGGTCAGTGCACATCATAACAAGTGGTTGAGCAGCCTTAGCATATCATTAGCATATTACGCTTTGATTGGTTGAATGGCCAACCGGACTACTGGACACTTAGCATATTAGGCTTTTATTATGTAGGATTTTTTAATTGTTTAAAGTATTACATATGTCTCCTTTTTCTCTGATTTAACCCCCCAACACTCCCACACCACAGGACAAGCCCTCTCCACCCCAGTGTCCATGTCCATTGGTTATACTAATATGCATGCATACAAGTACTTTGATTGATCTCTTACTCCCCATCCTGCCTTCTCTCTGAGGTTGGAAGGTCTATTCAGTGTTTCTTTGTCTCTGAATCTATTTTTGTTCATCAGTTTGTGTTGTTCATTATATCCCACATATGAGTGAGATCATGTGATATTTATCTTTCTCTGACTGGCTTATTTTGCTTAGCATAATGCTCTCCAGTTCATCCATGGTGTTGCAAATGATAAAAGTTCCTTCTTTTTTATAGCAGCACTAGAGGCCTGGTGCATGATTTCGTGCATGGGTGGGGTCTGGCCAGCCTGCCCCAATTGGGGCTGATTGGACAGGGCTGGCTAGGGAGGTGGCCACAGACGGTTGGCCTGTTGGCCCTACACCCTGGTCAAACACTTGGGCGAGGGGACAATTTGCATATTAGCTTTTTATTGTATAGGACTAGAGGCCCGGTGCACAAAAATTTGTGCACTTGGGGGGGAGAGGGGGTCCCTCAGCCCGACCTGTGCCCTCTCGCAGTCTGGGACCCCTCGGGAGATAACGACCTGCTGGCTTAGGCCTGCTCCCGGGTGGCAGAGGGCAGGCCCAATCCCTAGGTGCAGCCCCTGGTCGGGCTCAGAGCAGGGCTGATTGGGG
>NW_005370902.1:892937-912290 GCF_000412655.1 Myotis brandtii | reverse complement strand
TCTCCTTTTTTTCTTTTTTTATTATTCTGGCATTTATTTACCTTCTATGGCTGTCACTGGAGCTTAGAGCTGGCTTTCTCTCTGAGGCTCGGCTGCTGAAAGGTATCTGGCCCAACCACTCCTTTTTTTTCTTTTTTTTTATTCTGGGCCAGCTTTAGCTCTGGCTCTAGCTCTGAGGCTTCTGCTGCTGGTTCTATAATCGAAACAATGTATAACTTTAGCTCTGAGATCCCGGCTGGCTGAAAGTGTTACAAAGTTTCAAACTGCCAGCTCAGAGGCCGGCAGCGCAGGCGGGGAACGTTGGCTTCCTCCTTCAATGAAGGAAGCAAGCCTCATGTTCGCTTTAAGCTGCCTGGCTGCCGGCTGCCATCTTGGCTGTCAGTTAATTTGCATATCTCCCTGATTAGCCAATGGGAAGGGTAGCGGTCGTACGCTAATTACCATGTTTCTCTTTTATTAGTGTAGATAGTATTCCATTGTGTAGATATACCACCATTTTCTAATCCACTCATCTGTTGATGGGCAATTAGGTTGTTTGCAAATTTTAGCTATTATAAATTGTGCTGCTATGGACATAGGTGTGCATATGTTCTTTCTGATTGGTGTTTCTGAATTCTTGGGATATATTCATAGAAGTGGGATTACTGGGTTGAATGAGAGTTCCATTTCCAATTTTTTGAGGAATCTCCATACAGTTTTCCACAGTGGCTGTACCAGTCTGCAATCCCACCAGCAGTGTACAAGTGTTCCTTTTTCTCCACTCTTCTCCAGCACTTGTAGTTTGTTGATTTGTTGATGATAGTCATTATGACAAGTGTGAGATGTACCTCATTGTTGTTTTGATTTGCATCTCTTGGATGATTAGTGACTGTGAGCATGTTTTGGTACGTCTCTGGGCCTTCTGTATGTCCTCTTTCGAAAACTGTCTATTTAGGTCTTTTGCCAATTTTTTTATTGGATTGTTTATCTTCCTTTTGTTAAGTTGTATGAGTTCTCTGTAAATTTTGGAGATTAAACCATTATCTGAGATGCATTGGCAAATATGTTCTCCCATGCAGTGGGCTTTCTTCTTGTTTGTTGATGGTTTCTTTTGCTGTGCAGAAGTTTTTACTTTGATGTAGTTTATTTTCTCCTTAGTTTCCATTGCCTTAGGAGCAGTATTGGTAAAGATATTTATTTATTTATTTTGCTGCCTATAGACAGTCTTCTAAGATTTTTATGGTTTCCCGTCTTACATTTAAGTCCTTTATTCATTTGGAGTTTATTTTTGTGTATGGTGTAAGTTGTTGATCTAGTTTCATTTTTTGCATGTATCTGTCCAATTTTCTCAACACTATTTATTGAAGAGACTGTCTCAAATCCATTGTATTCTTCTTTGTCAAATATTAATTAAGCATAATGGCTTGGGTGTGTTTCTGGGTTCTCTGTTCTGTTCCATTGGTCTATATGTCTGTTTTTGTGCCAGTAACAGGCAGTTTTGAGAAGAATGGCTTTGTGATATAGCTTGATATCTGGTATTGTGATCTCTCCAACTTTGTTCCTTTTCAGAATTGCTGTGGCTATTCGGGGTCCTTTTTTATTCCAGATGAATTTTTGGAGAGTTTGTTCTAGGTCTGTGAAATATGCAGTTGGTATTTTATTTTATTTATTTTTTCTTTTGAGTGAGAAGATGGGAACAAAACAGCTTTGTGCCCAAATCCATTCATAAAGCTTCAAAAGCTTAGGGGATCATAGGATATGGGGGGGGACACTTATTATCACAGATTCCTGGTCCCCACACCAAAGGCCTGAGAATCTGTGTTTTTAACAAGCATCCCCAGGTGATTCTCATGATAGTTTTGGAAGTGCTCCTAGTGGAAAAGGACATAGATTGGAGATTAACAGGCTAAACTTACATTCTGACCCATCCACTCACCAGCTCTGTTAACTCTCTGAGCCCTGGTTTTCTCATCTATAAAAATAAAAATACATGTATGCCCTGTAGCAATCCTCCAGTTAGGTATTATTATCATCATGCCCGTTTTACAGGTTAGGGAGCAAAGGCATAGAGTGATTGGCTAAGCCCAAAGTCACTTTGCTGTAAATGACAAAGTTGGTTTCAAACTGGAAGCCACCCAGCTCCAAGGTGCCATGCTAGTAGCTCCTGGTGTTCAGACTTTTGTCCCAGAAAAGAGCACTTCACTGAAGAGACAGGAGAAACGCTTTCCAGAGAGGCTATTTATGTTCACTCTTACATCAGATGATAACTTGATGTTCCACTTAACATAATATACTCAGTAAACTAACAAAGTTCACTCAAATTAATTTTTGAATCAAGCTTTTCTTCCCAAAGATTAATAATTTATAGGAATCAAGCCATGACTCCACCTAGCAGATGGCTCAGGCATGTTAATGCTTCAACAAACTTCATAGCAAATAACAATATCACAAGTGGTATAAATGAATATTAAATAAGATACCAAGTGCTTCCCCCACAGCCATAGCCTAGATTTGGGTCTGAGCTAATAGAATTCACCAATGTGAGACCACCTGTCCTGAGTGGGTTCACCTCTGCACTGCTTTACATGGGCTTGGTGTCTCCTCAGTATATGCCTGGGCTGGAAATTCGCATTCTTTTTCAAGTCAGGTCTTATATAGTTCATTTCTGAAGACTACAGTATATATCAAAATGCAGATCTAATCAACCACTGTTCTGACAAAGTATATATATTTTACTAGAATGTGTGAAATGATTGTTTCTCATTTGTCATCAAGCCTGGCACTGTGGGTAGAAATGAAGATGCATCCCGAAAGATAGGACATGAAACCAGAAAAATAATTCTGAATTTTCTGCTTAAAAAATACATACATATATTGCAGAAGACAGAGTCCATTGGGGGCAGTTTTTTTTAAAGTACTACTCTGAGAATAAACAAGCATAGCAAAAAGAAAGATAACAGCTAAAGTTTGTGAACAAAAAAAAATACAGATTTATTCAAGTAAAGCAAAGTGGGGATAAGCAAAAATCAGATGAGAAAAGGGTTGGGATTCTGTATGACCATAAAGAAGAGAATTATTCTAGATCCTAACTAAGGAAAGCAGGTAGGGACCTGTGTCGCAGTTGGTATTTTAATGGGGATTAAATTGAATCTATAAATTGCTTTGGGTATTATGGACATTTTAATTATGTTGATTCTACCAATCCAAAACACGGTATGTTCTTCCATTTGTTTATGTCTTCTGCTATCTTTTTTTCAATGCCCTGTATTTTTCTGAGTACAGGTCTTTTACCTCCTTAGTTAAGTTTATTCCTTGGTACCTTAATTTTTTTGGTGCATGGGATTGTTTTGTAGTTTCTGTTCCTGTGAGTTCATTATTGGTGTATAGAAAAGCCATAGGTTTCTGGATGTTAATTTTGTATCCTACTACATTGCCAAATTCATTTATTTAGTCTAGTAGTTTTTGATGGGGTCTTTAGGATTTTCTATGTACAATATCATGTCATCTGCAAATAATGACAGTTTTATGTCTTCTTTTCCAATTTGGATGCCTTTTATTTCTTCTTCTGGTCTGATCGCTATGACTAGCACTTCCAGTAATATATTGAATAGGAGTGGTGAAAGTGGGCATCCTTGTCTTGTTCCTGTTCTTAGGGGAAATGGTTTTAGTTTTTGATCATTGAGTATGATGTTGGCTATATAAGGCTTTTCATATAAGGCTTTTATTATGTTGAGGTATGATTTCTCTATTCCCACTTTGCTGAGAGATTTTATCAAGAAAGGGTGTTGGATTTTGTCAAATGCTTTTCATGAATTGATTGATATGATTAAGTGAATTTTGTCTCTCAAGTTGTTTATATGATGTATCACATTTATTGATTTGTGGATATTGTACCATCCTTGCATCTCTGGATAAATCCCACTTGGTCATAGTGTATGTCTTACTAATCTAATGCTGGATCTGATTTGCTTGAATTTTGTTGAGGATTTTAGCATCTATGTTCATCAGGGATATTGGCCTGTAGTTCTCTTTCTTTGTGGTGTCTTTATCTGGTTATGGAATTAGGGTAATGCTGGCTTCATAGAAAGAGCTTGGAAGTATGCCTCCCTCATGAATTTTTTGGAATAGTCTGAGGAGGATAGGTTTTAGTTCTTCTTTGAAAGTTTGGTAGAACTCCCCTGTAAAGCCTTACAGACCAGGGCTTTTGCTTGCTAGAAGATTTTTGATTACAGCTTCAATATCAACAGTAGTTATCTGCCTATTCATGTTTTATTCTTCTTCCTGATTCTGTTTTGGGACCTTTATTTTTCTAAGAATATGCTCATTTCTCTAGGTTGTCCAGTTTGTTGGAATAGAGTTGTTCAGAGTATTTTTTTACAATGCTTTTTATTTTTGTGGGATCTGTTGTTACTTCACCTCTTTCATTTCTGATTTTGTTTATTATGGTCCTCTCTTTTTTTTCTTGGTGAGCTTGGCTAGAGGTTCATCAATCTTGTTTATCCTTTCAAAGAACCAGATCTTGGTGTTTTTGTTCTTTTGTAATTTTTTTTGCCTCTATGTCATTTATTTCTGCTCTGATCTTTATTATTCCCTTCCTTCTACTTACTCTGAGTTGTTTTCGTTTCTTTCTTTCTAATTCTTTAAGTTGTAGGGTTAGATAATTTATTACCATTTTTCTTATTTTTTGAGGTAGGCCTGTAGAGCTATGAACTTCGCTCTCAGGACTGCTTTCACTGTGTCCCATAGGTTTTGGATTGTTGTATTTTCATTGTCATTTGTTACCAGGATGCTTTTATTTCTTCTTTAATCTCTTTGGTAACCCATTCATTGTTTAATAGCATGCTATTTGACTCCCAGTTTTTGATTTATTTTCATTGATTTTATTGTAGTTAATTTCTAATTTTATCCAATTGTGATCTGAGAAGATGTTTGTTATAATTTTAATCTACTTGAATTTGAAAAGACTTTGGCTGTGTCCCAATATGTCGTTTATCTTTGAAAATGTCCCATGTGCACTTGAGGAGAATGTATATTCTGTAGCTTTAGGGTGAAATGTTCTGAAGATGTGAATTTCATTAGATCTAGTTAGTCATTTAGCATTGCTGTCCATTTGTTGAGTTTTTGTGTAGAGGATTTATCCAATGGTGTCAATGGGGTATTAAAGTCCATGACTATGATTGTATTGCTATTGATCTCTCCCTTGATATATTCCAGAAGATTTTTTATGTATTTATGTGCTCCTGTATTGGATGCATATAAGTTTACAAGAGTTATATCCTCCTGTTGAATTGCTCCCTTTAGTATCATGAAGTGGCCTTCCTTATCTCTTGTTATGGCCTTCACTTTGAGGTCTATTTTGTCTTATATAAGTATTGCTACCCCAGCTTTTTTTTTTTTTCTTTGCATTCTCCTGAAAAAATTTTTCCCATTCCTTCACTATCAGTCTGTGTGAGTCCTTTGTTTTGAGTTGAGTCTCTTGTAGATAGCAGATAAATGGGTAATTTTTTCTCATTCATTTAGCTTCCCTATGTCTTTTGTTTGGAGCATTTATTCAATTATGTTTAAGGTTATTATTGATAGGTACTGGTTTGTCACCATTTTTATTCTTTATGCCTGTGTTTCTTCTTCCCTTCCTATTTCTTCTTTTTACATCAGTCCCTCTAGCATTTCTTGCATTGCTGGCTTGGTGTTAATAAACTCCCTTAGCCCTTTTTTGCCTGTGAAGATTCTGATTTCACCTTTAATTTTGAATGATAGCCTTATTGGATATAGTATTCTTTGAATCAGTCCCTTGGTTTGCATCACTTTGTATATTTCATTCCATTTCCTTCTGGGCTGATGTGTTTCTGTTAAAAAATAAGTTGATATTCTAATTGTAGATCCCTTGTAGGTAACTTTCTGTCTCTCTATGGCAGCCTTTAAGATTCTTACTTTGCCATTGGTGTTTGTCAATTTAATTATGATGTGTTTGGTGTCGGTCTTTTTGGGTTCATCTTGTTTGGGACTCAGTGTGCTCCTTAAACTTGGGTGATATTTTTCTTTCCAATATCAGGGAAGTTTTCTGTCATTATTTCTTAAAACAGGTTTTCTCTTCCTTTCTCAGACTCCTCTCCTCTGGCACCCCTGTTATACTGATGTTGTTTTGTTTTGTGTTGCTCCAAAGCTCCCTTTGGCACTCCTCCGTCTTTTTAGGTTTTATTTTTAGTTGTTGCTCTGCTTGGGTGTTTTTCCCATCTTGTCTTCTAGCTCGCTGATGCGGTCCTCAGCTTCTTCTAGTCTACTGTTGATGCTTTTTATTGTGTTCTTTGTTGCAGCTATGTCATTCTTCATTTCTTCCTGATTCTTCTTCATTTCCTCTTTATTCTTACACATGTTGTTGAATTTGTCTTCCATCCTTTTCAGCGTCCTTATGACCATCACTCTTTATTTTTCCTCTGACAAATTGCTTACCTCCATTTTATTTACTTCCTATTCTGGTGATTCCTCCTTTTCATTCATATAGGGGCTATTTCTTTATCTTCCCATTTTTGCTCCTCTCAGGTTTTTTGGTTACATGGCTCATTCTCTACCATGTTGACCAAAAGTCACAAAATAACACTTGACAAGACACAACACAGAGGGAACAGACTAGGAATGTATTCATGACATCAATAACCCCAATAAAGGTGACAACCAGAGAAAAGAGATTGGGGGAAAGAAAAGAGTGCAAAAATGATATTGAGAAAAGGAAAAAAATAAGAGATAAAAAAGAAGAAGAAATAAGGGGAAAATGTATGTATATGGGGAGAAAACTCCAAAAAAAAAACAATAAATAAACCAAAAAATGCAAACAACAAACAAACACCCAGAAAACAAGGTGGGGGGGAACTAAATCTGAAGAGGCAGAGCTTATTTCCAGAAAGTAAGATAAAGGAATTGAATGAATGAGGGAATAGCCATTGTTAAGTATAGAGGAGATATAAAGAGAATGAGTGAATAAGAAGAAAAGTAAAAAAAAAAATGAAATAATCAATAAAAATTCCTCTTTCTTTAGTCTATCTATCTATATATTCATCTATTTTTGGAAAAGGAGAATAGAGTAGAGCAAATAGGTTTCAGTTTGGTGTGTGAAACTGATTAAGCAATTAGGAGAAGAAGAGAGCAAGCAAAGAGATGGAAAAAGCATAAAAAATTGGCTAGTGAAGAAAGAGAAAAGAAAAGGATGCATTTTAGATATATGAGTAAGCCAACTGAGACTACTATAACAGTAATGCATCAATAAAGCAGATAAAGAAGATCAATTTTTAACAAGGAGTAAAAAGAAAGGAGAGAGAAAAAAAACTAAAGCAGGAACAGGAGAAGAAAAGCAGGATGAAAAAGGGAGAAGTAAGGAAGAAAGGGTTGGCAAAAAGGATAAAATTATATAAAGTAAAATAATGATAACAAAAATAAAAATAGAATGTATAACAGTAATCCAAAAAAAAGAAAAGGTTAATAAAATAAAATAAATTTTTTTGAAGTAAAAGATAAATAAAAAAGTGAAGTAATGAAGTGTCGTTCACTTCAGCTGTGTTTTAATGTCCCATGGGGGCTGGTTTAAAACCCTTCTCTACTATTCTCTCTGCCACTTCTCAGTTTCCTGTTTGGTATTCAGCACTTTGTTGAAGTTCCCAGTGATCCACCACTCCTCTGTGTCTGTCTCCACAGCCTTGGTTTCCAACAGGCAGGACCAATCTGCCTGCTTTTAGTCGCATTTACACAAGTGTCTATTTCTGACACAAGCTCTAGTTGGGAATGTTGCTGTATTAGTTTCTAGGACCAAATGGCCCCTCAACCCAGTCCCCAAGAGCTCCCTGTGGGTATTCAGAATGCTTCTTTTCCTGCAGAGCTCGAGGCTGGATGCCGCTGCGCTGCTAGGAGGGGCTGGCTCTTTAGGAGAAAAATGGCTGTTTAAGGTTGGAGGGACTGAACTGTCCCTGAGCTGGATTCCTGGTTGCCTCTCCCTGTTTTGCTCCCTAGCCTCCACAAAACCACCTCCACCTGCACCACAGCCTCAGTGAGTGTTTGTAATCGAAAGATCCTATGTACTGGTTTTAGCAAGTAAAAGCAAGAAAAATATAAAGACAGGGCAACTTTGCCACTGCATGTTTCTCTCCCCCTGGCACTGCATGGCCAGTGCAGAACTTCAGGCTGCTTTCTGGTTGCAGCCTCCCACAGCTGTAGACATAGATCTGGATTTCTGACTGCCAGCAGCCCTGTGGACCCTATTCTATAGTCGAGTGTTAGGCGTGTCCCCAAGGGACGCAGACTTGGTATAGTACCTTTTCATTCTGACCTTCTAGTCCCAGTTGCATGTGTCTCTCTCTCCAACCCAGATCCCTGATCCTACCATTTTCCAGGCATCCTCTGTCTTTTCCAGCCACAGATTGTCTCACCAGCTGTGTTTAATTTGCCAATTCCAGGTGGATGTTATTCCATTTAGTTGTTTCTTTGATCTGCTCCATGAGAAGCTGCAGGACACATCTGCCTATTCAGCTGCCATTATGTCTCCCCCCAGACAAACTTTAGGAGCCAGTGCCTAGGGAGGCTGGAGTCTCAGTGTTCATGGGTTCACAGCCAAGGCAGCAAGTCCCCAGCTGGTGTGGCTGTAGTGTCCCGGTTGGTGTCTGAGTGCTCCCCGGCTGGAGGTGAGGCTGGGCTCCCCGTGACAGCAGCTCTCCCCTTCAAAATGGCACAGCCTCTGCAGCAGAGCTGGCTGCTTCAGGAGAGATTGCAGTGGTAGCGGAGGATACCTGGCTAGGGGAGCCTGGTCTGCCAGTCCCCAATAGTCCTGTGGAATATAACTGTCACACACACACACACACACACACACACACACCACACGTCCACACACTCCCCTTTCACTCCTTCACTCACTCACTCTCTTCCTCACTGCTGTCCTGTCAGCCGCCATCTTGGATCTCTCCTTGTCCCAAATATCTCTTAACCCTAGTAGATACCTTCTGAGGCTGGGTAGAAGCATTCCCTGGTATGTCTGTAAAATCCTCCGAGGTCACTCAAACTCTCATTCTTCATTTCATTCCCAGATTCTACTTCCCCACCTCATTACAATCAGATAATGGACCTTCTTTCATATCTGAAATAACTCAACAGGTCTCCTCCACTCTGAACACCCAGTGAAACTTACACCCCCTACCGGCCCCAACCTTCAGACAGGTAGAAAATACAAATTTCTTAATTAAGTCTCACCTAACTAAATTAACTCTCGAAACTAAAGAACTTTGAACTACTCTCCTACCTCTAGCCCTTATGCACATCAGGGAAACCCCTCCCCTCATGCACCCTCTTTTCTTAGACATTTTGAACTGACATATGGAAGGCCCTTCTTATTAGGAAATATTCTTTCCACAGAGACCCCTCTAGGATACTATGTCCCCATTTTTAAATCTCATCTTACAATTACTGAGAGAACATGCAGATGAGGTCCTCCCTCAACCTTTTTATGGGAGACATCCCTGTACTCTTCTCCAACCAGGTGACTGGGTCCTCCTAAAGGAAATCCATCTGTTAAATAATTTATAGCCCCAATGGCAAAGCCTAACTACTCCAACTACAGCTAAATTATCAGAGAAAACTCCATAGTTCCACCTTTCCAAATTAAAAACTGTCCCAGGAATACCTCCATCACATGAACTGGAGTCCCCTAAGTATTACAGCCACCAGATCAGGCTCATTAGACTCTTCCTTACCTGCATCCCAGAAGAAGAGGATGAATAAATGATCATCCCTGCATGTGCTCCCTGTATACTGACCCTATCAACCCTGACTTCCCTGAAAGCCCATCTCCTCTCCCAATACAAATCCTCAAGGTCTTAGCTACTGCCCCATCTCCCTTTGCATCAGGATTCTCACCTTTAGTCAAAAGTAAACAACCAGCATTTATATCTATGAACACACCACACTTTAAACACACTCTTACTTTTAAGAAAATATATATTCAACAAAGTACAAGAGACCATCTATAATAAAAGCTAAGAGCAGAAAATTTTAAAACTTGTCTTGCTATCAATGTTTCAGTATTTTATGTTATTTAAGTCTTTCTACAAGGGGACTTTGATTACCCATGGGACAAAATTTTCTTCTTTCTAGATCCCAAACATACCCTTTCTCCCCTTGGGACAATCCCAATCCTAGAAGTGGGGATTAGCTCTCCTTCTCATCCTATTCCAGCCCTCCTTTCCTACACCCATAAGCTACACCCATAAGCAACTTTCTCACCTCTACTCATCTCAAACGAACACTTAACCTCACCCATTCCCTCCTAAACCAGAAATTTCTGGCTCTGCCTTTACCACACCTCTTCAGCATATACCACCATTCTTATACCAATCAAGAGATGGAATCAGGCAAAAATCTCTCTAACTTGTAAAAAGGGTTTCTCAAAAAGCAGACACACTTCTAGGTAATTATCTTACAGCACAGGAAAATAAAGCTTCCCCTCTTTTTTGTGCTTATATTCAATCTCTTACTAAGGTAGCTCCTTCCTCCAGTTATTTCCTACAGCAGATCCATTTTACTCCTTATCCAACCATCCAGGCCCAAGTCTTCAACTGCTCTTTTTCTTCCCTTTCACTTTTCCCTTGAATAACAGCCCATTCTAGCATTCCTACCCACTTTCACTGTAATTTTCTTTCTCTGTGGGGAGAAAACATACATCTGCCCCTGACCAACTGGAGAGCAGCCTGTACTCTCATCTATCTATCACCCAATAGTTATAGCCCCTAATAATAAATCTTTACCTGTCCCCATACCCCATCATATCCAACATAAAAGGGAAGTCCAGATAATCCCTCTCCTAATAACCCTTGCATCAAAACAAGGGTTGGAACTGGCGTAGGGGGCCTAACCACTGCAACATCCTATTTTGAAATCCTGTCTCAGTACCTACAAGAAAGCTCTGGATGCCTAGCAAGGGAAAAAACTGGTTAAACAAGAACCTCATCCCCAGAGTAACCTATCCTTCCCTTTCATATCACTAGTCAGGTAACTCAGACCCCTGATCTTTTTCTCCCTAAAGATAACATCTACAAGATCCAAGATAGTGGCCAATGAGATGGCAGTAAGCAAGATAGTGTGAATGAGTAAAAGAGCGAAGGATAGTGAGTGGATGTGTGGGGAGTGTATTTGTGAGTGATGGACAGTTATATTCCACAGGACTGTCGGGGACTGGTGGACCAGATTTCTACTATCACTGAAATCTCTCCTGGAGTGGCTGGCTATGCCACAGAGATCATGCCATCTTGAAGGGGAGAGTGGCTCTGATCAGAAGCCCAGCCTTACCTTAACCTGGGGAGACCTCAGATACCTCCCAGGACTCTATAGCCACAACGCCCTGGGACCACCTGCCTCAGCTGTGAACCCACGAACACTGAGACTCCAGCCTCCCCAGCCATGGGCGCATAAAAAGTTTGTCCAGGGGGAGACAAGGTGGCAGCCAAATATGCAAATGGGTCCTGCACCTTCACACAGAGCAGATAGAAGAAACAGCTAAATCCAATAGCATCCACCAGGAATTTGCAAGTTAAACACAGCTGGTGAGGCAATCCATGTATGGAAAGGTCAGAGATTGCCTGGAGAGAGGTGGGATCTGGGATCCAGGTGGAGGGAGAAACATGCCCAGAGGGGACTAGAATCTCGGAGGGGAGACTGCGCTGCACCAAATCTGCAACCCTTGGGGTCAGTGTAGCCCTCGAATGTGAAAAGGGGTCCACAGTGCTGCTGGCAGTGGGAGACTCTAGATCTAAGTCCACCACCATGGGACTGTGCTCAGAAAGGCAGCCTGAAGTTCTATACCAGCCGTGCAGTGCTGGGGGAAAAAGATGAGAGATGATGTGGTTGCATTGTCTTTATAATTTCATTGCTTTTACTTGCTAAACCCAGTTTTTGTGGAGACTGGGGAGCAGAATAGGGAGAGACGAGCAGGAAACAAACTCTGGGACAGTCCGTTCCTCCAACCCAGTCCTGAGTGTGGCAGGGAAAGGAATAGTCTATACACCCCCAGGGAGCCCTGGGGGAATAGATTGACAAGCCATTTGGTTCTGGAAACTAATACAGAAACACCACCATCCAGGGGATGTGTCAGAAATAGACACTTGTGTAAATACAGTACAACTGAAGGCAGGAAGAGAAAAAAACTGAGCAGAGTGATCACACCTGCTTGAAACCAAGGTTGTGGTTTGTGACACAGAGGAGCGGTGGATCACTGGGAACTTCAACACTGTGCTGACTATCTGACAGGAAACAGACATGCCAGGTAGAACAGTAGAGATGGGTCTTAAACCATTCCCCATGGGTCATTGGAGCTCTGCTGAAGTGAACAAACTTCACTACTTCACATTTTTATTTTTTATCTTTTACTTAAGAAACTAAAAATTTTTCTCACTTTATTTTACTATTTATTATTATATTTTTATTTATTATTTTTACTACTATTATTTTACCATTTTTAAGTTTTATTTTTTTTATTAGTGTTCTACATCCTATTTTATTTTTTAACATTATTTTACTCTCTCTTAATTTTTCCTTTATGCCAACACTTTCTTACTCACATTTTCCCTTTTTCATCCTGTTTCTCTTCCCCTGTCCCTGCTTTAGTTTTTCACTATCCTTTTTTACTCCCTTTTAAAAATTGATCTTACTCATATACCTAATTTCCTCTCCCCTGATCCAAGTCCATGCACACCTCTCTTTTTCTCCTTCTTCACTAGCCAATTTTTTCCTTTTTTCCTTTCTTGTTGTTGTTTGATTGTTTGTTAGCTTGTTATTTTCTGTTTTTATTTTTTATGCTTCTGTTTTTCCTCTCCTCACTTTTTCTCTTCTTCTACTAATAGCTTAATTAGTGTCAATCATCAACTCAGGCCTATCTGCTCTGTATTCTCCTTTTCCAAAAATAGATGAATACATAGATAAATTAAAGACAAGGAAAATTATATATATATATTCTTTTATATATATTAATATATATTTTTTCAATTATTTTTTATTTTTTATCTATTTTATTTTTAGTATTTTGTTTTTTTTACTTTTCTTCTTATACACTCATTCTCTTTCTATCTCCTCTATATTGAATCATGGTCATTTACCCATTCATTCAATACCTTGACCTTACATTCAGAAATAAGCTCTGCCCCTTCAGATTTAGCTTACCTCCTAATCTTTTCTGGGTGTTTGTTTTTTACATTTTTTGCATTAGTTGCTTGTTTTTTGGAGTTTTCTCCCCATATACATATCTATTTTTACCCTTCTATTTTCTTCTCTTTCTTTTCTCTCTTACCTTTTTTACTTCTCTCAATATCAATTTTGCACTCTTTTCTCTTTCCTAAACATTTTTCTCTAGTGGCCACATTTATTTGGGATTATTGGTATTATGAACACATTTGTGTTTGGTACCCTCTGGGTTGTGTCTTATCATGTATTTTGTGCTTTTAAGTCAATGCAGTAGAGAGTGAGCTACAAAACCAGACACCGTGAGAGGAGCGAAAATGGGGAGACAAAGAAACAGCCTCATATGAAAGAAAAGGAGGAATCACCAGAAAAGGAAGCAAACAAAATAGAGGTAAGAAATATGTCAGAGAAATAATTCAGAGCAATGGCCATAAGGACGCTGAAAAGGATAGAGGACAATTTCAACGACATGTGTAAGAACCAAGAAGAAATGAAGAAAAACCATGAAGAAATGAAGAATGATATAGATGCAACAGAAAGCATCAAGAGTAAACTAGAAGAAGTGGAGGACCACATCAGTGAGCTAGAAGACAATGTAGAACAGAATACCCAAGCAGAGCAGCAACTGGAAAAAAAACCCCACAACAACTTAAAAATCAGGTGGAGAACATAAGGAAGCTTTAGATCAACATGAAACGAAACAACACCCACAAAATAGGGGTTCCAGAAGGAGAGGAATCTGAGCAAGGAACAGAAACCCTGTTTGAATAAACAATGACAGAAGGAGGGTGAGCTGATATTGGGAAGAAAAAACTCACACAAGTTCATGAAGCTCACGGAGTCCCAAATAAGATGAACCCAAAAAGATCAACACCAAGACACATCATAATTAAATTGGCAAACATCAATGACAAAGTAAGAATCTTAAAGGCTTCCAGAGAGAGACAGAAAGTTACCTACAAGTGATCTACAATTAGAATATAAACTGATTTCTCAACAGAAACACACCAGGCCAGAAGGGAATGGAATGAAATATACAAAGTCATGCAAAACAAAGGTCTGAATCCAAGAATAATACACCCAGCAAGGCTATAATTCAAAATTAAAGGTGAAATCAGGAGCTTCACAGACAAAAAAGGAGTAAGGGAGTTTATTACCACCAAACCAGCAATGCAAGAAATCATAAAGGGACTGTTGTAAAAGAAGAAATAGGAATGATACACTATATGAGATGGAATTAATTATTTATTTTTTAAAAATATATATTTTATTGATTTTTCACAGAGAGGAAGGGAGAGAGACAGAGAGCCAGAAACATCGATGAGAGAGAAACATCGATCGGCTGTTTTTAAAAAAATATATTTTATTGATTTTTTACAGAGAGGAAGGGAGAGAGATAGAGTTAGAAACATCGATGAGAGAGAAACATCGATCGGCTGCCTCCTGCACATCTCCCACTGGGGATGTGCCCGCAACCCAGGCACATGCCCTTGACCGGAATCGAACCCGGGACCCTTGAGTCGGCAGGCTGACACTCCATCCACTGAGCCAAACCGGTTTCGGCATATGATGGAATTAATTATTATCTTCAGAACATTTCCTCCCAAAGCCACAGAATATATATTCTTCTGAAGTGCACATGGTTAATTTTAAAAGAATGACAACATATTGGGACACAGGCGAAGTCTCTTCAAATTCAAGAAGATAGAAATCATATCAAGCATTTCAGATCACAATGACATAAAATAAGAAATTAACAACAATGAAAAAAATCAAACACTTGGAGGGTAAATATCTTGCTATTAAAAAGTGATTGGGTTACCAAAGAGATCAAAGAAGAAATAAAAAGCATCCTGGTAACAAATGACAATGAAAACATAATAATCCAAAATCTATGGGACAAATGAAAGCAGTCTTGAGAGGGAAGTTCATAGCTCTCCAGGCCTACCTCAAAAAACAAGAAAAATGGTAATAAATTATCTAACCCTACAACTCAAAGAGTTAGAAAAAGAGCAACAAGAAAGCCCAGTGTAAGCAGAAGGAAGGAAATAATAAAGATCAGAGCAGAAATAAACGACATAGATACAAAAAACCAAACACAATACAAAAGATCAACAAAGCCTAGAGTTAGTTCTTTGAAAGGATAAACAATATTGATGAGCCCCTAGCCAGGCGAACCAAGAAACAAAGAGAGAGGACCATAATAAACAAAATCAGATGAAAGAGGATTTCATAAATATACAAAGTATTGTAAAAATATACTATGAAGAACTCTATTCCAACAAAATGAACAACCTAGACAAAATGGACATATTCCTAGAAAAATAAAGATCGCAAAACAGAATCAGGAAGAATAAAGAAACCTGAATGGGCCAATAACTACCAAATAAATTAAAGCAGTAATCAAAAATCTTTCAGCAAACAAAAGGCCTAGTCTGGATGCTTTACAGGGGATTTCTACCAAGCATTCAAAGAAGGACTAAAACCTATCCTCCTCAGACTATTCCAAAAAATTCAAGAGGAAAGCACATTCCCAAGCTCTTTCCCTGAAACCAGCATTACCCTAATTCCAAAACCAGATAAAGACAATACAAAGAAAGAGAATTACAGGCCAATATCCCTCATGGACATAGATGACAAAATCCTCAACAAAATACAGGAAAATTGGATTCAGCATTACATCAGTAAGATTATACATCATGACCAAGTGAAATTTATTCTGGGGATGCAAGATTGATACAATATCCACAAATCAATAAACATGATACATCACATAAATAATGTGAAATCCAAAAATCACGTAAACATATCAGTCTATGAAAAAAAAAGCATTTGACAAAATCCAACACCATTTCTTGGTAAAAACCCTCAGCAAATGGGAATAGAGGGATCATACCTCAACACAATAAAAGCCTTATATGACAAACCTACAGCCAACATCATACTCAATGGGCAAAAACTAAATCCATTTCCCCTAAGAACAGGAAGAAGACAGGGATGCCCACTGTCACCACTCCTGTTCGATATAGTACTGGAAGTGCTAGCCATAGCGATAACACAAGAAGAAGAAATAAAAGGCATTCAAATTGGAAAAGACGAAGTAAAGCTGTCGATATTCACAGATGACATGATTCTGTATTTCGAAAACCCCAAAGACTCCATCAAAAAATTATTAGAGTTAATAAATGAATTCGGCAATGTAGCAGGATACAATATTAACACCCAGGAATCTATGGCCTTTTTATACACCAATAATGGACTCAGAGAAAGAATGGAAGAACATACCATTTTCAAGGATTGGTGGAATCAATATCATTAAAATGTCCATACTATCCAAAGCAATCGACAAATTCAATGCAATCCCCATTAAAATACCAACAGCATATTTCAAAGATCTAGAACAAACTCTCCAAAAATTCATCTGGAATAAAAAAAAGACCCCAAATAGCCCCAGCAATCCTGAGAAAGAAGAACAAAGTTGGAGGGATCACAATACCTGATATCAAGGTATATTACCAAGCCATGGTTCTGAAAACTGCCTGGAATTGGCACAAGAACAGACATATAGACCAATGGAACAGAACAGAGAACCCAGAAATCAACACAAACCATTATGCTCAATTAATATTTGACAAAGGAGGCAATAGCATACAATGGAGTCAAGACAGTCTCTTCAATAAATGGTGCTGGGAAATATGGTCAGATACATGCAAAAAAATGAAACTAGATCACCAACTTACACCATACACAAAAACAAACTCAAAATGGCTAATGGACTTGAATGTAAGATGGGAAACCATGAAAATCCATAGACAGCTAAATAGCAGACATATGTCGTAGCAATATCTTTGCTGATACAGCTGCTAGGGCAGGGGAGACTAAGCAGAAAATAAACAAATGTGACTACATCAGAATAAAAAGTTTCTGGGAAACGAAGATGGCGGCATAGGTAAACACCTGAAATTGCTGCCTCGCACAACCACTTCAAAACTACAACTAAAATACAAAACAGACATCATCCAGAACCACAGGAAGGCTGGCTGAGTGGAAATTCTATAACTAGAAGGAAATAGAAAAGCACACTGAGACTCAGAGGAGTTGCGGAAGTAAAGTGTAGAGGTATGGAGGTGCACACGGAAAGGGCTGGCAACTGAGGATGCGGTTGTCTTTTTCAATAGGGAGGGAGACACAAGCTCCCGACTGCTCTGAACTCCATTTCCAGGAGAGTCTCTGGGGACCCGGACTCATATGGGGAGAAACTAGACTGTCTGGCATCAGCAGAACTCAAGGGCGGCTTTCTCCCAGAGTTGCTTGCAGTGATTACCATGGGACACTGAGACCTGCAGCCTTTTAGGGCAGGGCTGAGGATCAGCCATAGCTGTTTGCTCCACCCTGTTGATTCCCTGAGACCCCGCCCCACCCAAGATGTATGCAGAGGCTTTTGCATATGAATGGCCTGGCCCTTTGCAATCTACAATTACCTAACAAGCTGCAGCTGGGTCAGAGAGACCCAGTACACCCAAAAGAAGGCCCAAAGCCCCACAGCAGCTTGCATTGCTTCATAGCTGGGCCTCATCTGGGCACCTCCAAACCCCAAACAAGGAAGAGGAATCTGCAGATCTCTCCATAGCTCCTGCTGTTTAGCTTCAGGAAGAGGCTAAATTAGCACCTCCTTAGAGATCCAAGAGCCAGTGTACCCAGTGGTCAGAGTGGGACCATCCAGATTACAACTCCTCAGATCTATAAGGGACACACTCAGGGGGCAGATTCAGTGAGCACCAAAGCCCCACTGAAGCAAGTCTTGCCCCATAAGGGTGTCTCCAGCACAGAAGTTCTCCCACTGTAGCCACAGATGATTCTCACAGCCAAGTGGCCTGGTGGTCAATTCCTCCCAGTGATACCAACAACAATCAAGGCGTAACTACAACAAGACCGTGCACAAAGCCCACAAAGGGGTGCACCAAGAGTGTCCACCTCAGGTAATTGGGGAGGCTGAGCCACTGGGCCCTATAGGACACAGCCAAAATGTGGAGACAAAGAAACAAGTCACAAATGACAGAAATGGAGGAAAGCAAACTACTGGATATAGAGTTCAAAACCACAGTTATAAGGTTTTTTAAGAATTTCCTAGAAACCGCTGATAAATTTAGTGAGACCCTCGAGGATATGAAAAAGGACTAACTAGAAATTAAGCATACACTGACTGAAATAAAGAATAATATACAGAGATACAACAGCAGACTAGAGGATCACAAGAATCAAGTCAAAGATTTGAAATACGAAGAAGCAAAAAACACCCAACCAGAAAAGCAAAAAGAAAAAATAATCCAAAAATATGAAGATGGTGTAAGTAGCCTCTGAGACAACTTCAAGCGTACCAACATCTGAATTATGGGGGTGTCAGAAGAAGAGAGAGAGCAAGATATTGAAAACCTATTTGAAGAAATAATGACAGAAAACTTCCCCTACCTGGTGAAAGAAATAGACTTACAAGTCCAGGAAGCACAGAGAACCCCAAACAAAAGGAATCCAAAGAGAACCACACCAAGACACATCATAATTAAAATGCCAAGAGCAAAAGACAAAGAGAGAATCCTAAAAGCAGCAAGAGAAAGAAAATCAGTTACCTACAAGGGAGTACCCATAAGATTGTCAGCTGATTTCTCAACAGAAACTTTGCAGGCCAGAAGGGAGTGGCAAGAAATATTCAAAGTGATGAATGCCAAGAACCTACAACCAAGATTACTTTATCCAGCTGAATAAAAATTCTGATGGAGTCCCACCAACAACACAGAGCAGGGTAACGATTAAAAAACCAGCTCTGAGACTCCGCGGAGTTCTGGAAGGTGGAGCCCTGTGAGTTCCCACAGCCTCCTAGGCTCTTGTTTACACACCTCCTATTAAATCTGTGAGTTTGATTGTTGATCCCAGTGCATGTGATTGCCCAGTTGAGGTCGCTAGTGGAGCTTGTAGGGGAAGATTTTCTTTGGGGAGCCTGGGAAACATAGCTGGTAGTGGCGACTGGTGAACCAGCTCTGGGCGGAGCTGGTTCAGGTACAATAGAGAACTCCTGGTCAGAGAGGACTTAAAGCCTTGGAGGTCAATCCAGACACACTGCCACCCAGAGGCAGAGCCACGAACTGACTCTTCTGTAAATGCAGATAAAGCAGT
>NW_005370902.1:873377-887577 GCF_000412655.1 Myotis brandtii | reverse complement strand
TGCATGGGAGAACATATTTGCCAATGTTATATCTGATAAGGATTTAATCTCCAACATTTACAGGGAACTCATCCAACTTAACAAAACAATCCAATCAAAAAATGGGCAAAGGACCTAAGTAGACACTTTTTCGAGGGGGGGACTACTGAAGGCTGAGAAACATATGAAAACATGCTCAAAGTCACTAATCATCCGAGAGATGCAAATCAAAACAAAATATACCTTCTCAAAATGGGCAAAGGACCTAAATAGACACTTTTCGAAAAGGGGACTACTGAAGGCTGAGAAACATATGAAAACATGCTCAAAGTCACTAATCATCCGAGAGATGCAAATCAAAACAAAATGAGATACCTTCTCACACCTGTCAGAGTGGCTATCATCAACAAATCAAGAAATGACAAGTGCTGGTGAGGATGTGGAGAAAAAGGACCCCTGGTGCACTGCTAGTTCAAATGCAGACTGGTGCAGCCATTGTGGAAGAAGCATGTAGTTTCCTCAAAATGTTAAAAATGGGGAGGAGAAGATGAGGGCTGGCAGGATGGAGGTGAGGGAGAGGGTGTGAATTAGTTAGGGATTGAAAGGAAAGTTTGTGGACGAGTGTGGTGTATTTGTGAGTGAGTGTGGGACAATTAAATCTGGCAGAAATATCAGGGGATGGTAGACCAGGCGCTCTTGACCAGGGAGCACCTACAACCACCGTGGGTACTCCCCAGGCTGCGAGGGTCAGGCCCGAAGCCTACGTCATCTTGAAGGGGAGAGCAGCCTTTTTTAGGAACTCATCAGTACCACCACCCATACTGGCCTTGGACACTGCCTGCGACCCTGTAGAAACTCCAGCCAAAATTCTGCTGCCCTGCCTACAGACCTGCAGACCCTAGGATGTCCACCTCCAAGGCTGCAAAGCTCCTGCAGCAGTAACTTCAACTTCCCTCTCCCTGGCTGCCAACCTCTGGACACCTCAGTTGCGCCTTCCCAGAGTGCAGGCCTCCTGAGCCCACCGACCCACAGGCTGTTCTTGGGTGCCTCTGTTAGCCCCTGCTGGGTGTGCTCATATCCAAACAAGGGCACATGGCCCCCATAACAGAAACTTGGTCTTATACCTTCCCACCTACCTGTACACAGACACCGCAGTATGTGGCTTCTGCCCCTCTGAGTGTGCTGCCCTGGCAAACGACTCCTGGGTGTCTCTGTGAGCTGCTGCTGGGTGTGCACAAATATAACCAAGGTGAAATGCCCCAGCAGAAAAAAACTGAGTCTTCCCCCTCCTTGGCTGCTGACTGCTGGACACTGCAGTCATACCTTTACAGTGCACAGGCCTACTTAGCCTTGCCACCCCAACAGGTAGATCCCAGGATCCTCTGTGAGCCCCCACAGGGAATGCATAAATTCAACCAAGGACGCAAGGCAGCAAAAATTGGAACTTCCCCCTCCCAGGCTGCTGACCTCTGGGCACCGCAGTTACAACTTTCCAGCACACAGGCAACTGAGCCTGCTGCCCCTCTAGGTGGTTCCTGGGTGCCTCCTTGGGCCCCCGCTGGGCGCACTCATACCCAAACAAGGGTGCATAGCCCAGGCAGTAGAAATTGGAAATTAACCCTTCCCAGCTGCCTACCCAAGGGCACTAGAGTTGTGTGGTTTTAGCACACAGGCCTCTTGAGGCTGCCACCCTGGCAGATGACTCCTGGGTACCTCTGTGAGCCGCTACTAGGTGCACTCATATCCAACCAAGGGCACAAGGCCCCAGCATCAGAAACTCGGACTTCCCCCTCCTTGGCTACCCACCTCTAGTCACTGCAGTTGTACCTATCCAGCACCCAAGCTCCCTGAGCTTGCTGCCCTAGCAGGCACCCCTAGGTGCTTTCCTGAGCTGCCTTAAGGCACAACCCAGGCTGCCGGCATCCAGTGCCTGCGATAGCACCACTCAAGCACATAGGCCCCCTGTGCCCATTGCCCCAGCAGACAGCTCTTGGGTGCCTCTGTAAGCAGCCACTGGGCATGTGTAGCCAACCAAGGATGCACATCTCCCAAAGCAGAAACTGGGACTCTCCCTCCATGGGTCCGGTGGCACACCACAATTGCTCTTATCCAGCATGTGGGCCCCATGAGTACACAACCTTGGCAGATGGCTCCTGGGCACCTCTGTGAGTTGCCACTGGGTGTATGCCTCTCCAACCAAGGATGCACATCTGCCTCAGCAGGATCCACAACACTACCCTCTAAGCTACCTACCTTTGGACAGCTTGGTAAATTACTGAGGACTCACCTCACTGGACAGGTTCACATTGTTTCAGCCAGACTCCAAGATTCCCACATCCCCAGCTGCTGGATTCTGAACACCTTCATGATTCAGAGAGGGAAATCACTTTTGTCAGAGTCCCACTGCCTCAACCACAGACTATGAGACATCCTCCCCCCACTGTCACAGGCTCCGGGACCCTTGTAGTGAGTTGCAGAGTGACGCTAATCCAGCAAGAGTCACACAACACCAGCCAAAGTCACAGTACCTGAGCCTCAGGCCCTGAGACTCCTTCCTCCCAGGCCATGGACTCTGGGAATCCACAGTGAGCACACACCAGTGATACCTCAGACAGCCTTTTACACAAGAGCCAGATCCATGATCACATCCAAAACAGCTTGCACAATGAAGCCAGGGGTGAGTCACATTGCCAATCCAAGATGAGACTTCATCCACAAATAAGAAACTAACTTTCAAGACCCAACTACATCAAGAGACCCCGAATAGCTTAAGTAGGGAGCTCCGCTAGATCACCAAGCTGAGGAAACCTGAGAGACCACACTACTGGGTCCCAAAATTCACTCACAACATAGCACCACCATCAAACAACCTAGGTAGAAAAGCAGTTAGATCTAAGACATAGAAACAAAACATTACAGCAAAAAATGGGGAGAAAAAAAAACAATCCCCAAAGGAAAGAAAAAGATTAATCACCAGAAAAGGATTTAGATGAAATGGAGGCAAGTAACATGTCATAGAAAAAATTCAAAGAAAAGGTTATAAGGATGCTCAAATGGGGGGATGATAAATACACACAATTCAATGGGAATTATAAGGAGCTGAATGAGAATGTCACCAACATGAAAAGGAACCAAGAGTAAATTAAGAATTACTTAGCTGCAATAAAGAACGTTATGGAAGGCTTAAACAGTAGACTAGAAGAAGCTGAGGACCACATCAGTGAATTAGAAGACAAGGTAGGAAAATACACACAAACACAGCAGCAATTAGAAAGAAAACTTAAATAACTGGGGGAGAGCCTAGGGAAGCTATGGGACAAGAAACTAAACAACACCTGCATAATAGGGGTGCCAGAAGGAGAGGAAGGAGAGCAATGAATAGAAAACCTGTTTGAAGAAATAATAACAGAAAACTTCCCTGATATCGGCAAGAAAAAACAAAACAAACCCCACACAATTCCAAGAATCACATAGAGTCCCAAACAAAATGAACCAAAAAGACCGACAACAAGACACATCATAATTATATTCACAAACATCAATGACAAAGAACGAACCTTAAAGGCTGCCAGAGAGAGATAGAAAGTTACTTACAAGGGATCTCCCATTAGAATATCAACTGATTTCTCAACAGAAACACACCAGGCCAGAAGGGAATGGAATGAAATATACAAAGTGATGCAAACCAAGGGACTGAATCACAGAATACTAGACCCAGTGAGACCATCATTCAAAATAGAAGGGGAAATCTGTAGCTTCACAGACAAAAAAAGGGCTAAGAGAGTTTATTACCACCAAGCCAGCAATGCAAGAAATCATAAAGGGACTGGTGTAAAAAGAAGAAACAGAAAGGCAAGAAGGAACACAAGCATAAAGTATAAAATTGGAGACAAAAAGTACTAATTAATAATGACATTAAATGTAAATGGATTACATGCTCCAATCAAAAGGCATAGTGTAGCTGAATGGATAAGAAAACATGACCCATATATTTGCTGTCTGCAAGGGACCCACCTCAGAACAAAGGACTCACACTGACTGATAGTGAAGGGATGGAAAAAAATTTTCAGGCAAATGGAAATGAGAAAAAAGCTAGGGTTTCAATACTTATATCTGACAAAATAGACCTCAAAGTGAAGGCCATTAGAAGAGATAAGGAGGGCCACTTCATAATACTAAAGGGAGAAATTCAACAAGAGAATATAACTCTGGTAAACATATATGCACCCAATACAGGAGCACTCAAATACATAAAACAACTTCTGGAATATATCAAGGGAGAGATTGACAGCAATACAATCATAGTAGGTACTGAAATACTCCACTGACACCACTGAACAAATACTCTAACCAAAAAACATCAACAAAGAAACAGCAATTCTAAATGATTCACTAGATCAGATGGACTTAATTGACATCTTCAGAACATTTCATTCCAAAGCTACAGAATATACATTCTTCCCAAGTGCACAAGGGACATTTTCAAAGATAGACCACATATTAGGATACAGGCAAAGTCTCCTCAACTTAAATAGAATAGAAATCATAACAAACATCTTCTCAGATCACAATGGCATACAATTAGAAATCAACTACAATAAAATCAATGAAAAAAAATCAAACACTTGGAGGCTAAATAGCATGCTATTAAACAATGATTGCGTTACCAAAGAGATTAAAGAAGAAATAAAAATCATTCTGGTAACAAATGATAATGAAAACACAACAGTCCAAAACCTATGGGACTCAATAAAAGCAGTCCTGAGAGGCAAGGTCATAGCTCTATAGGCCTACCTCAAAAAACAAGAAAAATGGGTAATAAATTATCTAACCCTACAACTTAAAGAATTAGGAAGAGAGGAAAAAGAAAGGCCCAGAATAAGTATAAGGAAGGAAATAATAAAAATTTCAGCAGAAATAAATGACATAGAGACCAAAAAGCAATACAAAAGATCAATGAAACCAAGAGCTGGTTCTTTGAAAGGATAAACAAGCTTGATAAACCTCTAGTCAGGCTCACCAAGAAACAAAGAGAGAGGACCCAAATAAACAAAATCAGAAATGAAAGAGGTGAAGTAACAACTGACCCTACAGAAATACAAAGGATTATAAAGAAATACTACAAACAACTCAACTCCAAAAAACTGGACTACTTCGACAAAATGGACATATTCCTAGAAAAATACAAGCTTCCAAAACTCAATCAGGAAGAATAAAAAAACCTGAGTAGGCCAATAACTACTGATGAAATTAAAATAGTAATCAAAAAGCTTCCAGCAAGCAAATGTTCGGGACAGGATGGCTTCAAAGGGGAATTTTACCAAACATTCAAGGAAGAACTAAAACCAATCCTTCTCAGACTAGTCCAAAAACTAGAGGAAGGCATACTTCCAAGCTCTTTCTATGAATCCAACATTACCCTAATCCCAAAATGAGATAAAGACACTACAAAGACAGAGAATTACAGACCAATATCCCTGATGAATATAGATGCTAAAATCCTCAACAAAATTCTAGCAAACCAGATCCAGAATTACATTAGAAAGATCATACACCATGATGAAGTGGGATTTATTCCAGAGATGCAAGGCTTGTACAATATATACAAATCAATAACTGTGATACATCACATAAACAAATTGAGAAACAAAAATAACACAACCATAATAATCAATGCAGAAAAGGCATTTGACAAAATCCAACAAACTTTCCTGATAAAAATGCTCAGCAAAGTAGAAATAGAGGGATCATACCTCAACATAATAAAAGCCTTATATGACAAACCTACAGACAACATCAATCTCAATGGGAAAAAACTAAACTCATTTCACCTATGAACAGAAACAAGACATGGATGCCTGCTTTCACCACTCTGGTTTGACATAGTTTGGGAAGTGCTAGCCTTAATGATCAGACAAGAAGATGAAATAAAAGGCATCAAAACTGGAAAAGAAGTTGTAAAATTGCCATTGTTCACCGATGACATGATATTGTACATGGAAAAAATCTAAACACTACATCAAAATACTGCTAGACTTAATAAATGAATTCTGCAATGTAGCAGGATACAAAATTAACACCCAGAATTCCATGGCTTTTTTTTTTTACACCAGTAATGAACTCACAGAAATAGAAACTAAAAAAAAATCCCATTTACCATTGCAACAAAAAATTAAGATACCTAGGAATAAATTTAACCAAGGAGGTAAAGGACCTATACTCAAATTTACAGGATGCTGAAAAAAGAGATAGAGGAAGACATAAACAAATGGAAGAACATACTGTGTCATGGATTGGTAGAATCAACATCATTAAAATGTCCATACTACTAAAAGCAATCGATGGATTCAATGCAAACCCCATTAAAATGCCAACAGCATATTTCAAAGATCTAGAACAAACTCCAAAAATGCATCTGGAATAAAAAAAGACCCCGAATATCCCCAGCAATCCTGAGAAAGAATAACAAAGTTGGAGGGATCACAATACCAGATATCAAGCTATATTACAAAGCCACTGTTCTCAAAATTGCCTGATACTGGCACAAGAACAGACACATAGACCAATGGAACAGAACAGAGAACCCAGATATCGACCAAATATTTGACAAAGGAGGCAAGCACATTCAATGTATTCAAGACAGTCTCTTCAATAAATGCTGTTGGGAAAATTGGACAGATACTGGCAAGAAAATGAAAGTAGAACAACAATTTACACCATACACAGAAAATAAATCCAATTAAGTAAGAATGAAAACCATAAATATCTTAGAAGACTTCATTGGCCGCAAAATAGCAGACATATGTCATAGCAATATATTACTGATACACCTCCTAGGGCAATGGAAACTACGAAGAAAATAAACAAATGGCACTATATCAAAATAAAAAACTTCTGCACAGCAAAAGAAACCATCAACAAAACAAGAAAGCCCACTGCATGGGAGAACATATTTGCCAATGCTATTTCAGATAAGGGTTTAATCTCCAAAATATACAGAGAACTCATACAACTTAACAAAAGGAAGATAAACAATCCAATCAAAAAATGGGCAAAGGACCTAAATAGACACTTTTTAAAAGAGGACATACAGAAGGCTGAGAGACATATGAAAACATGCTCAAAGTCACTAATCATCTGAGAGATGCAAATCAAAACAACAATGAGGTACTAGCTCATATCTGTCAGGATGGCTATCATCAACAAATCAACAAACGACAAGTGCTGGAGAGGAATGCAGAGGAAAATGAACCTTCTTGCACTACTAGTGGCAATGCAGACTGGTGCAGCCATTGTGGATAACAGTATGGCGTTTCCTCCAAAAATTAAAAATGGAACTTCTATTTGACTGAGTAATCCCACTTTTAGAAATGTATCACATGAAAACAGAAACACCAATCAGAAAGGATATATGCACCCCTATGTTCATAGCAGCACAATTTACAATAGCTAAAATTTGGAAACAGCCTAAGTGCCCATCAGCAGATGAGTGTATTAGAAAACTGTGGTACATCTACACAATGGAATTCTATGTTGCTGTAAATAAGAAGGAATTCTTATCTTTTGCAACAGCTTGGATGGAACTGGAGAGCATTATACTAAGCAAAATAAGCCAGTCAGAGAACGGTAAACATCACATTATCTCACTTATTTGTGGAATATAATGAATAACATAAACTGAGGAACAAAAATAGAAACAGAGACATAGAGCATTGAACATACTGTACAACCTATGAGGGAAGGCAGGGGGTGAGGGGATCAGAGATCAACCAAACGACTTGTATGCATGCATATAAGCGAAACTAATGGACACAGACAGTAGGAGGTGAGGGCTTCTGCTTGGGGGAAATGGTGGCGGGGGAGATGTCAATGAGTGAAAAAAGTGTTGTAATGTACCCCTCGAATCACAGAAGGATACCTCAAGAAGTCGAATTAAAGAGTCACATTTATTGCAATCCGGGACTATGAGGGGCCATTCCCCAGATCTCAGAGTAACAAGATGGTCACAGCTCCAAGGTTATATAGGCAAAAAATCACAAAGGTATTGATTACATCCCAGGGTTTGGAATGAGGTACCTGGCTCGCAAAAAGCAGTTTACAGAAGCAGAATTAAGCATGTTAATTATAGTTTTGGATCTCGGGGTCACTGAATTGATAGAAATACATTATCTAAAGCCCTCGGGTCTAGTGTGGTCTCTTGGGGATCCTGAAATCTGGGCATAACACCAGAAAAATCCCACCTAGAATCCTTTAAAACCTCTGACTCCCCATCCCTGAGTGCTGGCGCTCTTTTGGGGCTCAGCCCATCTGGTATCCAGATGACCTAATAAATTCATAATTGCTCACCACTCAGCCTTATGCATTCCTCCTTTAGTGACCCTACACTTTTCATTTTACTCATTGTTTCCTTTGTTGTGGTGAAACTTTTTATTTTGATGAAGTATCAAATTTTGTTTTTGCTTCTTTTGCCTTCATTTTTGGTGCCAACTCCAAAAAAAAATCATTGTTTATGATATACACTAAATTATTTTTCATTACTAGATTATTACTAAAATATGTGCCTTAGTTGCTTTTATACTGCCCTAATTCTCCTAAATCTCTTAATTATCTTGTCATATATGCTCCAAAATATTTATTGAGAAAAACTAAGAAGAGATAAGAGAAGATCCTATATAATAAAAGGGTAATATGCAAATAGACCAAAAGGCAGAACAACCGAATAATCAATCAAAGTGTAATATGCTAATGATATGTTAAGGCTGCTCAACAGCTCGCTATGAGGTGCACTGACCACCAGGGGCAGACAGTCAACTGGTCAACCAGTCGCTATGAAGTGCATTGGCCACCAGGGGTTAGATGCTCCAACCGGTAGGTTAGCTTACTGCTGGGGTCCAGCTGATCAATTGGGACTGAGTACGATGGGGCAGACATGCCCTGGAGCCCTCTGGCGGTCCCTCTACAGCCAGATCATGCACCGGTGGGGTCCCTCAGCCTGGCCTGCACCCTCTCACAATCTGGGACCCCTCAGGGGATGTCAGAGAGCTGGTTTAAGCCCGATCGCAGGCCACTCCCCTTGAGAGGGCACCAGACAAAGGGCTCATGGGAGGGAGCCAGATGCAGGGCTCATGGCTGCGGCAGTGCAAGCTTCTCCTGATTTGGGCTGATTGGACATGAGCCCAAAGCAGGCACAGTGGGGCCAGGATGAGCGGGAGTGGCAGGTAGTAGCTGCAGGCAGCATTGGACTGTGAGTTTTGGCCTGATCCCTGCAGGCCACCCAGAGGGACCCTACCCGTGCACAAATTCATACACCAGGCCTCTAGTTTAATAATGAAATGATATAAGTACTATAGGAGAAAATTAGTTTTTCTACTTACAAATCTTCATTAAATTAAAAAGCATGGGTTTATATGAGTAGTTTCAGTGTTTATGTAATTATTTCAATGGCATAGTATTTTACCTTAATATTTGTGTCTGCTCTTTTGGAGGTTACTTTGTTTACATTGATATTGTTTTCTAAAAGGTTTCTTTTTTCTCGAATACCTTATATACACAGACATTTGCCTTCATTTTACAGTTAAACTTTTATTAACTTTTATTAATTTATGGAATAGCAATTCCAATATTCCCCAAAAGAAATACCAGTTTCAAAAATACAGCATTGCAAACACCTGGTTTAACAACCATCGCCTTGTGAATTATTCTTCTGCTATGGTAGACAGAATTCTAAGATGAGTCACCTTCAAACCCCACCCAATATTTCCATTCCTTGATGTATACACCTATTTATCATTCTCTCCTCTTGAGTGTTGGTGAGGACTGTGTTGGTTACTAATTAGTTGGCTTGAGGTAATCATAATAGAGACCTAATCTTACCTAACCTACCTTTTTTTTTTTTTACCCCATTCAAGTTGTTGCCAGGACTTAGTTCCTTGCTGTTTATTGGGTGAATGTTTCTGTTTTTTTGGTGTATGTTGATAGAAGGCCAATTTGTAGAGACTGTCTGAAATTTTCATGAACCTAGCCACAATGTGGTGATGATAGAAGATAGAGAGATAGATGATGTACAGGCTACACATTACTTCAAACACCCAAAGAAAATTCCTAATGTTACCCTTTTATAGGCATAGTATCTGCCCAACCTAAATTTCTGGCAACATATGATCTATTTTTATCACAATGATTTTGTCATTTTTGAGGATAATTTATAAATAAAATAATATAGTACATAACCTTATGGTATTGTATTTTTGTGGGTATTTTCACTCTTTTAATTTTTAGTAATTCTAATAACTACATAGTGTTAGTTTATCATGACTTTAAATAGCATTTTCATAATAAATAATGGTGCTGAATATGATTTTATATGGCATTGCCATCTCTATATCCTCTTTGGCAATGTGTCTGTTCAAGTCTTTCTTCTTACTTTATAAAGAAATTATTTATTTTCTTCCAGATTAGTTCTACTATTTAAATGATATGAACTTATTTTCCAAAATCCACAAAGAGAAGAATACAAAATCCTTTCTCCAGGATGAAACAGACAACCAGAAAAATTATCTAACTATTTATTGAATTTATTGTCAAAATTGAGTTTATGATCAAAGAAATTGACTCCACATTATAAAATGTTCTGGAAACAAACAAACAAACAACAACAACAACAAAAACCAGCTACAGTTTCAGATGTTTTCATGGGTGAATTCTACACAATCTCTTTCAGAAAAACAGAAAGGAGAAAATACTTCCCAACTCATTTTATGAGGCCAGATTTATCCTGATATCACAACCAGATAGTTCCAAAAGTAACACAATGAAAGACCTTCACAAATATAGATAAAAAAACAAAACATAAAAATACCTCATGAACATAGATGCAACAACCCTCAATCAAACATTAATCTACTTATATAAAAACCTTGGGTGTAACATCATGACCCGAGGCACGACCAACCAGAAGAAAGTCAGTCCTGCAGAGGTTGTCTTGGAAAGGGCTGCACCCTCCCCCGAGCTGTTTCCCAGAGCTGTTTCTGGTAAGAGTGAGGTTTGAGGCAGGAACCCGCCCTTGGAGCGTGGAGGCATTATCTTTATAAAGTGTGCCGCGCCAGCATGGCCAAGGGTGAACCTGAGTTGGGGCGGCTGAAAGGCGTAGAAAAGACAGACAAGAGAATGAAAGATCGATCTTGGTGGGATGCTGCTTCTCTGAGAGACAGCGACCACATCCACAGTCATGTCTTTATTTTATAGCAGATGCCACGAGGCAAAGTAAGAGCATGACCAAGATGTTTACAACATTCTCCTGGGTTTCAATCCTACTCAACTACATGCACCTGAACTCTATCAAGCCTACATCACTCAGGCACGTGGGGCCATGTGTTTAGACCATAGGTTCAAGCTTACAACTATAGCTGTTGTCTATAATTGGGCTGGTAGAGCCCTGCCCTCCAAGCTGGGACTTGCACGTGACAATGAGAGGACTGCGCCCTTTCATCAGTCCAAGGCTTGACCCTGTCCAAAACACTGTAGCGGCTCCCCACAGTAAAGTTTTAATAAATTATATTAGAGGTTGTGGTGGTACTGTTTTACCCACAGTGTCTACAGGAATTTCTGCAAATTTACTTCTTCGTGGAAGAACCTTTCATTCCCAATATAAATGACCAATTCCATTAAATGAAACTTTAATTAATAGACTTGATATAAACAGTGAAGTTGCTAAAACTATTAAAAAGGCCCAACGGAGAGACCAAGATGGCGGCATAGGTAAACACCGCAGACTGCTGCCTCAAACAACCACTTCAAAAATACAACTAAAAGACGGAACGGACATCACCCAGAACCACAGGAAGGCTGGCTGAGGAGAGACTCTTCAACTAGAAGGAAAAATAACAGCACACCGAGGCTCAGAGGAGGCGCAGTGTGGAAAAAACTCAGGTGCGGAGGTGCGCGCGCAAAGCGGGCTGGTGGCTGAGAGCGCGGTTGTCGTTTTCGGTCAGGGGGGAGTCTCAGACTCTGAGCTCCAGATACGGGCGAATCGCTGGGGACTCGGACCCAAACGGGAGAAGCGGGAGTGTCTGGCATCAGTTGGAAGGCAGCTTTCCCTCCGAGGTTTGCAGCGGTTCCGGGGGTTCTGAGAAGCAGAGCCTCTGGGAACAGGACTGAGGGCACCATAACGGCTCCCTCCGCCCGCCCTGTTGAGCCCGCCCCGCCCAAGCCCTGCGCAGAGCCATTTGCCGGATCGCCTCAGGCAAAGGCTAGATTAGCACCTCCCCAGAGGACAGAAGTTTTCCGCGGCAGACACAGCTGATTCACACAGCCAGTCGGCCTGGTGGTCAAATCCCTCTAGTATTAACTACAACAATCAAGGCTCAACTAGAACAAGACTGCGCACAAAGACCACTAGGGGGTGCACCAAGAAAGCATAAAAAATGCGGAGACAAAAAAACATGACAGAAATGGAGGATATAGAGCTAAAAATCGCAATTTTGAGGGCTTGCAAAAATGTGCTAGAAGCTGTCAATAAACTTGAGGAGAGAGTCACGAAAACTAATGAGACCCTCGATGCTATGATAAAGAACCAACTAGAAATTAAGCATACACGGACTGAAATAAAGAATATTATACAGACACCCAATAGCAGACCAGAGGAGCGCAAGAATCAAGCCAAAGATTTGAAATGCGAAGAAGCAAAAAACACCCAACCGGAAAAGCAAAATGAAAAAAGAATCCGAAAATACGAAGATAGTGTAAGGAGCCTCTGGGACAGCTTCAAGCGTACAAACATCAGAATAATTGGGGTGCCAGAAGATGAGAGACAGCAAGATATTGAAAACCTATTTGAAGAAATAATGGCAGAAAACTTCCCCCACCTGGTGAAAGAAATGGACTTACAGGTCCAAGAAGCGCAGAGAACCCCAAACAAAAGGAATCCAAAGAGGACCACACCAAGACACATCATAATTAAAATGCCAAGAGCAAAAGACAAAGAGAGAATCTTAAAAGCAGCAAGAGAAAGAGACTCAATTACCTACAAGGGAATACCCATACGACTGTCAGCTGATTTCTCAACAGAAACTTGGCAGGCCAGAAGGGAATGGCAAGAAATATTCAAAGTGATGAATACCAAGAACCTACAACCAAGATTACTTTATCCAGCAAAGCTATCATTCAGAATTGAAGGTCAGATAAAGAGCTTCACAGATAAGGAAAAGCTAAAGGAGTTCATCACCACTAAACCAGTATTATACGAAATGCTGAAAGGTATCCTTTAAGAAGAGGAAGAAGAAAAAGGTAAAGATACAAATTGTGAACAACAAACATGCATCTATCAACAAGTGAATCTAAGAACCAAGTGAATAAATAATCTGATGTACAGAATGAACTGGTGATTATAATGAATCAGGGACATAGAAAGGGAATGGACTGACTATTCTTGGGGGGGAAAGGGAAATGGGAGATGCAGGAAGAGACTGGACAAAAATCGTGCACCTATGGATGAGGACAGTGGGTGGGGAGTGAGGGCGGAGGGTGGGGCAGGAACTGGGAGGAGAGGAGTTATTGGGGGGGGGAAGAGGAACAAATGTAAGCTGAACAATAAAGATTAAAATAAAAATTAAAATAAAAATAAAAATAAATCAATTAAAAATATCCCAGGGTGAGGATTAAATAAATAAATAAATGAACAAACAAACCAGAAAAATAAAGTTATACATTACATAAATTAATATTATTGTTATCAATCCTCTAATGATTCTGAAATCTGTGTTTACTGGTAAAAACTAAAGCATTAACAGTTTGTTTATGATCATTCTTATTAGCATCTGATTGAAAGAAGCAACATATTTTCCATTAATACACCCATTTATTTGTTCTTTCCTTTGTAGTGACTAGTGAAAGTTAGGGGCGCTGCCCCCTGTCACGCACAAAGCAGGGCCCATCAGGGGGTTGGGGCTCCGTACCCTGTCACCCACAGAGCAGGGCCGATCAGGGGGTTGGGGCACTCCCCCCGTCACACTCAGGGCAGGGCCGATGGGGAGGTTGCGGCTCCACCCTGTCACACACAGAGTAAGGCCCATGGGGGGTTGGGGCGCCGCACCCTATCACACATAGAGCAGGGCCGATCAGGGGGTTGGGGAGCTCCCCCCTATCAGGCACAGAGCAGAGCCGATCAGGGGGTTGGGGCGCCTTCCCCTGTCACGAACAGAGCAGGGCGGATAGGGAGGTTGTG
>NW_005370902.1:870261-873039 GCF_000412655.1 Myotis brandtii | reverse complement strand
ACTATATAGGATAGAGGCCTGGTGCACGGGGGGGGGCTGGCTGGTTTGCCCTGAAGGGTGTCCCGGATCAGGGTGGGAGTCCCGCTTGGGTGCCTGGCCAGCCTGGATGAGGGGATGATGGCTGTTTGCAGCTGGTCACACCCCCTTCAGGGTGGGGGTCCCCACTGGGGTGCCTGGCCAGTCTGGGTGATGGCCGTTTTCAGGCTGGCGGGCGACTGAAGCTCCCAACCTCTCCTTTTTTTCTTCTTCTTTTTTTATTCTGGGATTTATTTACCTTCTATGGCTGTCACTGGAGTTGAGAGCCGGCTTTAGCTCTGAGGCTCGGCTCCAGCTCTGAGACCTCAGCTTCTGAAAGCAGGTTTCTGGGCTTTGTTTACCTTCTGTATTTGAAACTTTGTTGCGACTCCAGCTCTGAGATCCTGGCTGGCTGAAAGCAGGTGTCTGGGTTTTTTTTAGCTTCTATAATTGCAACAATGTTTCTTAAACTGCAAGCTCAGAGGCTGGCAGTGGCAGGCGGGGAACGTTGGCTTCCTCCATCACTGGAGTAAGCAAGCTTCCTGTTCGCTTCAGGTGCCTGGCTGCCGTCCGCCGTCTTGGTTGACAGTTAATTTGCATATCGCCCTGATTAGCCAATGGGAAGGGTAGCGGAGGTACAGTTAATAACCATGTTTCTCTATTATTAGATAGGATGCATCCAGTCATGCTATGAATGCCATAGACAGATTACTAAGAGAAATTATGAATTTGAATGTTGTATTTGGTGGGAAACTTCTCCTTCTTAGGAGGGGATTTTCGACAATGTCTCAGTACCACATGCTATGGGAGCGGCCATAGTACAAATGAGTTTAAAGTACTGTGATGTTTGGGGATGTTTCAGAAAGTTGTCTCTTAAAACAAATATGAGATCAGAGGACTCTGCTTATAGTGAATAGTTAGTAAAACTTGGAGATGGCAAACTTGATAGCAGTTTTCATTTAGGAATAGGTATTATTGAAATCCCCTGTGAAATGATTTGTAATGGATCTATTATTGAAGCTACCTTTGGAAAAAGTATATCTATAGATAATATTAAAAATATATTTAAATGTGCAATTCTTTGTCCAAAAAAATGAGCACGTTGGGTGAGGGGCTGAGGGCCGTTTTCAGACTGGCTACACCTCCTTCAGGATGGGGGTCCCCGCTGGAGTGCCTGGCCAGCCTGGGTGAGGGGCTGAGGGCCGTTTTCAGGCTGGCCACACCCCCTTCAGGGAGGGGGGTCCCCGCTGGGGTGCCTGGCCAGCCTGGGTGAGGGGATGATTGCTGTTTGCAGGCTGGCCATGGCCTCCAGCCACCCAAGCTCCCAGTGGAGGCTGGCTGCAAGCAGGTATCTGGAATTTATTTATGGTCTATAATTGAAACTTTGTGGCCTTGAGTGGAGCTCAGAGCCGGTCAGGGCCTGTGGGAAGCTTGGCTTCCTTCATCGCCAGGGCAACCAAGCCTCCTGCTTGCTTCACCTTTGTGGCTGCCAGCCGCCATCTTGGTTGGGATAATTTTCATACAGTCACTCTGATTGGCTGGTGGGTGTGCCTTGTGGCATAGCGAAGGTACAGTCAATTTGCATGTTTCTCTTTTATTATATTAGATATATAAACATGCAATTCTTTGTCCAAAATCATGATCAGTTTCAAAAATTAAATGAAGACATTTTGGATATACTCGATGAAGATTTTCACACATATTTGAGTGATGATTCCATTGATTCAACAGATGATGGTGAAAGGAAAAAATTTTGCCATCGAATTTATTAATAGTATTACTCCTTCAGGAATGCTGTGTCATAAATTAAAATTGAAAGTGGTGCAATCATCATGCTATTGAGAAATCTTAATAGTAAATGGGGTCTTTGTAATGGTACCAGATTTATTATCAAAAGATTATGACCTAACATTATCAAAGCTGACATATTAATAGGATCTGCAGAAGGAGAGGTTGTTCTGATTCTAAGAACTGATTTGTCCCCATCTGACACTGGCCTCCCATTTAAATTAATTTGACAAAAGTTTCCCATGATGCTAGCATTTGCGATGATTATTAATAAATCACAAGGACAAACTCTAGACAGAGTACGAATATTCCTACCTGAACCCGTTTTCGAACATGGTCAGTTATATGTTGCTTTGTCTGGAGTTTGAAGAGCATGTGACGTTACAGTTAAATTTCGAAATATTACATCACAAGGGAAATTAGTCAAGCACTCTGAAAGTGTTTTCACTCTTAATGTGGTGTACAGGGAGATATTAGAATAAGATGAATCACTTTATCAGTATATCGTGTTTTTGTTGTTTTCATATGTTTTTGTCATTTTTATATCATGCCTCTGTTGTTGTTATATCCTTTTGTTACTGTTTACTTATTAATTTATATATTATTTTCATATACATTTTACTAATTTCCTTTCATCTCTCACACTTCTATTATAGAGAAAGGGCAAATAGCAATATTAAAATATTTCTGCTACTTAATTCCCTTTTAATGTGCACGAATTTTGTGCACCGGGCTACTATTAGAATATAACAGTATATTAAAGAGTAATATTCCATTAGGAAATGGCATTTTTTGCAATAATGGAAAATGAGTTCAATTTTGAAAGTCAACTACTATATTCCATCATATTTACAGTCTAGATTAAAGCAACACATAAGTATATCAATTGATGCAGGAAAGTCATTTGATAAAATACAATACCTATTCATGATAAACAATGTGAGATTTTTTCCACAATAATGTAAATATATTAAT
>NW_005370902.1:854717-870200 GCF_000412655.1 Myotis brandtii | reverse complement strand
CTTTTAAAAAATAAGATAATAAAGGGTATATAATATAGATTCATGGACATATATTTATATACATATTCTCTAGATGCTTTCAACTTCTAGTTCTATTCCTCCTTTTTCATATATCTTTTGTTCCTTCAAATTAATTTATTTAGTGTGTCTGATAGTGCAAATCTGTGGTAGTGAATTATTTCTGGTCTTGCTTATCAGAAATTTTACCTCACCTTAATATAAATTTTTATTCTTTATACTAGAGGCCCAGCACACAAAATTTGTGCACGGGTAGGGTCCCCAGGCCTGGCCTGGAATCAGGGTTGATCTGCACAGACTGCCGGTAGCTGGCCCAGCCCCCCTGCCACTGCAGTGCTCCACTCCTCCCCCGCCCCCGCCGCCACCACCTCCCATCACCCTCTGTGTGTGGGGCAACTGGTGGGACGATTAGGGCCCCGCTCACACCTGCCTTGGCCTGGTGCTACCTGGGTCTGCCGCCACCCACCCCCAGTTCCCTGTTCACCATCAGGTGATCAGAGCCTGCTGGCCGGGGGAGGTACCCAGAGTTTGGCCAGCAGGCCCCGATCTGTTGCTTGGGGCCTGTGGGCAGGAGGAAGCACTATAGCGACCAGTCAGTGCTCATTATAGCGACCGGTCATTCCTCAGTCCAGTCAATTTACATATTATGCTTTTATTTTATATATTTATTTTTTAATTTTTATTGATTAAGGTATTACAAATGTGTCTTTATCCCCCCATTGTCCCTTCATCTCCCCAGTCCTGCCCTCACCCTCACCCCCTGTTGTCTGCATCCATCGCTTATGCTTATATGCATGCATGAAAGTCCTTTGGTTGATCTCTCCCTCTTACCTCCACCCTCCCCTACCTTCCCTCTGAGGTTTGAGCATTGCCCTAGGGGCTGTGTCAGTGAATAAATTCCTTTGGCATATATCTGAGATTTTGCTACCTGTGGATTCCTCTAATATTTTTATGGTTTCCTGTCTTACGTTTAAGTCTTTTATCCATTTTGAGTTTATTTTTGTGTATGGTGTAAGTTGGTGGTCTAGTTTCATTTTTTTTGCATATATCTGACCAAATTTCCCAGCACCATTTATTGAAGAGACTGTCTTTACTCCATTTTATGTTCTTAACTCCTTTGTCAAATATTAATTGAGCATAATGGTTTGGGTCGATTTCTGGGTTCTCTATTCTATTCCATCCTATCTAATAAAAGAGTAATATGCAAATTGACCATCACTCCAACACACAAGATGCCTGCCCCCATGTGGACACAAGATGGCCAGCAGGGGAGGGCAGTTCTTGGTGATCAAGCCTACAAGGGAGGGCAGCTGAGAGGGACCAGGCCTGCAAGGGAGGGCAGTTGGGGGCAAACAGGCCTGCAGGCGAGGACAGTTAGGGCTAACCAGGTCTGCAGGGGAGGTTAGTTGGGACAGACCAGGTTGTCAGGGGAAGGTAGTTGGGAGGGACAAGGCCTGCAGAGGAGGGCAGTTGCGGGGGACCAGGCCGACAGGGGAGGGCAGTTAGGGGCAACCAGGCCAGCTGGGGAGGGCAGTTGTAGGTGTCCAGGCCTGCAGGGGAGGACAGTTAGGGGCAACTAGGCCAGCAGGAGAGGGAAGTTAGGGGTGAGCAGGCTGGAAAGGAAGGGTAGTTAGGGGCGACCAGGCCTGCAAGGGAGAAAAGTTAGGGGCGACAAGGCCAGCAGGGGATGGCAGTTAGGGACAATCAGGCCGACAGGGGAGCAGTTAGGCGTCGATCAGGCTGGCATGGGAGTGGTTAGGGGGTGATCAGGCTTGGCAGGCAGAAGCGGTTAGGGGCAATCAGGCAGGCAGGCGAGCAGTTGGAAGCCAGCAGTCCTGGATTGCGAGAGGGATGTTTGACTGCCTGTTTAAACGGGCAGTCGGATATCCCCCAAGGGGTCCCAGATTGGAGAGGGTGCAGGCTGGGCTGAGGGACAATCCCCTGCATGAATTTCATGCATCAGGCTCTAGTTGGTCTATATTTCTGTTCTTGTGCCAGTACCAGGCAGTATTCAGTATAGTGGCTTTGTAATACATCTTGTTATCTGGTATTGAGGTCCCTCCTACTTTGTTCTTCTTTCTCAGGATCGCTGCAGCTATTTGTGGTCTTTATTTATTCCAGATGAATTTTTGGAGAGTTCTTTCTAGCTCTGTGAAATATGCTGTTGGTATTTTAATGGGGAGTGCATTGAATCTATAGATTGCTTGGGGTAGTATGGACATTTTAATCATGTTGATTTTACCAATCCATGAAAACGGTATGTTCTTCCATCTGTTTATGTCTTTCTCTATCTGTTTTTTCAGTGTCCTATAGTTTTCTGAGGACAGGCCTTTTACCTCCTTAGTTAAGTTTATCTTAATTTTTGTTTTGTGCAGTGGTAAAAGGGATTGTTTTTGTAAATTCTCTTTCTGTAAATTCACTATTGGTGTATAAAAATGCCAAAGATTTCTTGGTGTTAATTTTGTATCCTGCTACATTGCCAAATTCATTTATTAAGTATAATAATTTTTTGATGGAGTCTTTAGAATTTTCTATATACAGTATCATGTCATCTGCGAATAATGACAATTTTACTTCTTCTTTTCCAATTTCGATGCCTTTTATTTCTTCTTCTTGTCTGATTGTTATGGCTAGTACTTCTAGTACTATTTTGAACAGGAGTGGTGAAAGCAGGCATCCCTGTCTTGTTCCTGTTCTTAAGGGAAAGATTTTGGTTTTTGCCCATTGAGTATGATGTTGGCTGTAGGTTTGTCATTTAAGGCTTTTATTGTGTTGAGGTATGACCCCTCTATTCCCATTTGCTGAAGGTTTTTACCAAGAAAGGGTGTTGGATTTTGTCAAATGCTTTCCCCCCCCCCATAGACTGATATGTTTATGTGATTTTTGTCTCTCAATTTGTTTATGTGATGTATCATGTTTATTGATTTGCAGCTATTGTACCAGCCCTGCATCCCAGGAATAAATCCCAGTGGGTGTATGATCTTTCTAATGTAATGCTGGATCCGGTTTGCTATAATTTTGTTGAGGATTTTGTCATCTATGTTCATGAGGGATATTGGCCTGTAATTCTCTTTCTTTGTAGTGTCTTTATCTGGTTTTGGATTAGGGTAATGCTGGCTTCATAGAAAGAGCTTGGAAGTATGCCTACCTCTTGAATTTTTTTGGAATAGTCTGAGAATTTTTTGGTTTTAGTTCTTTGAATGTTCAGTAAAAATCCCCTATGAAGCCATCTGGTCCAGGGCTTTTATTTGCTGGAAGCTTCTTGTTTACTGTTTCAAATTCATCAGTAGTTATCGGCCTATTCAAATTTTTTTATTTTTCCTGATTGAGTTTTGGAAACTTGTATTTTTCTAGGAATGTGTCCATTTCATCGAGTTTGTCCAGTTTTTTGGAGTTGAATTGCTCGTAGAATTTTTTTTGCAATCCTTTGTATTTCTGTGGGGTTGGTTGTTACTTCACCTCTTTCATTTATGATTTTGTTTATTTGAGTCCTCTCTCTTTGTTTCTTGGTGAGCCTGACTATCAATCTTGTTTATCCTTTCAAAGAATCAGCTCCTGGTTTCATTGATCTTTTGTATTTTTTTTTGGTCTCTATGTTGTTTATTTCTGCTCTGATCTTTATTATTTCCTCTCTTCTGGATATTGTGGGCTTTTTTGGTTGCTCTCTTTCTAATTCTTTAAGTTGCAAGGTTAGTAGTTCATTACCAGTTTTTCTTGTTTTTTGTGGTAGGACTGTAGAGCTATGAACTTGTCTCTCAGGACTGCCTTTATTGTGTTCCATAAATTTTGGATTGCTTTGTTTTCATTGTCATTTGTTTCCAGGATTCTTTCTATTTCTTCTTTGATCACTTTGGTAACCCAATAATTGTTTAATAGCATGCTATTTAGCCTCCAAGTGTTTGATTATTTTTTCATTGTTTTTATTGTAGTTGATTTCTAGTTTTATGCCATTGTGATCTGGAAGATTCTTGTTATGATTTCTATCCTCTTGAATTTAAAGAGACTTTTCCTGTGCCCTAATATGTAATCTATCTTTGAAAATGTCCAGTGGTACTGGAGAAGAATGTATATTCTCTAGCTTTGGGGTGAAATATTCTGAAGATGTCAATTAAGTCCACCTGATCTAGTGAGTCATTTAGGATTGCTGTTTCTTTGCTGGTTTTTTGTTTAGAGGATTTATCCAGTGGTGTAAGTTGGGTATTAAAGCCCCCTACTCTGACTGTATTGCTATCTATCTCTCCCTTGATATCTTCCAGAAGTTGTTTTATGTATTTGGGTGTTTCTGCATTGGGTGCATATATGTTTACCAGAGTTATATCTTCTTGTTGAATTGCTCCCTTTAGTATTATGTAGTGGCCTTCCTAAACTCTTATTAATGGTCTTCACTCTGAGGTATATTTTGTCAGATATAAGTATTGCAACCCTAGCTTTTTTCTCATTTCCATTTGCCTGAAAAATTTTTTCCATCTCTTCACTCTCAGTCTGTGTGAATCTTTTGTTCTGAGGTGGGTCTCTTGCAGACAGCAAATATATGGGCCATGTTTTCTTATCCATTCAGCTACCTTTTGTCTTTTGATAGGTGCATTTAATCAATTTACATTTAATGTTATTATTGATAAGTACTTATTTGTTGTCATTTTCATTCTTAATGTTTGTGTTTCTTCTTGCCTTTCTGTTTCTTCTTTTTACAGCAGTCCAGTTGGGTATTAAAGCCCCCTACTCTGACTGTATTGCTATCTATCTCTCCCTTGATATCTTCCAGAAGTTGTTTTATGTATTTGGGTGTTTCTGCATTGGGTGCATATATGTTTACCAGAGTTATATCTTCTTGTTGAATTGCTCCCTTTAGTATTATGTAGTGGCCTTCCTAAACTCTTATTAATGGTCTTCACTCTGAGGTATATTTTGTCAGATATAAGTATTGCAACCCTAGCTTTTTTCTCATTTCCATTTGCCTGAAAAATTTTTTCCATCTCTTCACTCTCAGTCTGTGTGAATCTTTTGTTCTGAGGTGGGTCTCTTGCAGACAGCAAATATATGGGCCATGTTTTCTTATCCATTCAGCTACCTTTTGTCTTTTGATAGGTGCATTTAATCAATTTACATTTAATGTTATTATTGATAAGTACTTATTTGTTGTCATTTTCATTCTTAATGTTTGTGTTTCTTCTTGCCTTTCTGTTTCTTCTTTTTACAGCAGTCCCTTTATGATTTCTTGCATTGCTGTCTTGGTAGTAATAAACTTTCTTAGCCCTTTTTTGTCTGTGAAGCTCCTGATTCCACCTTCAATTTTGAATGATAGTTTTGCTGGCTAGAGTATTCTCGGATTCAGTCCCTTGTTTTGCATCACTTTGTATATTTAATTCAATTCCCTTCTGGCCTGGTGTGTTTCTGTAGAGAAATCAGTTGATATTCTAATAAGAGCTCCCTTGTAGGTAACTTTTTGTCTCTCTCTGGCAGCCTTTAAGATTCTTACTTTGTTGTTGGTGTTTGCCAATTTAATTATGATGTGTCTTGGTGCTGGCCTTTTGGGGTTCATCTTATTTGGGACTCTATGTGCTTCTTGGACTTGCATAGTTTTTTTCTTGCCAATATCAGGGAAGTTTTCTGTCATTATTTCTTCAAACAGGTTTTCTATTCCTTGCTTCTCTTCCTCTCCTTCTGGTACCCCTATTATGCAAATGTTGTTTTGTTTTGTATTGTCCCAAAGCTCCCTTAGGCTCTCCTCTTGCTTTTTAAGTTTTTTTCCTGTTGTTCCTGTCTTTGTGTGTATTTTCCTACCGTGTCTTCTAATTCGCTGATGCAGTCTTTAGACTCTTGTAGTCCACTGTTTAAGCCTTCCATTGTGTTCTTTATTGCAGCTATGTCATTCTTCATTTACTCTGGGTTCCTTTTGATGTTGGTGACATTCTCATTCAGCTCCTTATAATTCTCATTGAGTTGTGTGTATTTGTCATTGAGTTGTGTGTATTTGTCATCTGGCCATTTGAGCATCCTTATAACCATTACTCTGAATTCTTTCTCTGAAAAGTTGCTTGTCTCAGTTTCATTTAACTCCCATTCTGGTGATCTTCTTTTTCTTTCCTTTTGGGATTGCTTTTTTGTCTTCCCATGTTTTGCTGTAACATTTTAATTGTAGATCCAATTGCTTTGCTAACCAGGTTCTTTTGGGGATGGTGCTAATGGTGTGGTCTCTCAGGTCTCCTGGGTTTGGTAGTCTAGTGTAGCTCCCTACTTGAGCTATTTGAGTTCTCTTGATGTAGGCCTGTGAGCTGGAAAGGCCCAACTGTGGTGTCTATAAGTCAGCAGCCGTGGAGTGGGGTCCCAATTTTTGCTGTCTTGCACCCTTGGTTGAAATCACGCATGCCCAGCAGGGACTCACAGTGGCACCCAGGAACCTCTGTTGGGGTGGTGGGGCTCAGGAGACCTGCACTCTGGAAAGCCTGACTGTGGTGTCCAGAGTTCTGTAGTTGTCGGGTGGGCAGACTCAGCTTTTGCTGCTGCTTCTGTGGTTGGATACACGTTTCCCCAGTGGCAGCTCACAGGGACACCCATGGTGCGTTTGCCAGCAGGTTGTACTGATGCACTCTGAAGGGCCCTGGCGCTGAAGCCATGGGATTGCGGTGTCTGTGGGCAGGTATCCCAGAAGAGGGAATTCAGCATTTCTACAGCCCAGCAGTGCTCCCTGTTTGTATAAGTGTGTGCCCAGTGGGGGCTTACAGAGGTGCCCAAGAGCTGCCCGTGGAGCAGTGGGCTTAGGAGGCTTGCGCTCTGGAAAGGCTCGACTGTGGAGTCTAGAGTTCTGCAGCTGTGGGGTGGGAAGACTTAGTTTTTGCTGTTGCACCTGTGGAGGATAGGTGCGCACTCCCAGTGGTGGCTCACAGGGGCACCAGCAGTGCCTTTGTTAGTGCAGCGCACTGAAGCACTCTGAAGGGCCCTGGCACTGAAGCCGCATAATTAAGGCATTGTGGGCAGGTATCCAGGATGAGTGAATTCAGAATTTCTACTACCCCCGGGGGGGGGGGGGGGGCGCGGGTGGGGGGAGTGCGTCCCTGTTTGTCCTAGATCGCACCCAGCAGGGACTCACAGCGGCTCCCAGGAGCGCCCTGTGGATAGATGGGCTCTGGGTGCCTGCTTGTTGAAAATGCATGACTGTGGCAGTGCCTTTGCCAGTGCAGAGCTCTGACTCACTCTGAGGAGCCCTGACCCTGAAGTTGCACAGCTGGGTTGTCTGTGGGCAGTTATTTAGGAAGAGGGAGTTCAGAATTTCTACTGCAGGGCAGCACGCCCTTGTCTGTACAAAATCACACTCAGCTGGGGCTCACAGCAGCATTCAAGAGCTGCCCATGGAGTGTTGTGTCCTGGATGCCTGCGAGCTGGGAACACACGAATGTGGTGTCTGGAGTTCTACCACTGGGGAGAGGGGATGTTGTACTTACTGCTGCGGAAGCAGTGTACCTTTGGAGGTGGAAGTCCCAGGGTCTGCAGGTCTGCGGGCAGGGCAGCAGGATTTTGGCTGGAGTCACTGCTGGGTCACAGGCAGTGTCCAAAGCCTGTCTGTGTGGTGGTGCTGATGAGTTCCTAGAAGAGGCCGCTCTCCCCTTCAAGATGGCGTGGGCTCCGTGCCAGAGTCCTGCAGTCTGTAGAGTGCCTGCAGTGGTGGTAGTCTCTCCCTGTCCAAGAGAGCCTGGTCTGCCAGCCCCTGCTGCTCTTGAAGGATTTAACTGTCCCTCACTCACTCACACACACACACCACACACATCCACACACTCTTCTTTCATTCCCTCACTCACTCACTTACTCTCCCTCACCTCACCCTGCCAACCACCATCTCTTAATTCTACGCTTTTATATATATAGACTAGAGGCCCGGTGCACAAAACTTTTTGCACTTGGGGTGGTCCCTCAGCCCGGCCTGTGCCCTCTCACAGTCTGGGACCCCTCGGGGGATGACCACCTGCTGGCTTAGGCCCAATCCCCCGGGGAGCGGGCCTAAGCTGGCAGTCAGACATCCCTCTGGCAGCCTGGGAGCCCTCAAGGGATGTCCACTTGCCAGCGGGGAGCAGGCCTAAGCTGCAATCAGACATCCGTAGTGCTGCTGAGGAGGCGGGAGAGGCTCCTGCTACCACCCCTGTACTGGCAGCCATCAGCCTGTCTTGTGGCTGAGCAGAGCTCCCCCTGTGGGAGCACACTGACCACCAGGGGGCAGCTCCTGCATTGAGCGTCTGCCCCTTGGTGGTCAGTGTGTATCATAGTGACCAGGCATTCCCAGTCATTCTGCTGATAGGGTCAATTTGCATATTACTCTTTTATTATATAGGATAGAGGCCTGGTACATGGGTGGGGGCCGGCTGGTTTGCCCTGAAGAGGGTCCCAGATCAGTGTGGGGGTCCCACTGGGGTGCCGGGCCAGCCTGGGTGAGGGGCTGAGGGCCATTTTCAGACTGGCCACACCCCCTTCAGGTTGGGGGTCCCTGCTGGAGTGCCTGGCCAGCCTGGGTGAGGGGTTGAGGTCTGTTTTCAGGCTGACCACACCACCTTCAGGGAGGGGGGTCCTGCTGGGGTGCCTGGCCAGTCTGGGTGAGGGACTGATGGCTGTTTTCAGGCTGGCCATGGCCTCCAGCCACCCAAGCTCCGTGTGTTCCCAGCTCACAGGCATCCAGGGCACAGATATCTGGGATTTATTTATCTTCTATAATTGAAACTTTGTTGCCTTGAGCGGTGGCCACAGCTAGCCAGGGCAGGCAGGAAGCTTGGCTTTCTCATTGCTGGGGCAACCAAGCCTCCTGCTTGCTCCAGCTCTGTGGCTGCTGGTCACCATCTTGGTTGGGTTAATTTGCATATAGTTTCCCTGATTGGCTGGTGGGCGTGGCTTGGGGTGTAGTGGGGGTGTGGTCAATTTGCATGTTTCTCTTTTATTAGATTAGGTCATTTGGAACTGATGTTTTGTCCTTTTTTATTATTTCAGAACTTTAAAGATATTTTTTTAATGTTTTTTGCTCTCCATCTTTCTTTCTGATAATAAAATGCAGTAATTCCTACTGCTATTTTACTACATGTAATGTCTTTTTACTTTGGCTTCTTCATATTTTTCTGTCCTTGGTCATCAGCAATTTTAATATGATGCACCTGTTTGTAATTTTTGCTGTATTTATCTTATTTGACATTTGCTGAACTTCATAATATGGGAGATATGTGGCCATTATTTACTTGCATATTTATTCTGCCCGATATTCTCTTTTCTCCTTTTGGTAATTCCAATTACATATATGTACTAAACAGTATTGTCCCACAATTTACTAAGACTACTTATATTTCACATCCTATTTTTTTTCTATTTGTTCTTCTAATCAAAGAATTTCTAACTATAATTTGAAGTTCACTTCTTTTTTCTTTTCATATCCCAGTCTGCAATAACCTCATCCAGTATTGTTTTTTAATATAATTATGTTATGTTTTGAAATTTCTCATAGTTTTATGTTTTTCTTTTTCATATTTTCTATCTCGTTGTGTATTATTACCATAAGTTTAATTGAGTCCTTAAAATATTCATAGTTTCAGCTTTATGTTATATATTTTTCTTCTGCTCCTTCTAATATCTGAAGTATCTGCTTTATCTTTTGACAGAATGTTACTTAATCATTTTTTTTCTTTGCACATTTGGTAATTTTGTATTCTAAGCTGGACACCAAGTATGATAGTTGTAGAGCTTCTGGATAATGTTAAGTTCCCTTAAAGTATGTTGAATTTTATTTTGGCAGATAAGTTGCTGGTAGATAACTAAGTATGGTCCTGTCAGACTTGAATTCATTTGTTACTGAGGAATATTTATTTTGCTTTCATTCTTACTTAATACTAAGACTTGACTCTTACTCTTGCATATGGTCTTTACAAAAATGTATGATCTTTTTGGGTTTCCATTGAAGACCAATGAGCTGAATAATTTCCTCCTACTTTAGACAAACTGTCACTCCTTTCACAGGTCAGCTCCACAATAACCATTTTCTGCTAGGAATCCCAGACAGATCTCAACCCTTTGCTTTTTCAACCAAACCATTTTAAAAATGAAAGAGTAGAAATATCCTTTCCATCTTACATACTTTTTCCTACAATTCCAACTGCCTCAGTAGCCTGTAAATCTAGACTCTGTCTCCTCAGTTAAGCAAGACTTTCACTCAAGTTTGTTTCTATTTCTATGCTCTCTGTCAGTAAAGTACTCTAGACAAAGTTGTGGCAATTGTTGAAATACTGGGGCTCACATTATATTCTTTTCTTTCCCCGAGGATAGTTGTCCTCAACTGCCTCTTTTACAATGTCTGAAAATATTGATTTCAAAATTTCATACAATTTTACAGAAGTTAGTGTTGGAATTCCAAGTCCTATACTAGCTACTCTTTCAAAACAGAAATACATTTTAACTGTTGTCAAAATAAGAAAGCTTAAATGAAGAAAAGCTGTTATTTGCTTATTGTGACAGAGTGATAAAAAAGATGAATTTTAACTCAGGTCTTCTGATTTTATATCTAAAGTATTTCTACTGCATTATATCTGCTTTGCAAGTGAATAGTTCTAGAAAAATATAGATTGGGGTAGGTTTTCTAACTCCGTGGTTTATCAACTTTTCAGTTCATAAAATTTTAAACACTTTATATGAAATACATTTTGTAATGCTGCTTTTTTCTAGATATTAAGTGCATATATAGCAAGAATAATAATAATGATTTCTACTTAGGATTAATATTTCACAAAAAAGCTTATGCCATGTAGTCACCAAAATGGCATAAGCTAACATATCTTTCTATCTCTTTGTATATTATCACCATAAGTTTAATTAAGTCCTTTAAAACATTCATAATAGCAGCTTCATGTTTTATATTTTTTCTTCTGCTCCTTCTAATATCTGAAGTATCTGCTTTATTTTTTGACAGAATATTATTTATTCATTTTTTTCTTTGCACATTTGGTAATTTTTTATTCTAAGCTGGACACTGAGTATGATAGTTGTAGAGCTTCTGGATAATGTTAAGTTCCCGTAAAGTATGTTGAATTAAAGATCTTAGCTTATGTCATGTAGTCACCAAAATGGCATGAGCTAACATATTTTTCATAATAAAAGAGAATTCTAGCTAATGAATTAATAATTTTGTTTTATAAAAATCTCACCTTAATGTAGTTTATCTCCTCTTGATAATGGAGTGTAGTAAACTTCAAAATGGACCAAAGCCTGTCTGAAGGCAGGTATTTGAAAATAACTGGGAGTAAATATTTTTTAAAATAACATTTCTGGGTCAGAAAACATTCTCAGTACTTACAGTTATTAATGAATTTAAACATCATAACTATATTATGAATCAGGTCCTATCACACTTCCTATTTTACAAATGATGAATCTGATGTATAGAAAACAAAATATTATGCCCAAGGTTACACAACTAATAAGCAATAGAGCTAAAATTGCCACCCAAGGGATAAGAATCTTAAACTTTGTTCCTTTTCTCCAATTATTCCTTTTGAAATGGGAGGCTGAGTAGAAATGTACACATGTGTTATGAAAATATTTTCAAAAAGTATCACTCCAAAATATATCTTCCCATAATATACAATTGTGTTAAAAATTGTAATTTTTCAATTCTTAAAATTTTTTCTCAGATGAAATAACAATACACTATATAGGAAGAATACATCATTGAATAAAAAGCACATTGCAAATAGATGTAATTCAGAAGGTTAAAATTCTACTTAAGGTTAGTCTTTAAAATGCAAACCAATATTTTAAAAATTTAATCAAAATAAATGTATGGTACAAAGAAGTAGATAAAATACTTCCCCAAAATGAAGGAAGTCATGCATAAAAGAGCACCATGATGTAGTGCTCTAATGCAAATAGAAAGTATTGATTCAGGGTAGCAGCTCAGAGTAGGAAGAAAAGAAATAAATGTTACTCTTTCAGGTTTGATTTTATAAGAAAATAAAATGTATTTCTTAATCAAAATGTACTTACAGTCATTCAACGATTTATATAACAATTTGAAAATAATTAAGCATATGTGGCAGTTTATTATTAAAATTATGAGCATTAAGAATAGGAGCAAAGAAAAATTTTTTTTTTTTATAAAAGGGTTTTTTTTAAGAGGAAGGTTGAAGCTTTGGCTGTCCCTGCTATTGGCAGTGAGCCAGCTTTGCCATCATGTCCTGCGCCCTCTCGGCCTAACGACACGTGCAGGGTGCTCTGCCCAGACTGCTGGCCTTGAGCAGGCCACTTTTCCAGCGGTCAGCCACCCTCCCAGGCAGGCAGCACCACCCTGTGGGACCTACTGCATCTGGCCCTGTATTCTGTGGTCCCAAAAAGCCTGTCTGGAGTTCTAACAGAGCGAGCGAACTGTTGGGTACACCGCCCTGGTCCAGGCCTAGGAGGGTGGGTGGCATGTGGAGTGAGGTGTCAGGCAGGGCCTGAAGTCACTGGTCAGGGTGGAATCCCAGCTGCACATTCCATGGCTGCTTGTGGCTTGGTGACTTCGACCCAGTCTTCTCTTTCACAAAATGGGCTTCAGTGACCCCCCTGGACTGTTGAGGGCAGTTGGCCCTGTGTGTCAATCGTAAAGTGCAAAGTGGAATGAGCGGTGGCTGAGGAGCAGCCAGTGGCGAGTGTGCCCGCACCATCCTGTTCCCACGCCTCTGCCTTCCAGGCCACCTGACCTATCTGCACCTGGCCGAGTTTCTGCGGCGCTGCAAGCAGGGCCTGTGCCCCAACGGCATCATCGTCATCAAAGACAACATGGCCCAGGAGGGCGTGATCCTGGACGATGTGGACAGCAGCGTGTGCCGGGACCTCGAGGTGGTCCACGGCATCTTCCGAAGCGCAGGCCTCAGCCTCCTCGCCCAGGAGCAGCAGGAGAACCTCCCCGATGAGATCTACCACGTCTACAGCTTGGCCCTGAGATGAGCAGGGCTGCAGGGCAAGAGGGACCGGCAGGGGCGGACAGCTGGCAGCCAGGTGCCATCAGAGGCTCATTCTGATGGTTCGCAGGAGTTGAGTGAGGCCAGTAAATGTACCTGCCTGCCATCCACTGGCTATACAGGCTCTTTTTAACCACAGGACCCACCGAGGAGGAGTGCCATCCAATGGGCAGTGAGGCAGGCGCCTGGCTCCGCTGCCCTCAGGTGAGGCCTGGGCAGTGCAGGTCTGTGGGGTATGGCGACCCATCAGAAGCGAGACTCCTGGTCTCCATCACCAGCCACAGGCCTGGCGGCCTTAAGAGGAAGAGAACCCTGACCGCAGCTGAGGACATGACCTCCGGGGAGAGGCGCGGCTGCTGTATCACAGCTGGTGGTAGGTTCATGTTTCAAGTCCTCTGGTGATGGGCTCTGGTGTCCCTAATGTGGTGGTCACAGCAGCCCGCAGCAGGGAGAGGTCCACAGCTCACTCTTGGCCGTGCCTTGTGGTTCCTCCGTGGCGGACGTTTTCAGTCAGAAATAAAAAGGGTGAACCCCTGTGTTGGAAGGCCCCACGGTCTGGAGTGGTGCTTTTGTTATGGGACAAGTGTTACTTGAGCCCGAATGCAGTGTCTGCTCGTGCTGACCCCCTCTTCCAGGATGCTGCGAGGTCCCTCATCCTGAAATGGGGGGCAGAGATGTTATCAAGGGCCTTTTAAGACCAGAGAAGTCAGTCTAATTGGGTAATATAAACATGCTTTTAGTTGCCTTAGCTTATATCTGAGGCATTTACACAATTCACAAGGACCATCATGACAGCTTTGTGAGGCTCAGCACCAGGCAGGAGTCAGCCTTCAGTCCTGGTAGCTTTCATCCTCAGGTGAGACATTTTGGAATGTCCCTGGTCATGCATGATTGCTTTTTAGCAGAAGGCATGGTCCCCAAGACCTGGGTTTGGCACAGCCCTGTGCCCTGGTGGGCGGGGCGGCGACACCAGCAGGAAGCAGCTCCGCTCTCTCCCCGCCCACCAAAGCCCTTCTGTGGAGTAAAGGGCCTTGCCTGGGCCGCACCCACAAAGGCCCACCCAGTTCCTTCTGGCTTCAGCTCTGTCCATGCAGCTCACAGGAGTCCTGCGCTCAGGAATGCCTACTAGTCCTTTCACGCCTGTCCCAAATCAAAGCCCTGTCATTTTCTCCCATGTGGGTTGAGAACTGGGTCACTGTCAGAGATGGGGGCCGTCTCCCTGAAGACACAGCCTTTCCCACAGGAATGACCGCAGCTGCCGGCTCTCCTGTACCAGCCTACACCTTCCGACAGGCAGCCTGCGCCTTCTCACAGGCGGGACCGAAGGTTCCCCCAAGGCCGCCGGGACTTTAGTCCACCAGCGGGCTGGCTGAGGGGCCCAGACTGTCCCCTCGGTCTGGAGCGGTCAGATGTCAGCCTCCACGGGGCTGCTGTGCTCACTGAGGAGGTACCACTTCAGCCTGTAGGGCAGAGGCAGGGCTTGGACCTTCGCATCCACGGGCCACGGCTGAAGGTAGAGCCGGATGTGAACGCAACACAGGTGCTTGAGGGGCGGGGGGTAGTTCTCCAGCTGCCTCAGGGAGGAGTGAAGGGCCCGGATCTTTCTGCCAGGCTGCCCACGGGATTGATGTCTAAGTTTTCCGGCAGCTGTAGTTTTGGGGAATTAGTTACCATGAGATCCAGGACAGTCTCGGCTTTGCGCAGGAGGTCCCCGTGGCTCTGTCGAAGACCATATGGAAGCCAGACCAGCAGGACGCTCCGTGGAGGGAACAGTTATAGGGAGCGCAGGAGAGGGAAGTGCACTTGGAAGCTCTTGAGGCAGATGTGCGTGAGCGACTCCTGGGCTGGGCACTCGCTGGGGGTCGCCCCGTGAGCCAGCAGCAGCTGCGTGACTTGGAAGCAGAAGCGGTTGATCATCTGGGCCTCCTCTTTGTCCCCTCCCACCGTCTCCCCGAGCAGGAAGATGATGCACGTGAACAAGGTGTCCCCGTCTTTGGGTCTTTGGTGGTCGCCTTCACGTCTGCCCCTCCCTCCAGCAGCAGCCGGATGTTGGTGTTGTGAATCTGCACGCCCGCCTCTGCTGGCCAGAGCGTGGAGCAGAGCAGTCTTCCCATGCTTGTCGGCTGCATTGACGTCTGCCCCAAGGTCCAGGAGGCGCTGCAGGCAGGGCAGATGCTCCGGCTCCTCGCTGGCCAGGTCCAGGGGGCTGCTCTCGTGGATCCCGTCCCTCCAGTTAATGTCGGCCCCGTGGTGCACCAGCAGCTCCACCATGTCAGGCTGGTTTCGCAGGACAGCGATGTGCAGGGCCGTGTAGTAAGTGACCGGGTCTTCAAAGTTGAGGTTGGCCCGTTTCGCAGGAGAACATCGGCCGCCTGGGTCAGCCCCAGCTCGGCCATCTTCAGCAGCGCATTGCTCACGCCTTCCTGGTAGAACGGGGAGTGGGCCTTTCTCTCCAGAAGCTCGGTGAGAAGAAGGAGCCGGCTCTCCTCGCTGGGCACATAGCTGGGCC
>NW_005370902.1:833249-854513 GCF_000412655.1 Myotis brandtii | reverse complement strand
GCCGCCACCGCTGCTCCGCGTTGGAAGTGACTGACTCAGGAGCAAAGAAAAATTTGCAAAGAGATATATCTGAAAAGTTAGAATCTTTATATTATTTGTAGTTTATTCATATTCCTATTCTCTAGGAAGAAAACAGATAATTTGGATAAACTTAAGTTGAAAATGTAAAAGTAAATTATTTAGACTATTTTGCTGCACATTCTTTTATGGGAAAAACAAATAAAAATTAAGCTGGCAACAGAGAAGCCAGAAATAGCCCCAAGCTATTATGCTCAATTAATATTTGACAAAGGAGGGAAAAGCATATAATGGAGTCAAGACAGTCTATTCAATAAATGGTGCTGGGAAATTTGGTCAGATACATGCAAAGAAATGAAACTAGATCACCAACTTACACCATACACAAAATAAACTCAAAATGGTTAAAGGACTTAAATGTAAGACTTGAAACCATAAATATCTTAGAAGACTCCATAGGCAGCAAAATACCAGACATGTCATAGCAATATCTTTATCGATACAGCTCCTAGAACAATGGAAACTAAGGAGAAAATAAACAAATGGGACTACATCAAAATAAAAAGCTTCTGCACAGCAAAAGAAACCATCAGCAAAACAACAAGAAAGCCCACTGCATGGGAGAACATATTTGCCAATGTTATCACCGATAAGGGTTTAATCTCCAACATTTATAGGGAACTCATACAACTTAACAAAAGGAAGATAAACAATCCAATCAAAAAATGTTTCAAAAGAGGACATTCAGAAGGCTGAGAGACATATGAAAACAAACTCAAAGTCACTAATCATCCAAGAGATGCAAATCAAAACAACAAGGCACCATCTCACACCTGTCAGAATGGCTATCATCAACAAATCAACAAATGACAAGTGCTGGCGAAGATGCGGAGAAAAAGGAACCCTCCTGCACTGCTGGTGGGAATGCAGACTGGTGCAGCCACTATGGAAGACAATATGGAGTTTCCTCAAAAAGTTAAAAATGGAACTCCCATTTGACCCAGTGATCCCACTTCTAGGAATATATCCCAAGAAAACAGAAACACCAATCAGCACCAATCAGAAAAGATATATGTTCATAGCAGCACAATTTACCATAGCTAAGATCTGGAAACAGCCTAAGTGCCCATTAGCAGATGAATGGATTAGAAAACTGTGGTACATCTACATGATGGAATACTATGTTGCTATAAAAAGAAGAAACATTTACCATTTGCAACAGCATGGGTGGACCTGGTGAGCATTATGCTAAGCCAAATAAGCCAGTCGGAGAAAGATAAATATCACATGATCTCACTCATATGTGGGATATAATGATCAACATAAACTGATGAGCAAAAATGGATCCAGAGACAAGGTGCCACTGAGCAGACCGTCCAACCTCGGGAAAAGGCAGGGGAAGTGGGGGAGTGTTAGAGATCAACCAAAGGACTTGTATGCATGACCAATGGACACAGATACTGGGGCGGCGGGGGCTTGCCCTTGATGGTTGGAGTGGCTAGGGAGTCAATCGGGAAAGAAGGAGACATGTAAGACTTTAAACAATAAAAAAAAAATTAGGCTTGCAGATATCAGGATTTTGTTAACTGGCTACTATAGGTTAACAATTGGTAAAATAAAGTCAATATACAGAAAGCTATCTTTCAAATATATTTAGTAGTACAAGACTATCAGTATGGCTTTAATAAAAATTCCATAGCAGAAAGATGTTATGGTTGAATTTTAGCCCCTAAATAAAACCTGTGTTAGAGCTGAACTATGAAACTCCTCTGAGATGTTACCCTCCACCTTTTGTACCTATCCCTTCAGAACCTGGCCTAGTGTATTTTCTGTTCAATCAGGAATAAGACTTAATTGAGTAAATTAAGATGCATTGTGATATGTGATTAACTTGATTCACCTGCTCTTTCAGATTCTGAAATAAAATCTACCAATATTAATGCAACATTTTCCCCATAGAATCATCATACATTAATAACAATTGATAAACATTTACTGTTAGGTGTATCTTATTTTCTTGTTTTTGGGAAATTCAATATTTCATATACTCAAACTCCCAGTCTAGCAAAGTGGCCAATGAAAACCACTTTTGAACACTCTTTTTAAGTGGAAACTAATTTGTAAGCATTACGTGTCTTGAAATAACAGTTTCCTGGATCTCAATTAATATCTACCTTCTCAGTTCCTTTGCCAGCTCATTGACCTCTGTCAAGAAGTTAAACAAAAAATAATCTCAATATTTATCTAGAAACTTTTCTTTTTTTACTTTACATTCTCAACCTAGGCAATGTTATCAACTAGCATAGTTGTGATTATTTGGTGTATGTTGACAAATCCCAAATTAATATATCCCCCCAAAATTCCATTATGAGCATCAGACTCTTACATAGAAGTATCTATTAAACATCTTTGCCTAGATGTCTCAAAAGTATCTTACTCTCAACTTTGTCTAAAGTTCAAAAATATTAATGTAAACATACTCTATGCATTCCTTCAGGTATGGGGATCATCTGGTCATGGGCTAAGGACCCAAAATAATTTGGTGAGGCCCTGCCAAGGCATTAGGGGTGAGTTCATTAAACTTTTGACAAAAAGTAGCTGGCTAATTTTTAAGTTGGTAATTTTATATGGACTGAGAATGATGTTATAAATATCCAAATGGCCCTTAGCAGAATAAAGATTCCTATCCTTGTAACCCTCCCATCTTGTAGCTGCTATGGAAGAATCTGAAGCAGGCTACTTTTTTCTTAGGGCTTATTTAAATTAAAATAAGGGGAAAAGAGTCCAACCAATATGGCTCAGTTGGTTGAGCATCGTCCCATGCACCAAGAGGTTACCTGTTTGTTTCCTAATCAGGGCACATGCCCTGGGTTGCAGGCTCAATCCCCAGTAGGGCATGTGCAAGAGGCAGCCAATTATTTCTCTCTCATTGATGTTTCTGTCTCTCTCTCTCTTTCTTTCTGTCCCTTCCTCTCTCTCTAAAAATCAATAAAAATATTTAATTTTTTTAAATTAAAAGAAAAGGGAGAAAGAACAAGACCAGAAATAAAGGTTGGAGGTAAAGATTATTTTACATTGTGTAACAGATGTATGAGAATTAGGGGTGGTGGAGACAGAAGATACAAAAAAACACAGACCCATTTTGGGGATAAAATATTATTTGGAACTCAATAATGAGTTTGAGAAAGGTTTGGGGGTAGTGACAACTATTTCTGTGGAGGATATAATGTGTGGCACAAATCTCAGTAAAAGAGATATTTGTGTGTTTTCCTGGACATTATAAAAGCATGCTTCTCCACTAAATTAAAAGTTGAATTTTCTTTACTTTACATTATTTTTAGAAAGTGTTCTCTCTTCAAATCCATAGTTTATAGGGATGATTATATATTTGAATCACATGCTCTACTAGTTATGCTCTATTTTAAATTCATATAAAAGAAAAAATAGCAATATCAAAAGAAGTCAGGATAAGGGGATCTGGGGTTAGAGCTCAGAGCAGATAAACATTTAATTCTCTGTTATGAAAAAATAAGTCCAGAGGTATGCAGTCCTAAACTGTTTTTGGAAAATCTAGGTATATCAAGGATTGGATTGAGGCTGCTTCTTCCTCCCTCTTCTACCATACTAACAGTAACTGTAACTCCAGCCACAATAACCTCATTTCAGACAGAAGGAAGAGATAGAGCTGACATGCACCTTCCCTTTTAGATAACCCTATTAGAAGTCCTATTCAAAATTTATGATATCATTTCATTGGAAAAATCTATTCAACATGACCACACTTCTGCAAGTAAAATTGAAGCATCTAGTCTTATTCTAGGAGGCAAGATGCTCACCTAAGAATTAGGGTTCAGTTTCTAAGAAAAGAGCTAACAGATCTTTAGTGGATAACAGGTTGATTCTGCTACATATTTGCAAATCTGAATCATTATCTCTTCTATTCTCAAAGTGACTTTTCTAACTTTGGTTCCTATCTTAAGAAACTACGCAATTGCTCAAGACAAAATCCCAGGAATTATCACTGGTTAACTTTGTATTATCCATCTTCATCACTTCTATATCCAATTAAGCAGTATAACTTATTCAATATCTCTCTCCATATTCCTTCTTTATTATAACCATTGACTCTAGGTAATAATAGCTATTATTTCATCTAAATTTAGAAAGTAAGCCTTGAAATTGAATTTTGTGTTTGTGGATTTAGCCTTTCTCTCTCCATGCTCAAATACATCGTGAATACCACAGACATTGTGCCTTTATATAAAGCAAATCTGATCACTTTGCTGCCCATATAAAATTATCAGGGACATCTCATCGTTTTAAGATAGAGCTCCAAACCATAAAATGTACTAGATAGTCTTGCATAGTATAAAACTCATTGTTTTAGTTAATATGTTGCTCTGTAACAATTATCTTTCAAATATGCATAATTTCTTTTCTTTTTCTTGACATACTATAATGCAAAGGTTTTAACATGGATGTTGAGTAAAACTGATAAGATTGGAAATCTTGTTTACAAATCAAGGTGAGAAGAAACTTTGGAAGAAGAGGTGGAGGGAGAGGAGGAAGAAAATGAGTAGGCTCAATTCACCACCTTAAAATATTCTCACCTCTCTCAGTATTTGAAAATTGTTTTTGAGAAACTATTTAGGAGATATTAAAAATGGCAGTGGAGTAATTGGATGCTGTATGAACATGCTCCCAGGACTAAACTGGAATTACAACTAAAATACAGAAAAACTTCCTGAATAATCAACAGAAGACTTGCTGGAGAGAACCCTGATAACCGAGGACAGAAAGTGGAGACCCCATAGAGACTGGTAGGAGGGGCAGAGGCACAAAAGGGCTGGCCTGGCTCCCACAAACATTAACTAAAGTTCTGGAGAGATATATCAGCTGTGGGGAGTTTCCACTGAGAACTCTGGAGTCTATTCCCCAAGCTGGACCCCGAGCAGAGAACACCAGAACTGATAAGAGTACCCACAAACATCTGGCTATGAAAAGCAGTGGGGTTGCTGTCTGCCAGGGAGAGACTGTTGGAAAGCAAGCACCCTCTTAAAGGACCAGCACACAAAATTCCCTGTGGAACCACTCACCTTGTGCTCTGGCAGAGAGAGGGCAGACTGGACTGGAGCTGTGTGAGCAGAAGTCAGGATAGGGGATCTGGGGTAAGAGGTCAGAGGGCAGACACCCCCTTTCCTGTGCTGAGTAATTCCCTGATGCTGCTGAGATCACATTCTCAGGCAGAATTTTACTATACAGGCAACTTTATCTGGGGGGAAGAAGTTGACTCACCCTATTGGAAAACATCTTGCCCCATGGTACAGAGTTTCTGAGGCCCAATAAGAGACTGAGAATAACAAACAGCCTACAGGCAGAAGCAATGGCCCACCCTGTTGAAAAAACTCTCACCTCACTTGTAGACAATTGCTTGAGGGCTATTAAAGACTAAATCCAATCAGTCTGCCAAACGAGGTGATCTCTGGAGGCTTTGAGACTTTGCCTGACCTAATTAGTCAGAAACAGCATTTGACACCTTCTTGAACTAGAAATTAGAGGCATAACAGATCTACCTAATACATAGTCACAAACCCAAGCAGGCAGCCAAAATGAGGAGACAAAGAAACTACCCCCAAATGAAAGAACAAGAAAATTCTCCAGAAGAAGAGATAAATGAAATGGAGATAAATTTATCTGATGAAAGAAATGCTAAAGGGACTGGTGTAAAAAGAAGAAATGAAAAGGGAAGAAGAAGCACAGGCACAAAAATAAAAATGGCTACAAACAAGTGTTTATCAATAATAACTTTAAACGTAAATGGACTAAGTGCTCCAATCAAAAGACATCAAGTTGCTGAATGGATAAAAAAAAATGACCCGTATATATGCTGTTTACAGGAGACCCACCTCATAACAAGGGACTCACACAGACTGAAAGTGAAGGAATGGAAAAATATCTTTCAGGAAAAGGGAGGTGAAAAAAAACACACAAAAAACTGGGGTAGCAATACTTATATCTGACAAAATAGACCTCAAAGTGAAGGCCATAACAAGAGATAAGTAAAGGCCGCTTCATAATACTAAAGGGATCAATATAACAAGAGGATATAACCCTGATAAACATATATGCACCCAATGCAGGAGCACCCAAATACAAAAACAAACAAACAAAAAACTCCTGGAAAATATCAAGGGAGATATCAACAACAATACAATCATAGTAGGGGGCTTTAATACCTCATTGACATCACTGGATGAATCCTCTAGAAAAAAATCAGCAAAGACACAGCAATCCTAAATGACTCACTACATAAGATGGACTTAATTGACATCATCAGAACATTTCACCCCATGCCACAGAATATACAGTCTTCTCAAGTGCACATGGGACATTTTCAAAAATAGACCACATATTGGGTCACAAGAAAAGTCTCTCCAAATTCAAGAATACTGAAATCATATCAAGCATCTTCTCAAACAACAATGGCATAATAATATAAATAAAATACAATAAACACAATAAAAAAATTCAAACACTTAGAAGCTGAATAGCATGCTATTAAGCAATGACTAGGTTACCAAAGAGATCAAAGAAGAAATTAAAAACATCCTGGAAATGAATGGCAATGAAAACATAACAATCCAAAATCTACGGGACACAATGAAAACAGTCCTGAGAGGGAAGTTTATAGCTCCACAGGCCTACCTCAAACAAACAAACAAACAAACAAAACAAAAAAAAACAAGAAAAAATTGTAGTAAATCATCTTCTCTACAACTTAAATAATTAGAAAGAGAGCAACAGTAAAAGCCCAGAGTGAGCACAAGGAAGGAGATAATAAAGAAAAGAACAGAAATAAATAACATAGAGACCAATAAATAAATAAATAAATAAAACAAAACACAACACACAAAAAGACACAAAAGATGAATGAAACCAAGAGCTAGGTCTTTGAAAGGATAAACAAGATTGATGAATCTCTAGCTAGGCTCACAAAGAAGCAAAGAGAGAGGACCTAAGTAAACAAAATCAGAAATGAAAGAGGTGAAATAACAAAAGACTCCACAGAAATAAAAGGATTGTTAAAAATTACTATGTTGCCGAAACCGGTTTGGCTCAGTGGATAGAGCGTCGGCCTGCGGACTGAAGGGTCCCAGGTTCGATTCCAGTCAAAGGCATGAACCTGGGTTGCGGGCACATCTCCACTGGGAGATGTGCAGGAGGCAGCTGATCGATGTTTCTCTCTCATCGATGTTTCTAACTATCTATCTCTCTCCCTTCCTCTCTGTAAAATATCAATAAAATACATTAAAAAAATTACTATGAAAAACTCTATTCCAACAAACTAGACAACCTGGAAGAAAAGGACATATTCCTTGAAAAATACAACCTTCCCAAACTCAATCAGGAAGAATCTACAAATCTCAATAGGCAATAACAATGGAAGAAATTGAAGCAGTCATCAAAAAGCTTCTAGTAAACAAAAACCCTGTGCCAGATAGCTTCACAGAGGTGTTACACCAAGCATTCAAGGAATAACTAAAACCTATCCTCCTCAGACTATTCCAAAAAATTCAAGAGGAAGGAACACTTCCAAGCTCATTCTATGAATCACCCTAATACCAAAACCAGATAAAAACACAACAAAGAAAGAGAATTACAGGCCAATATCCTTCATGAACATAGATGCCAAAATCCTCAAAAAAATTCTAGCAAATCAGATCTAGCATTACATCAGAAAGGTCATTCACCATGACCAAGAAGGATTTACCCCGAGGATGCAAGGATGGTACAATATCCGCAAATCAATAAACGTGATACATCACATAAACAAATTGAGAGATAAAATTCACATAGGCATATCAATTGATGCAGAAAAAGCATTTGACAAAATCCAACACATTTATTTGATAAAAACCCTCAGCAAAATGGGAACAGAGGGATCATACCTCAACATAATAAAAGCCTTATATGACAAACCTACAGACAACATCATACTCAATGGGCAAAAACTAAAACCATTTCATCTTAGAACAAGAATGAGAAAGGGATGTACACTTTCACCACTCCTGAACAGTATAGTACTGAAAGTGCTAGCCAGAGCAATTAGAAAAGAGAAAGAAATAAAAGGTATCCAAATTGAAAAGAAAACATAAAACTGTAATTATTGGCAGATGACATGATCCTGTACATTGAAAACCCTAAAGACTCCATCAAAATATTCTTAGAATTAATAACTTAATTTTGCAATGTAGCAGGATACACAATTAAAAACAAAAAATCAGTGGCATTTCTATACATCAATAGTTAACTTAAAGAAAGAGACTAAAAAAACAACCTCATTCACCATCACACCAAAAACATTAAGATACCTAGGAATAAACTTAGCTACGGAGGTAAAAGTCCTGTACTCGGAAAACAACAGGACACTGAAAAAAGAGATAGAAGAAGACATAAACACATGGAAGAACATACCATGTTCATGGATTGGTAGAATCAACATCATTAAAATATCCATACTACCCAAAGCAATCTATAGACTCAATGCACTCCCCATTAAAATACCAATGGCATATTTCACAGGCCTAGAACAAACTTTCCAAAAATTCATCTGGAATAAAAAAATACCCTGAATAGCTGCAGCAATCCTGAGAAAGAACAAAGTAGGAGGGATCTCAGTACGAGATAGCAAGCTGTATTACAAAGACACTGTTCTCAAAACTGCCAGGTACTGGCACAAGACCTGATATATAGATCAATGTAATAGAATAGAGAACCCAGAAATCGACCCAACCACTATGCTCAATTAATATTTGACAAAGGAGGCATGCACATACAATGGAGTCAAGACAGTCTTTTCAATGGATGGTGTTGGAAAATTGGACAGATACATGCAAAAAAATGAATCTAGACCCCCAACTTACACCATACACAAAAATAAACTCAAAATGGATAAAGGACTTAAACATAAGATGGAAAACCATAAAAATTTTAAAGGAATCCACAGGCAACATAATCTACAGAGAAAATAAACAAATAGGACTATATCAAAATAAAAAGCTCTGGTACAGCAAAAGAAACCATCAACAAAACAACAAGTAAGCCCACTGCATGGGAGAACATATTTTCCAATGTTATCATCTATAAGGGTTTAATCTCCAACATTTACAGGGAACTCATACAACTTAACAAAGGAAGATAAATAACCCAATCAAAAAATGGACAACCGACCTAAATAGATACTTTTTGAAAGAAGACAGAAGGAAGGCCAAGAGACATATGAAAACATGCTCAAAGTCACTAATCATCTGAGAGATGCAAATCAAAACGACAATGCGGTACCATCTCACACCTGTCAGAATGGCTATAATCAACAAATCAACAAATGACAAGCACTGGTGGGATGTGGAGAAAAGGAACCCTTGTTCACTGCTGGTGGGAATGCAGACTGGTGCAGCCACTGTGGAGAACAGTATGGACTTTCCTCAAAAAACTAAAAATGGAACTCCCATTTGATCCAGTGATCCCACTTCTAGGAATATATCCCAAGAAACCAGAAACACCAATCAGAAAGGATATAGGTACCCCTATGTTCATAGCAGCACAATTCACCATAGCTAAGATTTGGAAACAGCCTAAGTGCCCATCAGCAGATGAGTGGATTAAAAAACTGTACATCTACACAATGAAATACTATGCTGCAGTAAAAAAGAAGGGATTCTTACCATTTGTGACAGCATGGATGGAGAGCATTATGCTAAGTGAAATAAGCCAGTCAGAGAAAAATAAATATCACATGATCTCACTCATTTGTGGATTATCATGAACAACATAAACTGATGAACAAAATCAGATCCAGAGATAGAAAAGCATCGATCAGACCGTTAAACCTCAGAAGGAAGGTAGGGGTTGGGTTAGGGGGAGAGATCAACCAAAGAACTTGTATGCATGCATATAAGCATAACCAATGCACACAGACACCTTGGGGTTGAGTGCATGAGTGGGGTTTGGGGGCGCAATGGGGGGATAAGGACACATATGTAATACCTTATTCAATAAAGAAAAATAATTAAAAAGACAAATGATGCCCTATAAAAAAGGAATTTATCTGATATAGAGTTCAGAATAATGATGATAAAGATGCTCAACAACATGAGAAAAGATATACTAGTAGTAACTATGAAATCAGAAATAAAGAATGACATAGCACAAGTAAATAACACATTGGATGGAATACACAGCAGATTAGTGGAAGCTGAGGATCAAATCAGTGAACTAGAAGACAGGGTTGAAAAAATTTCTCAGAGAACCAAAAAGTAAAAGAAAAACAATTAAAAAACAAGCGGATAGCTTAACGGAGTTGTGGGACACCTTGAAATGTAACAATATATGAATATTAAGTGTGCCTGAAGAGGAAGATAGGGAGAAAGAAATAGAGAATGTGGTGCTAGAAGAAATAATGACAGAAAACTTCCCCAACCTGGTGACGGAAAAAAATCACATAAGTTCAGGAGACACAGACTCCCAAGCAAGAAGAACACAAAAAGGCCCATGCCGAGACACGTCCTAATTAAAATGCCAAAAATTAAAGACAAAGAGAGAATCATAAAGGCAGTAAGAGAAAAGCAAACTGTTATCTACAGCTCCCATAAGGCTGACACCTAATTTCTCATCAGAAACTCTACAGGCCAGAAGAGGATGGCATGAAGTCCTCAAGGTAATGGAAAACAAGTATCTGAAACCAAGATTACTATACCCAGCAAGATTATCATTCAAAATAGGCAATGAAATAAATAGCTTCCAAGAAAAAAAAAAGGCTAAAGGAGAACATTACCACCAAGCCAGCATTACAAGAAATGCTAAAGGAACTGCTGTAATGAGAGAAGAAATACAGAGAGAAACCTAGGCACACAGAATTAAAATGACAACAAATAAGTACCTATCAATAACCTTAAAGGTAAATGGATTAAATACTCTAATAAAAAGACATAGGGTAGCCGAATGGATACAAAATCATGACCCAACTCTATGCAGTCTACAAAAGACCCACCTAAGTACAAAAGATTCACACAGGATGAGATTGAATTGATGGTAAAATAATTTCCCATGCAAATGGGGAAAAAAAGCTGGAGTAACAATACTCATATCTGACAAACTAGACTTCAAAATAAAGGCTATTGCAAGAGACAAAAAAGGTCCCTACATAATACTCAGGAGATCTATCCAGGGAATCTATACTTGGTAAATATATATGCACCCAAAAGAGGAGCACCTAAATATAAAAATCTTCTAGAGGACTTTAAGGGAGAGATCAACAATACAGTCATAAGAGGGGTCTTTAACACCCCGCTAACTTCACTGGGTTGATCTTCCAAAATTAACAAGGAAACAGTGACTCTAGATGAAACACTGGGACAGATGGATTTAATTTACATTTATAGAACATTTCAGCCCAAAGATGCAAAATATACATTCTTCTCAAGTGCACATGGATCATTCACAAAGATATACCACATGTTAAGACACAAAACAAGTCTCTACAAGTTCAAGAAGATTGAAATCATATCAAGCATCTTTTTAGATCACAGTGGAATGAAATTAGAAATCAACTACAGTAAAAACAACTACCCCAAAACATTCAAACTCATGGAGGCTAAAATAACATGCTATTAAATAAAGAAAGGGTTACCAAAGACATCAAGAAAAAAAATTCCTGGACACACCACCACCCACAATCTCTGGGACACAGCAAAAGCAGTCCTGAGAGGGAAGTTCATAGCACTACCAGCTTACCTCAAACAAACAAACAAAACAAGAGCAATTAAGAAAAACTATTTAACTCTACAACTTAAAAAGCTAGAAAGAGAAAAAATAAGAAAAGCCTAGAGTAAATAGAAGAAAAGAAATAATAAAGACTAGAGCAGAACTAAATGACATAAAGACTAAAAAATCTATACAAAAAAAATCAATGAAACCAAGAGCTTGTTCTTTGGAAGGATAAACAAGATTGATGAACTATTATACATACTCATCAAGAAACAAAGAGAGAGGACCCAAATAAATAAAATCAGAAATGAAAGTGGAGAAGTAATCACTGACATCACAGAAATACAAAGGATTGTTGAAAAATACTATGAACAACTATTTGCCAATGAGCTGGACAACTTGGATAAAATGGAAAAGTTCCTAGAAATATACAATCTCCCAAAACTGAATCAGAAAGAATCATAAAACCTGAATAGGCCAATAAAAACTGATGAAATACAAGCAATAATAAAATTTTAAAAATCTCCCAGCAAACAAAAGCCTGGGTCTGGACAGCTTCACAAGGGAGTTTAACAAACATTCAAAAGAGAACATCTCTACTCCTCAAACTATTCCAAACAATCCTATAGGAAGGAATACTTCCAAGCTCTTTTTATGGGGCCAGCATTAATCTAATTCCCAAACCATATAAAGGCACTACAAAGAAACAGAATTGCAGGCCAGTTTCCATGACGAACATAGACTTGAATTATGCATTATGCTAACCGAAATAAGTCAGATGGAGAAAGATAAATATCACCTGATCTCATTTGTGGAATACAGTATAATGAACAACACAAACTGATGAAGAAAAGCAGATCCAGAAACAAAGAACCATTGATCAGACCATCAAAACTCAGAGGGAAGGCAGGGGAGGGTGGGGGGAAGGTAAGCATAACCAATGGACACAGACACTAGAGGGGTGAATGCATGAGCAGGGGGGTGGGGGGCATTGGGGAGATAAGGACAAATATGTAATACCTTAATCAATAAAGAAAAAAAAGAAAATCCTCAACAAAATATTAGCAAATCAGATCCAGCAATGTATTAAAAAGATTTACACCATGAACAAGTGTGATTTATTCCAAGGATACAAGTCTGGTACAATACTGGTGAATCAGTGAAGAAATTGCTTTGGCATATGTCTGAGATTTTGTTGCCTTTGGATTATTCTAGAATTTTTATGGTTTCCTGTCGTACATTTAAGTCCTTTATCCATTTTGAGTTTATTCTTGTGTATGGTGTAAGTTGGTGGTCTAGTTTCATTTTCTTGCATATATCTGTCCAATTTTCCCAACACCACTTATTGAAGAGACTATCTTGGCTCCATTGAATGTTCTTTCCTCCTTTGTCAAATATTAATTGAGCATATTGGTTCGGGCCGATTTCTGGGTTCTCTATTCTATTCCATTGATCTATATGCCTGTTCTTGTGCCAGTACCAGGCAGTTTTGAGAACAGTGGCTTTGTAATACAGCTCGATATCTAGTATTGAGATCCCACCTACTTTGTTCTTTCTCAGGATCGCTGCAGCTATTCGGGGTCTTTTTTTATTCCAGATGAATTTTTGGAGAGTTCGTTCTAGATCTTTGAAGTAGGCCATTGGTATTTTAATGGGAAGTGCGTTGAATTTATAGATTGCTTTGGGTAGTATGGACATTTTAATGATGTTGATTCTACCAATCCAAGAACATGGTATGTTCTTCCATCTCTTTATGTCTTCCTCTATCTCTTTTTTCAACGTCCTGTAGTTTTCTGAGTAGAGGTCTTTTACCTCTTTAGTTAAGTTTATTCCTAGGTAGCTTAATTTTTTTGGTGAGATGGTAAATGGGATTGCTTTTTTAGTCTCTCTTTCTGCAAGTTCACTATTGGTGTATAGAAATGCCATAGATTTCTTGGCGTTAATTCTGTATCCTGCTACATTGCCGAATTCTTTTATTAAGTCTAATAGTTTTTTGATGGAGTCTTTAGGGTTTTTTAAGTATAATATCATGTCATCTGCAAATAAGGACAGTTTTACTTCCTCTTTTCCAATTTGGATGCCTTTTATTTCTTCTTCTTGCCTAATTGCAATGGCTAATACTTCCAGTACTATGTTGAACAGGAGTGGTGAGAGTGGGCATCCCTGTCTTGTTCCTGTTCTTAGGGGAAATGGTGTTAGTTTTTGTCCATTGAGTATGATGTTGGCTGTGGGCCTGTCATATATGGCTTTTATTATGTTGAGGTATGATCCTTCTATTCCCACCTTGCTGAGAGTTTTTATCAAAAATGGGTGTTGGATTTTGTCGAATGCTTTTTCTGCATCAATTGATATGACCATGTGGTTTTTTTCTTTCAATTTGTTTATGTGATGTATCACATTTATTGATTTACGGATGTTGTACCATCCTTGCATCCCTGGGATAAATCCTACTTGGTCATGGTGTATGATCTTTCTGATGTACTGCTGGATCCGATTTGCTAAGATTTTGTTGAGGATTTTGGCATCTATGTTCATGAGGGATATTGGCCTGTAATTCTCTTTCATTGTGTTGTCTTTACCTGGTTTTGGTATTAGGGTGATACCATTATAAACTTTTGAACAATAATAGATACAGAGGCAGAGCTGCATCAAACAGATTGTCAAACTGCAGCGGGAAGGCCGGGGAGGGTTGGGGGGCAGGAGGGAGGCGGGTAAGAGATCAACCGAAGGACTTGTATGCATGCATATAAGCATAACCAATGGACATAAGACACTGGGGGGTAGGGGAGGCCAGGGGATTGTCAAGGGCGGGGGAAAAAACAAAGGACACATATGTAATACCCTTTGTAATACTTTAAGCAATAAATAAAAAAAAATACTGGTGAATTAATAAATGTGATATATCACATAAACAAATTGAAATATAAAAATCACATGATCATGTCAATATAGGCAGATAAAGAATTTGACAAAATCCAACATTCATTGATTTATGGCATGTATATATTCAATTTTTTTGTTGATTAAGGTATTACATATGTGTCCTTTACCCCATTGCCCCAACCACCCACTCATGCCCTCAGCCCCCTGTTGTCTGTATCCATTGGTATGCTAATATGCATGCATACAAGTCCTTTGGTTGATCTCTCCCCCTTACCCCCACCCTCCCCTACCTTCCCTCTGAGGTTTCACGGTCTGATGGATGCTCTTCTCTGTCTCTGGATCTGCTTTTGTTCATCAGTTTATGTTGTTCATTATATTCCATAAATGAGTGAGATCATGTGGTATTTATCTCTCCGACTGGCTTATTTCACTTAGCATAATGCTCTCCAGCATGCCATGCCCTTGCAAATGGTAAGAGTTCCTTCCTTTTTACAGCAGCATAGTATTCCATTGTGTACACATATGAGATAAAGAAATAGGTATCTAACTACTTTTAATAATGTGATTCTAGTTTAGAAGAAGAGTATAATTAGAGAAAACATAAAACATCTCCTCATGTATCTATAGAGAAAGTGACTTTTGTTTCTCTATACTGTAAATGCAGAGTGTGCAGGAGGCAGACAGATGATCAATATTTCTCTCATATTGATGTTCCTGTCTTTCTATCTCTCGCCCTTCCTCTCTCTCTAAAATCAATAAAAGTATATTTTTTAACAAATGTCACTACTAAAAAATTGTGGTACATATAACTGTGGTACATGTAATGACACTTAAGGTTCCCACAGGGCCCCCACTGAGGACCAGGAATGGAGCCCAAACCCAGGCATGTGCTCTGACCAGGATTCCAACTGGTGACCTCTTGGTTCATGGGTCATGGGCTCAACCACTGAGCCACACGTGCCGGGCAATGTGTGTAGTGACATTTACACATCTGTTCCACCAACCAGTGAATACAAAGCCGGGTTAATTTCAGGTCCTTATCAATTCTGGGAACCAATTTAAAAGACTGAATTTAAAGTATAGAGAAACAAAAGTCACTTTCCCTATAGATACATGAGGAGATGTCCTATGTTTTCTCTAACTATACTCTTCTTCTCAACTTGAATCACATTATTAAAAGTAGTTAGATACCTATTTCGTTGTCTCATAGGTCAGATCACTGTCTTCACTTCCTTCCTACTATAAACACTTCTGTCTCTGAGAACTGCTGCAGTGCCTGGTGAGCTCTGCAAGAACCTGGGATTGGCTGATTTCTAAAAACGCTTCAAAAAAGTTAAGAAAATGTATTTGAAACACAGAACGGGTTCTGAGGAGTTTCTGAGTACTAAGGAGACAAAGTTAGAGGTATGGACTTGCTAAAGAAAACAGGTACTCTTAAACTCCCTGGGCTCTCAGTAGAAAGCCTGGAAGGGTATATTCTGAGAGTAAGAAGAAAACAGAAGTAGAAAGAATATTGCAACATCTGCAAATCAAAATCCAGGAAACTAACGTGAGCGTGAACCAGCGATCTTTTCTGTCAAAGAAAGGAGCTCGGGCCATCTTAGGTCCCACCATGTTGATATGACCTTCAGATTCTTTCAGGGGCCGCCATCTAGGTTCTGAGATCTTGGCAAGCTCTCAGGGGGCTGCCACCTTAGGTTCTACCTTACCTTCCTCTTCCTCTGAATTAGCCAATCAGGCAATAATAGAAATCCAAGCTCTGAACCCTGGCCAATCAGGTCAGAGATCAGAGTGAGGGTCAGGGCAGACCCTGTGTCAGGAAATAAAACCTGATAGAATTCCCGTTCGGTGTGCTTTTGCCCATGATTTGCAGCTGGCAGGAGCACCCTTCTGCGCAGAAGTAAATTTGCCTTGCCCATTCAGTTTTGAGTGTTTGTCTCATTCCCGCGACATTGTTGAGAGCATTTCTAACATTAATTGGATTGAAATTATCCTCCCACTATAATTTTCTGGTGGAACTTCCTCTAAAGGAAAACAATATGATATAATACCTGTACAATTTTTCTGAAGAATACGCTACATCTCATAAAAAAGTTAGATTTCATAAAACAAAATCTAAATATAAAGTATAAACAGTAAACATATATTGTCAGGTAAATCAGATTTTTTTTTAAATATGTTTTATTGATTTTTTACAGAGAGGAAGGAGAGAGATAGAGAGTTAGAAACATCGATGAGAGAGAAACATCGATCAGCTGCCTCTTGCACATCCCCTGCTGGGGATGTGCCCACAACCCAGGTACATGCCCTTGACCGGAATCGAACCTGGGAACCTTCAGTCAGCAGGCCGACGCTCTATCCACCGAGCCAAACCGGTTTTGGTGGTAAATCAGATTTTAAAAGTATTAGACATAGAGTCTAAATGTAAAATAACTGTGTTTAATAAGCTCAAGAAAATATATGATTAGATAAAGAATTTTATCATAGAATTGGAATTATAAAAATAATTAAAAAGAAATTCCAGGCAAAGACTACAATGAACATAGTCACCATTTTATTATGTTGAGGTATGATCCTTCTATTCCCACCTTGCTGAGAGTTTTTATCAAGAATGGGTGTTGGATTTTGTCAAATGCTTTTTCTGCATCAATTGATATCACTATGTGATTTTTATTTCTCAATCTGTTTATGAGATGTATGATGTTTATCAATTTGCGGATATTGTACCATCCTTGCATCCCCGAAATAAATCCTACTTCATCATGGTGTATGATCTTTCTGATGTACTGCTGGATCCCATTTGCAAGAATTTTGTTAGGGATTTGGGCATCTATGTTCATAAGAGATATTGGCCTGTAGTTCTCTTTCGTTGTGTTGTCTTTATCTGGTTTTGGTATCAGGGTGATGCTGTCTTCATAGAATGTGCTTGGAAGTGTTCCTTCCTCTGGAATTTTTTGGAATAGTCTGAGGAGGATAGGTTTTAGTTTTTCCTTGAATGTTTGGTAAAACTCTCCTGTGAAGCCTTCTAGTCCCGGGCTTTTGTTTGCTGGAAGCTTTTTGATTACTGCTTCAATTTCTTCCATAGTTAACAGCCTATTGAGACTTTTAGAATCTTCCTGATTGAGTTTTGGAAGGTTGTATTTTTCTAGGAATATGTCCATTTCCTCCGTGTTTTCTAGTTTGTTGGAATAGAGTTGCTCATAGTATTTTTTTTAACAATCCTTTGTATTTCTGTGGGGTCTGTTGTTATTTTGCCTCTTTCGCTTCTGATTTTATTTATTTGTGTCCTCTCTCTTTGCTTCTTGATGAGCCTGGCTAGAGGATCATCAAACTTGTTTATCCTTTCAAAGAACCAGCTCTTCGTTTCATTGATCATCTGTATTGTTTTTTTGGTCTCTATGTCATTCTTTTCTGCTCTGATCTTTATTATCTCCTTCCTTCTGGATACTGTGGGCTTTTCTTATTGCTCTCTTTCTAATTCTTTGAGTTGTAGAGTTAGATGATTTATTACCATTTTTTCTTGTTTTTTGAGGTAGGCTTGTAGAGCTATAAACTTCCCTCTCAGGACTGCTTTCATTGTGTCCCATAGATTTTGGATTGTTGTGCTCTTTATTGTCATTAGTTTCCAGGATGTTTTTATTTTCTTCTTTAATCTCTTTGGTAACCCAATCATTGTTCAATAACATGCTTTTCAGCTTCCAAGTGTTTGAATTTTTTTGATTGTTTTGATTGTAGTTTATTTATAATATTATGCCATTGTAGTCTGAGAAATGCTTGATATGATTTCAATCTTCTTGAATTTGAGAAGACTTTGCTTGTGACCCAATATGTGGTCTATTTTTGAAAATGTCCTATGTACACTTGAAAAGAACTTATATTCCGTGGCTTTGGGGTGAAATTTTCTGAAGATGTCAATTAAGTCCATTTGATATTTGGGTGCTCCTGCATTGGGTGCATATATGTTTATCAGGGTTATATCCTCTTATTGTATTGATCCCTTTAGTATTATGAAGTGGCCTTCCTTATCTCTTGTTATTGCCTTCACTTTGAGGTCTATTTTGTCAGATATAAGTATTGCAATTCCAACTTTTTTTTCATTTCCATTTTCCTGAAAGATATTTTTCCATCCCTTCACTTTCAGTCTGTGTGAGTCTCTTATTCTGACGTGGGTCTCTTGTAGACAGCATATAAAAGGGCCATGTTTTTTTTATCCATTCAGCCACTCGATGTCTTTTGATTGGAACATTTAGTCCATTTACGTTTAAAGTTATTATTGAAAGGTACTTTGTATCCATCCATTTCTTTTTTTGTGTGCCTGTTTTCTTTCTTAGCTATTTATTTCTTCTTTTTACACCAGTCCCTTTAGCATTTCTTGCATTGCTGGCTTGGTGGTGATACACTCCCTTAGCCTTATTTGTCTTTGAAGCTTCTTATTTCCCCTTCAATTTTGAATGATAGCCTTGCTGGATAGAGTATTCTTGGATTCAGTCCCTTGCTTTGCATCACTTTGTAAATATCCTTCCATTCTTTTCTGGCCTGATGTGTTTCTGTTGAGAAGTCATTTGATAATCTAATGGGGGATCCCTTGTATGTAATTTTCTGTCAGTCTCTTTCAGCCTTTAAGATTCTTTCTTTGTCCTGAACATTTGCCATGTTAATTATGATGTGTCTTGGTGTGAGTCTTTTCGGGTTCATCTTGTTTGGGACTCTGTGCTTGTGTGACTTTCTTCTTCCACACCTCAGGGAAGTTTTCTGAAGTTATTTCTTCAAATAACTTTCACATTATTTGCACATGGTGTTATATTGTACATGGAAAACCCTAAAGAACCCATCAAGAAACTACTAGATTTAATAAATGAATTTGACAATGTAGAAGGATACAAAATCAACACTCAAAAAATGATGGCTTTTTAATACACCAATAATGAATGCTCAGAAAGAGAAATCTAAAAAAATATCCCATCTACCATTGCAACAAAAAATTAAGATATTTAGTAATAAACTTAACCAAGGAGGTAAAAGACTTGTACTTGGAAAGTTACAGGATTTTGGGGAAAAAAAGATAGAAGATGTGAACAATTGAAAACATATACCGTGTTCATGGATTGGTAGCTTCAACATCATTAAAATGTCCATACTACCCAAGGCAATCTACAGATTCAATGCAATCCCTACTAAAATACCAACAGCATATTTCACAGATCTAGAACAAATACTCCTAAAATTTATATGGAGTCAAAAAGACCCCAAATAGCTGCTGCAATCTTGAGAAAGAACAAAGTTGGAGGAATTACAATGCCAGATATCAAGTTATACTACAAAGCCACTGTACTCAAAACATCCTGACACAAGAACAGACATATAGATTAATGAACAGAACAGAGACCCCATAAATTGAACCAATCCATTATGCTCATTTAATATTTGACAAAGGAGGCAAGAGCATACAATGGAGTCAAAACAGTCTCTTCAACAAATGGTATTGGGATAATTGAACAGATATAAGCAAAAAAAAATTAAACTAGACCACCATACACCAAAATAAACTCAAAATGGATAAAAGACTTAAATGTAAGTTGGGAAACCATAAAAATCCTAGAAGAAAAATCTCGGACATCTCTCATAGCAATACATTTGTGGATACATCTCTTAGGGCAGTGGTTGGCAAACTCATTAGTCGACAGAGCCAAATATCAACAGTACAACGATTGAAATTTCTTTTGAGAGCCAAATTTTAAAACTTAAACTATATAGGTAGGTACAGTGTTATTAACTTAATTAGGGTACTCCTAAGCTGGCCTTTGCTAAAAACGTCCTCAATCTGATTGAGGTACATTCGCTGAGGTTGACCCCTTCCAACTCTCCCATCCACACTCGTCTTGTATACTTGTTTCGTCTATCTCCTTTCGTTCATCCTCTCTATATGTCCAAACCATCTCAACATACCTTTCTCAATCCTCGACACTACATCTTCTTTCACTCCACAACGTTCCCTAAAATTAACTTAATAAACTTTACTTAAAGTTTTTTTAAAAATATATTTTATTGATTTTTTACAGAGAGGAAGGGAGAGAGATAGAGAGCTAGAAACATCGATGAGAGAGAAACATCGATCAGCTGCCTCCTGCACATCTCCTACTGGGGATGTGCCCGCAACCCAGGTACATGCCCTTGACCGGAATCGAACCTGGGACCTTTCAGTCCGCAGGCCGACGCTCTATCCACTGAGCCAAACCGGTTTCGGCTACTTAAAGTTTTAAGTCTTAGTTAAACTATAGGTATGTTGAGTAAAACTTGATATCATACTTAATAATGAAATTATTTATTGATAAAATTAAATTACTTACAATTTACCTTACAATATCCATAAAATTAAATCATGACAATGACTGACAAACACTAATGTGAAACTTCTGCGCATGGGCCACGAAGTTACAATAGCACTGTAAGTGCATGCCCGCATGTGGTATTTTGTGGAAGAGGCCAAAAAGCTGCATGTGGCTCTCGAGCTGCGATTTGCCGACCACGGTCGTAGACCAATGGTCGGCAAACCACAGCTCACGAGCCACATGCAGCTCTTTGGCCCCTTGAGTGTGG
>NW_005370902.1:819501-833136 GCF_000412655.1 Myotis brandtii | reverse complement strand
GAATAAGGAAAGAACAGCAAACGCTAGTTTTTTCAGTTGATTATATGAGTCAGGAATACTATTCCAGGTGTTAAAAATCAACATATCTTCCTTCTCCAGGTCTTTCAAAGCAGACCACTTGTGCTGTGAACTAAGTTCACATTTGTTTTTCTCCAATATTTCTATATCAGCACAAAGACGTTCAAATTTCGAGCTCCACAGTTCTTTGTGTTTTTTTTTTTAAATCCAGCAATTGCATTTCAAAGTTGTCAATGTCAATATTAAAGGGAGAAAACTTTAATTCTGTTACAGTAGCATTGAGAGGTTTTTAAACAAAGGCTAACATCACTTTGCTGTTTCTGAATTCCTGAGACCTGTTGAGAAAAGCTTCCCTCATATTTAAAAGTGTTGTTTTGAAATAGCAAATGTCAATATCAGAATTATTTTCTTGGCGATGTTTCAACAGCTTTGGAAAGTGAATCAAAGTTTCTCTTTCAAAATCTTGAGCAAAAAGAGATAATTTGTTTTCTAATGAAATAACTTCTTCTAACATCGAAAAAATTGTGTTTCCTTTCCGCTGTAGTGTGGAAGAGCCACACTAAAGGGACCAAAGAGCTGCATGTGGCTTGCAAGCTGTGGTTTGCCGACCACTGTCCTAAGGCAAAGGGAACTAAGGAAAAAATAAACAAATGGGGCTACATCAAAAGTAAAAGATTCTGCACAGCAAAATAAACAATCAACAAAACAATAAGAGAGCCCATTGTATGGGAAAACATATTTGGCAATGATACATTTGATAAAGGGTTAATATCCAAAATATATAAAGAACTAATACAACTTAACAAAAGGAAGACAAACACTCCAATATTTAAATGGGCAAAGCACCTAAATAGACACATCTCCAAAGTGGACACACAGATGACCAAGAGGCATACGAAAAAATGCTCAAAGTCACTGACCATCAGATTGTTTAAAATGAAAATGACAATGAGGTATGACCTCTCACGTGTCAGAATGGCTACCATCAACAAGGTAACAAATGACAAGTGCTGGCGAGGATGTAGAGAAAAGAGGACCCTAGTACACTGCTGGTGGGAATTCAAACTGGTACAGCCATTTGGGAAAACAGAATGAAGTTTCCTCAAAAAATTAAATATGGAACTGCCATTTGTCCCAGTGATCCCACTTCTAGGAATGTATCTTAAGAAACCCAAAACACCCATCAGAAAGAATGTATGCACCCCTATATTCATAGCAGCACAATTTACAATAGCTAAGATCTGGAAACAACCTAAGATGAGTGGCTAAAATAGCTGTGGTACATTCATACCATAGAATACTATGCAACATTAAAAAAGAAGAATCTCTTATCCTTTGAGACAGCATGGACAGACCTGCAGAGGATTATGCTAAGTGAAATAAATCAGTCAGAGAAAGACAAGTATCACATGATCTCACTCATGTGTGGAATCTAATTAACAAAATAACCTGATCAATGGAGTGGACCCAGAGACATGGAAGCATGAAACAGAGAGCAGAATCTCAAATGGAAAGTGGGGTAGGGTGGGTAGGTGGGAGGTAATCAACCAAAGACCTTGTATGCATATATGCATAATCCATGGACACAGAGAGTGGGGTGGTGAGGGCCAGAAGTGGACTGGAGGGGGGGGAAAAGGTGACGTATGTAATACTTTCAACAAGACATATTTTTTTAAAAAAGATAAACTATTAAAAAATAAACAAACACACACATACCAAAACAAACAAACAAATAAACAAAAAACCCCACAAACAAAAAAATCCAAACAAATCTAGATGGGAAGAATTCAGTTTTCCAACATTAACTGTGATGTTAGCTCGAACTTTTATTTTTAATAGAAGATCTTTATCATGTAAAGAAAGTTCCCATGTATGTATAGCTTACTGAGTTTTTTTCATTAATGGATTTTTAATTTTCTCAAGTCCATATTATTGTGTTTATCTAGATCAGTGATGGCGAACCTATGACACGCATGTCAGAGATGACACGTGAACTCATTTTTTTGGTTGATTTTTCTTTGTTAAATGGCATTTAAATATATAAAATAAATATCAAAAATATAAATCTTTGTTTTACTATGGTTGCAAATATCAAAAAATTTCTATATGTGACATGGCACTAGAGTTAAGTTAGGGTTTTTCAAAATGCTGACACACAGAGCTCAAAAGTTTCATCATCACTGATCTAGATGATCTTATGTGTGTGTTTTTCTTCTTTAACTGAGTATTTTGGCAAATTACATTAATTATATTCCAGAATTTGGGTAAGCATTGCATTTCCAAAATAAAAGCAATTTGGTCATGATGTGCTTTCATTAATTACTAGAGGCCCAGTGCATGATTTATGCACTGGTGGGGTCTGGTTGGTCTGCCCTGATCAGGCCAATGGGGCTGGGGGGAGGGGATGTGGGAGTTTGGTGGGCCGGCCCTGCTCCAGATCGAGGTGGAGGGGGCCGATCGGGGATAGAGCTGGCCTGGGGGGAGGAGCCGTGGGTGGTTGGCCAGCCGACCTCACCCCCTGGTTGAACTCCTGGTCAAACTCCCGGTCGAACTCCCAGTCTAGGGGAAAATTTGCATATTAGCCTTTTATTATATAGGATTAAATGGATTCAGTTCCTGACTTAATTTACTCATATGTTTTTAAGTACTCTTGCATTTGTGCTCTTGAAGGCTGTTGCTGTATTGTATTCTTTTCTCTTTTATTCTTTTATTAAATTTTTTTTGGTGATATTGGTTAATATGATCATACATGTTTCAGGTATAGATTTCTATGTTACAATATTTGTATATTATATGGTGTGCCCACCACCCAAAGTCAAATCTTCTCCCATCACCATATATTAGGACCCCTTTCTCCCCACTACCCTCTTCCCTTGGGCAATCACACTGCTGTTTGTGTTCATGAATTTTTGTTTTATGTCTCACATATGAGTGAAATCATATGGTTCTTAGCTTTTTCTGACTGACTGACTGACTTATTTCACTTAGCATAACATTCTCTATCCATGTTGTGGCAAATGGCAGAATTTCATCCTTTCTTATGTCTGAGTAGTATTCTATTGTGTATATGTGCCCCATATTTTTATCCAGCTCTTTATTGCAACACACTTTGGTTGTTTCCATGTTTTGGCTATCATGAATAATGCTTTATTGAACATAGGGGTGCATATATCTTTACAAATACATGTTTGTTTGTTTTTAGTTTTTTGGCTATATACCCAGAAAAGGGATTGCTGAGTCATATGGTAGCACTATTCTTAATTTTTTAAGGAATTGTCAGGATGCTTTCCATAGTGGTTATGCCAATCTGCATTTCCACCAGCAGTGAATGAGAGTTCCCTTTTTTTCCACAACCTCCCCAACACTTGTTATTACTTATCTTGTTGATAATGGCCACCCCAACAGGTGTGAGGTGGTATCTCATTGTAGTTTTGATTTGCATTTCCCTAATTGCTAGTGAGGTTGAACATCCTTTCATAAATCAGTTGGTTTTGTATGTCTTCTTGAGAGAGATGTATTTTAAGGTCCTCTGCTGAATTTTTGATTGAGTTGTTTGTTTGGTGTTGAGTTTTATGAGTTCTCTATATATTTTGGAAATTAAGACTTTTCAGAGCTTCTTTTTGCAAATATTATCCCCTATATGGTTGGCTGCCTTTTTGTTTTGTTATTAGTATATGTTGTGCAGAAGTTTTATAGTTTGACTAGTGGCCCGGTGCACGAAATTCATGCATGGGGGAGGGGGTGTTCCTCAGCCCAGCCTGCACCCTTTCCAATCTGGGACCCCTCGAAGGATGTCCTACTGCCGGTTTACAGGGATCGGGCCTAAACCGGCAGTTGGACATCCCTCTCGCAATCTGGACTGTTGGCTCCTAACCACTCTGCCTGCCAGCCTGCTCGCCCCCAACTGCCCCCTGTTGCTGGCCTGCTTGCCCCCAAATGACCCCCCCAGCCTGATCATACCCAACTGCCCCCATGCCAGTGTGCTTGCCCCCAACTTTCCCCCCTGCTGGCCTGCTCGCCCCCACCTTCCCTCCACAATGGCCTGCTTGCCCCCAACTGCCCCCTGCTGGCCTGCTCACTAAAAACTGCCCGCCCCCCCTGTCCCGATAACCTCCAACTGACCCCCACTGACGGCCTGCTTGCCCCCAACTAGACCCCCTGCTGGTCTACTTACCCCCAACGGCCCCGCCCCCCACCAGCCTGATCACCCACAACTGCCCTCCCCTCTTGGCCTCTAACCGCCTCTACCTCAGCCCCGCCACCATGGCTTTGTCCAGAAGAACATCTGGAAGGTCTCCTGGAAGGTCTCCCAGTCTAATTAGCATATTACCCTTTTATTAGTATAGATAGAGGCCTGGTGCATGGGTGGGGGCCGGCTCGTTTGCCCTGAAGGGTGTCCCGGATCAGGGTGGGGCTTCCCCTGGGGAGTGGGGCAGCCTGGGTGTAGGGCATGTGGTCATTTGCAAGCCAGACAGGCCCCCAAAGGGTGAGGGTCCCAGCTGGGGGTGTGTGGCCAGCCTGGGTGAGGGGATGAGGGCTGTTTTTAAGCTGGCCACACCCCAATCAGGATGGGGGTCCCTGCTGGGGTGCCTGGCCAGCCTGGGTGAGGGGCTGATGGCTGTTTGCAGGCTGGCCGCACCCCCTTCAGGGTGGAGTCCCCACTGGGGTGCCTGGCCAGCCTGGGTGAGGGGCTGATGTTTGTTTGCAGGCTGGCCACGGCCCCCGGCTACCCAAGCTCTCAGCCCCTCCATTTTTTCTTTTTTTTTTTTTCAGCACCTCCTTGAGTGGAGGGAAGCAGGGATCTGGGATTTATTTTTCTTCTATAATTAAAACTTTGTAGCCTTGAGCGGAAGCCAGGGATGGCCAGGGCAGGCAGGAAGCTTTGCTTCCTCCATTGCTCGGGGCAACCCAAGCCTCCTGCTCGCTCCAGCTCCGTGGCTGCCGCCATCTTGGTTGGGTTAATTTGCATACTCCTGATTGGCTGGTGGGCGTGGCTTGTGGGTGTAGTGGAGTGACACCAATTTGCATGTTTCTCTTTTATTAGTGTAGATATAGTCCCATTCATTTATTTTTGCCTTTACTTCCATTACCTTTGGGGTCAAGTTCATAAAATGTTCTCTATGATCAAGATCCATAAGTTTGGTACCTATATTTTCTTCTAAGTAACTTATTGTTTCAGGTTTTATATTTAGGTCTTTGATCTATTTTGAATTAATTTTTGTACATGGGGACATATTATAATCCAGTTTTATTTGTTTGCATGTGGCTTTTCAGTTTTCCCAGCACCATTTATTGAAGAGTCTATCTTTACTCCATCGTGTTTCTGGCTCCTATGTCAACAATTGTCTGTTCATATACATATCGTTTTATAGCTGGACTCTCTATTCTGTTCTGTTGATCTGTGTGTCTGTTTCTCTGCCAATATCATGCTGTTTTCATTATCATAGCTCTGTAGTAAAATTTGAAGTCAGGTAGTATGATACCTCCAGCTTCATTCTCTTTTATCAGTATCGTTTTTGCTATTTGGGGTCTTTCTGGTTCCATACAAATCTGATGAGTTCTCATTCTATTTTTTTAAAAAAAATGACATTGAGATTTTGATGGGGATTCCATTAAAACTACATATATTACTTAGGGTAATATGGCCATTTTAACTAGATTGATTTTTTTCAATCCATTAACATGGAATATTTTTCCATTTTGTTGTATCTTTTTCAATCTATTAATAATGTTTGTGGTTTGGGGCATACTATAGGTCTTTTACATCCTTTGTTAAGTCTATTCCTAGCTATTTTATTCTTTTGGTTGCAATTACAAAATAAATTATAATTTTCATTTCTTTTCTGAAGTTTTGTTGTTAGTATACAGGAAGGGAATGGATTTTTGCACATCGATTTTGTATCCTGTAACTTGTCTGTATTTTTTTATTGTTTCTAATAGTTTTTTTTGTGTGTGGAGTTTTTATGGTTTTCTGTATACAGAATCATGTCTTCCACAAAAAAATGACAGTTTAATTTCTTTCTTCTCTATTTGGATGCCTTATATTTCTTTCTCCTGCCTTTTTGCTCTGGCTAGGACTTTCAGCACTATGTTGAATAAGAGTGGGGAGAGTGGCTTCCTTGTCTTATTCCTGGTCTTAGAGGAAAAAAAGTCCTTTATCATTGAGTATGATGTTAGCTGAGGATTTATCATATATAGTCTTTATCATGTTGAGGTACTTTCCATCTATTCCTCTTTTTTTAAAATTGTTTTATTGCTTAAAGTATTACAAAGAGTCTTCTATTCCTCTTTTTATTGGGTATTTTAATCATAAATGGATGTTGTATCTTATCAAATGCTTTTCCCACATCTATTGATAAGATCATATGGTTTTATCCTTTATTTTGTTAACACGGTGTGTGATATTGATTGATTTACATATGTTGAACCATACTTGTGTCCCTGGAATGAACCCCACTTAATTGTGGTGTATTATTTTTTGAAGGACTGTTATATTTGATTTGCTTGTAATATGTTTAGGATTTTTGCATCAGCATTCATCGGATATATCGGTCTGTGGTTTTTTTGTGTGTGTGTGTGTGCTTATCCTTGCCAGGTTTTGTTATCAGAGTTATATTGACCTCATAAAATATATTAGGAAGTATTGCCTCTTCTTGAATTTTTAGATGAGCTTGAGAAAGATATGTTTTTTTTGTTATTTTTAAACAAAATTCACATTTTATTTACATCAAAATAAACTGTACAAAATTGACTTTCTTCACCAAAAATAACAGCAATGTTTTCTGTATTATTTATAGATAAACCACAAAATACGTTTTGTAGGTTTTCCAGGTGTTGCTTATAAACCAAGATGAGGCAGTAGATATAATCATGAAAAAAGACAGAATAAAACAGACAAATCTGTTGTCAGTATCCATGGACTCTGATCCTGTCTTGACCATGAAACAGAAGTGCTCAACATATACTTGCTAAAAAGCTTATGAATATATAGGCTCAACAAAGAAATGTAAACAGCAATACCCAGATGTGGAACAATGGCAGGTTCTTCCTTCAATGTTTAACAGTAACTTGTTTCTTTAAGATCATCGAATAAAGACAAAATCTACACTGAAATCCTTGTTTGACAAGCTCACGTTTCTTTCACTATCTGGTAATTCCCTTAACTGTTCATTAAAGATTTTTAATAGTATACTTAAAACTCCTGCTATTCAAATGTTAGTCATGAGCTTCACTGTACAAATGTTAGTCATGAGCTTCACTGCTATTCAAATGTTAGTCATGAGCTTCACAACTCCTCAAAATTTATTTCTTCAAAGAACCGATAACTCAATACCTGACAACTGGATCCACAGTGATAATAAATGTTACGTTTAAAATGATTTAACTAGAATAATTCCAAAGTGCCATTAGCATAGTCCGTGGTCAGCAAACTGCGGCTCGCGAGCCACATGCAGCTCTTTGGCCCCTTGAGTGTGGCTCTTCCTAAGCCTTAGGAGTACCCTAATTAAGTTAATAACAATGTACCTACCTATATAGTTTAAGTTTAAAAAATTTGGCTCTCAAAAGAAATTTCAATCGTTGTACTGTTGATAGTTGGTTCTGTTGACTAATGAGTTTGCTGACCACTGGCCATGCAGAAATGCAACATGGCACTTTCAATGCTACCTTCTGGAAGAATAGTTAGTTCTCCAAAGCATGAGAGTTCAAACGGGGCAATTTAAACAGTCAGATTATCAGTGGCTAATGTACTCAAGATAGTCAGTGATTAAGTGGCCTACATATACATTATAGCTTTTATATATTTTCCAATTTCTTACAGATTTTTTCAATATCAAATATAAGAGAAAACCTCTTTTAAAAGTCTCTCAGGTATTTTCAATAGTTTCAGAATTATCTGTGGGAACCTCTGACTTAGTTGTATAGCGTTTGATATATGTGTACACCATTAAATCCAAATCATGTTTTATATCAAAATTTGTGTTAAGCAAAGCTACTAATAAGTTACTTGACCTTTGGTCTGTAAAAGTTTTCCTCAGGTATGCTTTGAGATGCTTTCGCCTATTCCATAGCATTCATTCTCAACCTTCATCACAGGAAGAATACATAGGACCTTCAGCAATGCATAAACATTAGGAAAAAACTTGATGCCTGGCAGGTGGAGGGCTTCATAAATGGTGTATGGAAGCTCTATATCTTTTCTTCTGGGTTTCCACTTGATTCTCCAACAATGCAGCTCAGCTGAGAGTGTATCAGGATTGGGTAAGTCGCTTCTGTACATGTCAGCATGGTGCTCCTCCGATGTATTGAATTTGAGCTGTCCCATGACAGAGGGTACCAGAGATGAGCATTTAAGAGCTTTGAGGTTCTGAATAATGTGTTCTTTCAGTTCCTGAATAATATGGCAGACTGTTGGAACACTTATAGCTTCTTTATAGTAACTCTCAGAGGCTAGCTGAGATTCCAGGTTCCCTTGCTGATCTCTGTGGAATTTCCCAGGGAGCTTCATCTGAATGTCAAATTTGGTTGCCAAATTGGTGGCTTACTCAAACCAAAATTCATAATAAACTTCAATATTTTCCATCACTTCATTTAGTGAATGCAGCACCACAGTCAAGCTACTGGCTGCAAAGAAGACTCCAGAAGTCTGCCCCTGGAGATTCTCCCCAAAGGCTCTTGTAAAAGATAGAACATTTTTACGAATGACAATGGTAACAACGAAATCAAAATCTGTTACTGCACTACAGAGTACAAATGCTTAGCCCATTATACAGTTATTCCATCTAATATTTGTATCATTAATTATACTGTCTAAACATAAAACAAGAGCTTGTAGGAGGTCCACTAAAATTTCAAAAGCATCATGCCTGCCTGTCCATCAAGAATGGCAAATTTACTTCAATTCTTTACCCCTTTCTTTATTGTTCTGAAGAAGGACAGAAATTACATTGTCAAGCTCTAAAAGCAATTGTGAAGACCAATGGAAAAAAGAACAAACTTCCTCAATTGTCCCTACCGCAACAGACACTCCCATAAAAGGCACCCATTTGACCAACCACATATTTAAGGCACAGGAAGAGCAGAGTGTGTAGACAGCTTGGGGATATTTCTCCAAAAGTCTAGGAGCAACAATTTTCATTTTGGAAGAAAATCCACTGTATACAATGTAAACCTGGCCACGACAATATTCCAAGTTTAATCCCTACTTCTCAATTATCGTAGTGTGAAATTTCATAGCAAAATTTCAACATTGGCTTTATAAGGCAGGAAACCCACAAATTCTTCTCTCAGGTTATGAGCTTCATCAACAAACCTCACCAACACCGGCAAGTGTTCTTTCCCTCCTATGCCGACTATGTCCTCAGTGATAATCAAAAAGAAGTGAGAGTCTCTCACTTCCCTGAGCATTTCTTCCCGGATACAGCTCTCACATATTTCTAGCATCTGTTTCTGCTGTGCTTTTGAAAGAACGGTGTGTTGACTGCTGTTGTCTCAAAGAGATTTCTCAGAAACTCTTCACCAGAATTTATCTGGCACTCCAACAGTGCCTGAAAGTTGTCAGGAGTAAAGAGACCTTCTGGGATTTCATCAGCTTCATGTTCATTTAGAGGTCTGTTTTGTTTTTTTTAATAAGAATCAAAATTTCAAATAAAGATTTTAAGTATTTTTTGTTTTCCTTCTCTTCAAGGATTAAAGGTAAATGTCTTCATCCTGTTCTTCACCCCCTTCTGCACTGGAATTCTGAGCATTGCTGTTGTTGATTTCTTTATGTTTTTGTTCCTGTTAAGAAATTTCAACAATTTTTTTTTTCTGTTTCACGTGTCCTGATTTCATCTTCACTCAATTCTTTTATTTGTTTTCTATGTCTACTATGTAGATTGTTCAAATGACTTGTAAGATCAAATATTGTTGGTATTGCATTATCTCAAAGAACTGTCTTATAAAGAATTCCAATGACTTCACAAGTATCTGCTACAAATAATTTTGAGAAATAAATAACCCAATCATTCTTTAGTTTTCTGGTGCCTCTGCAAAATGTATAGTTCTACAGATCATAGAGGTCTCAAAGTGTTTGGCACATAATCGATAATGTTTATTTAGTTGATCAGGTGTTTTATCTTCTAAGTCTGCCCTATTACAATTTCCCACCCACTTCTGGCATCTGGCCAGATCCCTTGGGAACCGGAAGAAGGCCAAATCCAACTGTGTGCTCTTCTGCCTGCAGTTGGGATCCTCAAAGAAGTTTGGCATCCTTGCCCACCCCTGGGCCAGCCCAGCCCTCCTCTCCCTGCCTCCTCAGGGCAGCCTGCTTGCCTGTCTGGGCCCAGGGAGAGGACCCTGGCAGGTAGCTGGCTTGGCAAGACCAGAGCACCATGGGGAGAAACTGGCAAGTGGAAAACTGCAAGGGGCAGGAGGGGGCACCACTGTCTGAGGTGGAACTGGGGATGTGGCTCCACAGTGCTGTGAGGGGCTGGGAGGATTTACCACTGCCACCTACACTGGTGCACTTCCCGCCACCTGGAGAAAGATAGGTTTTAAGTATTCTTTGACCATTTGGAAGAATTCATTGGTGAAGCCATCTGGTTCTGGAGTTTTATTTTGGGGGGAGATTTTAGGTAGTTTTTTCAAATTCCTCACTGCTGATTGGTCTATTTAGATTTTCTAATTCTTCATGATTTAGTCAAAAAAGGTTATATATTTCTAGGACATTATCTATTTTTTTTAGGTTATTGAATTTGGTGGCATATATCCTATATAATAAAAGCCTAATATGAAAATTGACTAAACTGCAGAACGACTGGTCGCTATGATGACCACCAAAGGGAAGATGCTCAATGCAGGAGCTGACCCCTGGTGGTCAGTGCACTCCCACAGGGGGAGCACCACTCAGCCAGAAGCTGGACTCATGGCTGGTGAGTGCAGCAGCGGTGGCGGGAGCCTCTCCCGCCTTGTCCTAATGCCGGCTTAAGCCCGCTCCCCTGGGCAGCAGTCGAACATCCCCTGAGGGGTCCCAGACTTCGAGAGGGTGCAGGCCAGGCTGAGGGAACCCCCCCTCCCAGTGCAGGAATGTCATGCACCGGGCCTCTAGTTTTTTCATAATATTCTAATTCCTTTGTGTATCTGTGATGTCTATGGTGACTTCTCTGTTCTCAATTCTGATTTTGTTTATATGGGTCTTTTCCCTTAGTGAGTCCAGTCAGGGGTTTGTCAGTTTTGTTGATCTTTTCAAAGAACTAGCTCTGTTTTATTGATTTTTTTTGTATAGTGTTTTTGTTCTCTATTTTATTTAATTCTGATCTAAATTTTATTATTTTTCTTTCTGCTTCTGACTACATAAAAAAAGCCAATATTTATTTTCTTTTTCTTTTTCTTTTTTTTGAATTAAATGGTTTTATTATAGAATATTTTCTTTTTTATTTTGTTTAAAGTATTACACATAGTAGTACATATATCTCTTTTTTTCCCCCATTGACCTTCCCCAGCCTCCCCTACTGCCTGTTGCATGCCTTCATCTCACCCTGCTTACACCCCCGTGTCTTGTGTCCATTGGTTGTGCTTATATGCATGCATACAAGACCTTTGGTTGATCTCTCCGCCCCACCACAACACTCCCCAGCCTTCCCACTGTAATTTGACAGTCTGTTCGACACTTTATTGCCTCTGTATCTATCTTTTTGTTCATCAGGTTATAATGTTCTTTATTTTCCATAGATGAGTGAGATCATGTGGCATTTTTCTTTCATTGCCTGGCTTATTTCACTTAGCATAATGCTCTCCAGTTCAATCCATGCTGCTGCAAATTGTAAGAATACCTTCTTTTCTATAGCAGCATGGTATTTCATTGTATAGATGTACCATAGTTTTCTAATCCACTCATCCACTGATGGGCATTTAGGCTGTTTCCAGATTTTAGGTAGGGTAAATTGTGCTGCTATGAACATATGGGTGCATATATCCTTTCTGATTGGTGTTTATAGTTTCTTGGGATATATTAGTAGAAGTGGGATTACTGGGTCAAATGGGAGTTCCATTTTTAGTTTTTTGAGGAAACTCCATACTGTTCTGCACAGTGGCTGCACCAGTCTGCATTGCCACCAGTAGTGGACGAGGCTTCCTTTTTCTCCGCATCCTCGCCAGCACTTGTCGTTTGTTGATTTGTTGATGATTGCCATTATGACAGGTGTGAGATGGTACCACATTGTGGTTTTGATTTGCATCTCTTGGATAATTAGTGCGTTTGAGCATGTTTTCATATGTCTCTTGGCCTTCCTTCTGTCTTCTTTCGAAAAGTATCTATTTAGGTTCATTGCCCATTTTTTAATTGGATCATTTATCTTCCTTTTATTAAGTTGTGATTTCCCTGTAAATGTTGGTGATTAAACCTTTATCAGTGATAACATTTGCAAATATGTTCTCCCATAAGTGCGCTTTCTTGTTTTGTTGATGCTTTCTTTTGCTGTGCAAAAGCTTTTTTATTTTGATGTAGTCCCATTTGTTTATTTTATCTTTAGTTTCCATTGCCCTAGGAGTGGTATCGGTGAAGAAAATGCTTCAGAATATGTCTGAGATTTCACTGCCTGTGGATTCCTCTAGTATTTTTATGGTTTCCTGTCTTAGGTTAAAGCCCTTTTATCCATTTTGAGTTTATTTTTGTGTATGGTGTAAGTTGGTGGTCTAGTTTCACTTTTTTTGCATGTATCTGTCCAATTTTCCCAACACCATTAATTGAAGAGACTGTCTTGACTCCATTGTATGTTCATGCCTCCATTGTCAAATATTAATTGAGCATAGTGGTTTGGGTTGATATAAACGACATAGAGACCAAAAAAACAATACAAAAGATCAACAAAACTAAGAGCTGGTTCTTTGAAAGGATAAACAAGATTGATGAACCTCTAGCCAGGCTCACCAAGAAGCAAAGAGAGAGGACACAAATAAACAAAATCAGAAATGAAAGAGGCAAAATAACAACAGACCCCACAGAAATACAAAGGATTGTTAAAAAAATACTATGAACAACTCTATTCCAACAAACTAGAAAACATGGAGGAAATGGACATATTCCTAGAAAAATACAACCTTCCAGCACTCAATCAGGAAGAATCTAAAAATCTCAACAGGCCAATAACTATGGAAGAAATTGAAGCAGTAATCAAAAAGCTTCCAGCAAACAAAAGCCCGGGGCCAGACGGCTTCACAGGGGAGTTTTACCAAACATTCAAGGAAGAACTAAAACCTATCCTCCTCAGACTATTACAAAAAATTCTAGTGGAAGGAACACTTCCAAGCACATTCTATGAAGCCAGCATCACCCTAATACAAAAACCAGATAAAGACAACACAATGAAAGAGAAGTACAGGTCAATATCCCTCATGAACATAGATGCCAAAATCCTCAACAAAGTTCTAGCAAATCGAATCCAGCAGTACATCAGAAAGATCATACACCATGACCAAGTAGGATTTATGCCAGGGATGCAAGGATGGTACAATATCTGCAAATCAATAAACATGATACATCACATAAACAAATTGAGAGATAAAAACCACATAGTCATATCAATTGATGCAGAAAAAGCATTTGACAAAATCCAACACCCATTTTTGATAAAAAAAAAA
>NW_005370902.1:807071-819261 GCF_000412655.1 Myotis brandtii | reverse complement strand
TTATTTGCAGATGACATGATATTGTACATAAAAAACCCTAAAGACTCCATCAAAAACCTATTAGACTTAATAAATGAATTCAGCAATGTAGCAGGATACAAAATTAATGCCAAGAAATCTGTGGCATTTCTATACACCAATAGTGAACTTATAGAAAGAGAGACTAAAAAAGCAATCCCATTTACTATCACACCAAATAAATTAAGATACCTAGGAATAAACTTAACTAAGGAGGTAAAAGACCTATATGCGGAACACTACAGGACACTGAAAAAAGAGATAGAGGAAGACATAAGCAGATGGAAGAACATACCATGTTCATGGATTCGTAGAGTCAACATCATTAAAATTTCCATACTACCCAATGCAATCTATAGAGTCAATGCACTCCCCATTATAATACCAACAGCATTTTTCACAGATCTAGAAAGAACTCTCCAAAAATTCATCTGGAATAAAAAGAAGACCCCGAATAGCCACAGCAATCCTGAGAAAGAAAAACAAAATAGGTGGAATCTCAATACCAGATTTCAAGCTATATTACAAAGCCACTGTTCTCAAAACAGCCTGGTACTGGCACAAGAACAGACATATAGACCAATGGAATAGAATAGAGAACCCAGATATCGACCCAGGCTGCTATTTCTTTATTGATTTTCTCTTTGGTTTATCTGTCTATAGCTGTCAAAACTATGATTGTGTTTTGATCTGTTTCTCCCTTTAGTTCTGTGAATATCCTATCTAATAAAAGACAAAAAGGGTAATTAACTGTACCTCAGCTATGCTTCCCATTGGCTAATCAGGGTGATATGCAAATTAACCACCAACAAAGATGGTGGTTAATTTGCATACTAGGCTTCAAGGGGTGGAGCGGAGCCAAAAGGCCCCCAAGCTTGCAGAGCAGCCAGGCCTCCCAGCGGAGGGATCAGTGGAGCCACTAGGCCTCACAGCGGGGGATCAGCGGAGCCTGGAGGCCTCACACCCCCGGATCAGCGGAGCCCCGAGGCCTCACCGCCCCAGGATCAGCAAAGCCTGATGGAAGCCCTGTGTGTTTATGCACCCTGGGGGTGCAGAGGTCCCATCCTAGGCAGAGGCCGATGGCGCAACTTCCGACTCTGAGAAGCGGCCTGGGAGCTGGAAGGCGGCTCCTCTGACCACAGCGCTGGAGTCCCGCCCCTCCACCAGGGGAGGAGCAGAGAAAGGCCCGAGCCTCCCTCAAGGTGACCCGAAACCCCCACCCACACCAGGCAGGCCACTGGGCCTGTGTGCGGAGGACTCACCTCCAAGCCCAGCCGGTGGCCCTGCCGCAGCCATGGCATTCCTGGGTGCAGGCCCCAGAGGGACAGGGGGTGGAGGTGGGGGCGCTTTGAGTCCTGAGCTTCCTCCTGCTTCAGAGCCTCGCCCTCCACCGGCCTCCTCCTCCCCAGCGCCCAGAGCAGCGGACCCACCAAGTGCGCTCCCCACTGGTTGAGGGGGTGAATGGAGCGGTGGGGACTCCTGGGTGAAGGGTCACCCTGGGGAGGAGTCCCGACACCTCCACGCCCCGCTCCTGTTCAGCAACATCCCCGAGATCGCGTGTCTGCACCGCGGGCTGTGGGGCAGCTTGATGGCGCCCATGGTGCGCTGCTGCAGCCCGGGACCTCCTCAAAGGCTTCAAGATCGTCGGCTCCCTCTTCAAGCCCTACATCTGGTACTGCATGGAGGAGGACGGGTGCATGGAGTACACGCGCAGCCTGCTGCGCCACAACGACCTCTTCCAGGCCAACATGACGTGGGCCGAGAAGCACCAGCAGTGCCAGCGGCTGAAGCTGAGCGACATGCTCGCCAAGCCCCACCAGCGGCTCACCAAGTACCCGCTGCTGCTCAAGTCGGTGCTGAGGAAGACGGACGAGCGGCGTGCCAAGGAGGCCGTCATCACCATGATCAACTCCGTGGAGCGCTTCATCCACCACGTGAACGCGTGCATGCGGCAGCGACAGGAGCGGCAGCGGCTGGCGGCCTTGGTGAGCCGCATGGATGCCTACCAGGTGGTGGAAGGTAGCAACGGCAAGGTGGACAAGCTCCTGAAGGAATTTCTGCACCTGGACCTGACCGGAGCCCATCCCTGGTGCCTCCCCAGAGGAGATGTGTCAGCTGCTGTTGGAGGGCAGCCTGAGGATGGAGGGAAAGGACAGCAAGATGGATGTGTACTGCTTCCTCTTCACGGACCTGCTCTTAGTGACCAAGGCAGGGAAGAAGGCTGAGAGGACCAAGGTCATCAGGCCACCACTGCTGGTGGACAAGATCGTGTGCTGGGAGCTGCGGGACCCTGGCTCCTTCCTCCTCATCTACCTGAACAAGTTCCACAGCGCCGTGGGGGCCTACAAGCTCCAGGCCAGCGGGCAGGCTCTGTGCCGGGGCTGGATGGACTCCATTTACAATGTCCAGAACCAGTTGCAGCAGCTGCATGCGCAGGAGCACGCGGGCAGCTAGCAGCACCTGCAGAGTCTGGAGGAGGATGAGCAGGAGGACGAGGAGGAAGACGAGGAGGAAGAGGAGGGTGGGGAGAGTAGCACTTCCGTCGCCAGCTCCCCCACCATCCTCCGCAAAAGCAGCAACAGCCTGGACTCCCAGCACTGCGCCTCTGACGCCTCCACAGAGACCCTGGCCATGATGGTGCTGGAGCCCGGGGAGACGCTCTCCTCTCCTGAGTTCGAGGGCGGCCCCTTCAGCTCCCAGTCGGACGAGATGTTCCTCAGTACCACCGCCTCATCTGTCACACCAACCAGCGAACTGCTGGCCCTGGGCCCGGGGGACGGCAGCTCCTGCTCCATGGACTCCACCTACAGCACCCTCTCCCCCACCTCCTTGCAAGACTTTGCGACCCTAGCCCCTGTGGTGGAGCCAGCGCCCGGCCCCTAGATTTACCACAGGTCCCTTCACCCCTTCCCTCGCCCTGCCTCCGCCGCCCCTGCACCCCTGTCCAGCTGCTGCCCCGCCTGCCCCACCTGCTCAAGTCCAAATTTGAGGCCAGCCTCCTGCAGCTGCTGGCAGGGGGCCCCCCCCCAGCCCCCAGCCGCAGCCTGTCGGAACTCTACTTGGCTGCCACAGCCACCGGCACTAGGACTCAGGGCTCCCCTCACGAAGCTGGGCCCTGCTGGAATTGTGGGGGTGCACCAAGCCCTGGCAGTGGTTCCCAGCTATCAGAGATGGAGGGCAGGACCACCTGCCTGGCGGGGGAGCCCAAAGGGCCCGCCAGGAGGAGCAGAGAGCTGCCCTCAGGGGCCTCCCCCAGGGTCCAGCCTGAGCCGCCCCCCCCTCCCCCATCTCTGCCCAGCACAGGAAGCTGACGCTGGCCCAGCTCTATGGCATCAGGACAACCCTGCTGCTTAACTCCCAGGCCCTGAGCACAGCGTGGAGCCGCCATGCCTGGAGGCTCTCAGTGGGGGGCAGGAGCACGTGCACCTGGTGCAGCGGGACTTGCTGGGGAGCCGCCCGCCTTCCCGGCCGGGCCTCAAGCCCGACACCCAACATGGAAGGGCCGCAGTGTGGCCACCAGGCCCTGAAGGCTGCCCTGAAAGCCACACAAAGACAACCTGCTGCTGGAGGGCAGGCATGTGGTGCTCTGGGAAGATGCCGGAGGTAGGGAAGGAAGGTCATGGAAGGGAACAATTGCAAGCAGAGATCCCAAAGGTTCTGAAAGCAGAGGACCAGCTCCTTGCAGACCTGAACTCCCTGTGGGCCTCTTTCTCGGCCATGTGGAAGCAGTGGGAGACACAGGAGGAGGCGATGGACCGGGGCTGCGCCCAAGGAAGACTTGGAGGAAGCAACGTGTGGACAGGGCCAGGTGGAGCAGGCAGGCCCGTGTGGAGCCCGCTGGAGCACAGCCGGACCCCAAGGCAACCACCAAGCCAGGCCCCAGGGAGAAGCGAGCAGATGCCACTCCACTCGCTGGAGAAGACCATTGAGCAGAAAACTAAAGAAACTGATTTTACATCATTTCCCAGGTGGAGAACAGTTGGCATGTAAGCCCCTGACCAGTGCCCAGCCTCTCCTCTGTCTGTCTATCTCACTCTTAGGTACCATGTTCTTTGTTCTCTCTTAACTGCAACTCACTTTTAAACTAGATTGCTTTTAGAAGAACACTACATAAAGTTTCCCTTAAGTTATTTAGGTGCTGCTGGGGCTGCTGGGGGCCGGATTAGAGACACAAACACGCAGGGGATCCCGGCACCCAGCAGCCCCAAGCCCCGCTGAGGCGGTGTTGGGGCTGTTGGGGGCTTGATTGGAGACACAAACCAGCAGGCCTGGCACCCAGCAGCCCCAAGGCCCACTACCTTGGTGCTGGGGCTGCTGGGGGCCGGATCAGAGACACAAACATGCAGGCCCGGCCCCCAGCAGCCCCAAGCCCTGCCATCACGGTGCTGGGGCTGCTGGGGGGATCAGAGACACAAACCCGCAGGCCTGGCACCCAGCAGCCGCGGCACAGCAGCCCAAACCCCGCCATCACGGAGCTGGGGTTGCTGGGGGCAGAATCAGAGACACAAACCTGCAGGCTCGGCACCCAGCAGCCCCAAGCCCTGCCATCACGGTGCTGGGGCTGCTGGGGGCCGGGCCTGCCTGTTTGTGTCTCTGATCCGGCCCCCAGCAGCCCCAAGCCCTGCCATCACGGTGCTGGGGCTGCTGGGGGTATCAGAGACACAAAGCCGCAGGCCCGGCCCCCAGCAGACCCAAGGCCTTCGCGGCAGCACTAAGGAGCAGCAAGCCGAGCGGTAGGAAGCAGCAAGCAGGTGAGCAGTAAGGAGGGAGAGGTCCCGGACTGTGAGAGGGCACAGGCTGGGCTAAGGGACCCCCCACCCATCCCCAGTGCATGAATTTCGTGCACCGGGCCTCTAGTTTGTTTATATAATTCAGTGCTCCCTGGTTGGGTGCATATATATTGAGAAGTGTTATGCTTTCTTTATGTAGTGTCCCCTTTATCATTATAAAGTGTCCATTTTTGTCTCTTGTTATCTTGAAATCTATTTTGTCAGACACAAGTATGGGTACACCTGCTTTTCTGTGGATATTATTTGCTTGGAGAATCACTTTCTATACTTTTTCGTTTTATCTACCTTGTCTTTGCAACTTAGATGTATCTCTTATAGGCAGCCTATGGTTGGGTTTTGTTTCTTGATCCACTCTGCTACTCTGTCCCTCTTTATTGGTGAATTCAGACCACTTACATTTGTGGTAACTATCAATATATGGGGATTTCCTATAGACATTTTTCTTTTGTTTTCTAATAGCTCTGTTCCTCCATTGTATTTTTTCCCCTTTCTGTATCTGTCTTTTTTGTTGTTGTTTAGAGGTATTCCATACATCTTTTCTATTTCTTCTTTTTTTAAAGCTATGTGTCCTGGTTTGAAAATGTTTATGTGTGGTTACCATTAGATTTATAAAAAATGAAGTTGCATGTATACTGTAGTATTTTTGCTTTTGTTTTTGTCTTTTCGTGTGTTTTTTTTTTCATTTGAGTGCATCTGATCTTCATGCTCCTTTGCCAGTTCAGACTGTTGCCCCCTACCCTTTTATGTTTTTGTTGCCACATATTATCCTTGTTTATGATGTAAGGTTTTTGGTGATCTTACTCTTAGTGTTGTGACCTTATGTTCTTTGTTTCATGTAGAATAACTCCCTTAAATATTTCCTGCAATGGAGGTTTTATGCTGATAAAATCCCTCAGCTTCTATATGTCTGGAAATGTCTTTATTTCTTCTTTATAATTAAAAGGATAATTTTGATGGATATGTCATTTATGGCTGGTAATTTTTCTCTTTCAGGTGATGGCATATTTGGTTCCACACTATTCTGGCTTGTAGAGTTTCTTCTGAGACGTCAGATGAAATCTTTATGAGTTTTCCTTTGTAGATCACTTCCTTCTTTTCCCTGGCTGCTTTGAGAAATTTTTCATTATCATTTTTTGGCAGTTTTAATACAAAGTGTTTTTGAGATGACCTCTTTGAATTGAGGTAACTAGATGTTCTGTTTATTTATTTGATTTGAGGATCTAGTTCTTTCCATAGATTTGGGAAGTGCTATCCACTATTTGTTTGAATTTACTCTCCATTCCCTTCTCACTCTCTTCATCTTATGGAATTTCTATTATTCTAATAATATTGTGTGTTTTTTATGGAGTCAGATAGTTCTCATAGAGCTCTTTCATTTTTCCTTATACTTGAGTCTCTCTCTTCTTTCCTCTGTGTCATTTCTAGATTCCTGTTTGATATCACTAATCCCTTCCTCCCTCTGGTTGGTTCTGTTTTCTATACTCAGTAGTTCACTCTTAATCTCTGATTGCATGTTTCATTTCCAGGATTTCTGATTGGTTCTTTTTTAATGTTTCAATCTCTTTGGTAAAGTACTCGTTTTGTTCGTTGATTTGATTTATGAGTGCATTGAATTGCCTCTTTGTAGTTTCTCATATCTCATAGAATATTTTCAGCAGTGCAATCTTGAAATCTCTGTCATTTATGTCACATATTTCCATGTGTTCCAGCTTGCTTTCTGGTGATTTTTAATTTTTGTTCTGATTATCCTCACTACCATTGCTATTCATGGTATTTTCTCTTCTTCTTTGTCTAGGCCAGTGGTCGTCAAACCGAGGCTCGCGAGCCACATGCAGCTCTTTGGCCCCTTGAGTGTGGCTCTTCCACAAAATACCACATGCGGGCATGCACGTACAATGCGATTGAAACTTTGTGGCCCATGCGCAGAAGTCAGTTTTTGGCCTGGGCGAGTCTATTTTGAAGAAGTGGCGTTAGAAGAAGTGGGGGGTGTCGGTCGGCCGGGCAACAGGAGACGTGGTGCAGGCCGCAGGATACGTGGGGGGGGGGGTAGGCGCGCGAGATTTATGCATGAGTTGAGTGAGCCAGTCAGTCAGCAGTCTCATTGTGCAGTGGTTAGTGCTAGTCACGTCCAATCACGCATAGTACCTACTCGAAGCATAAAGTTACCTGTATTTCTCCAACCAGCTGCAAATCCTACAGGTATTTTTGTCATCAATTTAAGAATTGTAATTATTTTGTGATAGTGGCTTTATTATTATAAAATGAAACATTTTTTAAGGTATGTTGAGATGGTTTGGACATATAGAGAGGATGAACGAAAGGAGATACATGAAACAAGTATACAAGACGAGTGTGGATGGGAGAGTTGGAAGGGGTCGACCTCAGCGAACATACCTCAATCAGATTGAGGACGTTTTTAGCAAAGGCCAGCTTAGGAGTACCCTAATTAAGTTAATAACAATGTACCTACCCATATAGTTTAAGTTTTAAAAATTTAGCTCTCAAAAGAAATTTCAATCGTTGTACTGTTGATATTTGGCTCTGTTGACTAATGAGTTTGCTGACCACTGGTCTAGGCATATCTATCTGTCTGTATTAGTGGTCTCTAGCAGCTTTCTCTGATGAGGTCTTTCTACTCTTTACCAATAGATAATGTTGAATCACAAGATTTTTCCTTTGTTATCTCCCAGACTTAACTCCATGCCTTCCATAAGACAGTACAGTGGGCTGCTTCAGGGTGGGGTTCGTTTTGCCTCATCATAATGATGACCCCTGACCTCCATGGGGTCCTACCCCAACCATCTCACAGGGGGATCAGTCAGAGGGAAACGCCATTTTACTGCAGTAGCTCTTAGTTTATAGATGATATGTTCCTCCACCTAACTTCAAGGGCAACATGAGGATAATTTGCCCATCATTGGGGAGCTGCATGGAAGAACATGCTCTGTCATGAGTATGCTGGCTCAGTCACTGTTCACTTTGCTTGCCCTGCTGTCCTGCCTCCCACAGCTTTCTGTTCCTCCTGGCTAAAGAAAGTATTTACTACCATTGGCTTCCTCCACTCTCCAGGCTAATCTATGAGCTCCTGGATGTGGCCCTGTGTCTGCAGGCTCTCTGAGCTGCCACCCTTCTCATCTCCTCATTTACTCCCAGTTTTCCACCTCTAGATGTTTCAATATGTGGGTCTCTCAGTCATGCCTCTTTATTGAGTAGGGATTTTTTAAAAAATTATATTTGGTTATCTTGTTGAAATTTTAGGGGAAAGGCCAAAGGAATTTCTTATGCTACCATTCCTCTGATGACACTATAGTTTTCTTTTCTTATAAGATAACTGCTTGAATTCCATGATAAAGTATTCCTGGCCACCTAAAGTTGGGAAGTAGTCACTTTTATTTTATGGGGAAATTATGTGGAATTGGTTTTAATACCATTATACCTTAAATATCTGGCAAAATATTTTGATGACTATGAACTAGGAGGTCATGGTTTGATTCCAGGTCAGGGCATATACCCAGGTTGTGTACTCAATCCCCAGTGTGGGGCATGCAAGAAGCAGCTGATCAATGGTTCTCTCTTATCATTGATGTTTCTATCACTTTCTCCCTCCCCCATCCTCTCTGAAATCAATAAAATATATTTTAAAAATATTCTAATGAAAGCATCAAGGTTCAACATTTTATAGTTGTAATATTTTAAATCTGAATTCAATATTTTTTATTGATAGATAACTATTTAGATCATATATTTTTTTCTGAGCAGTTGCAGTACTCAGGAATCTTACTGTTAACTAATTTTGGAGTTTGTGTCACTGAAGCTATTATTTCATATTATCTAAGTTGTCAAATTGGTGAGAATAAAGTTGTTCATTGGGAGTTTGAAAATGGCAGCAGAGTAAAGTGGAAGCTACATTGAAACTCTCCCAGGACAAAACTGGAATTACAACTAAAATACAGAAAAATCATCCTGAATAATCAAATGAAGACTACCTGGAGAAATTCCTGATATCTAATGATGGAAAGTGGAGACTGTGTAGAGATGGTTAGGAAGTGAAGAAGTGAGAAAGAGCTGCCAGGCTCCCATAGGCAACAGCTCAATTTCTGGAGAGATAACTCAGGTGTGGGGTGCTCCCGCTGAAAACTCTGGGGACTAAACCTCAAATTGGACTACCCAGCCCAGAGCACCAGAACTGAGAAAGGTGCCCACATAATATCTGGCTGTGAAAAGCAGCAGGGCTCTGTCTGCCAGGAAGAGATGGCTAAAAATGCAGGCATCCTCTTAAAGGGCAAACACACAAAAAATTTTGTGCAGCCATTCACCTTCTGCTCCAGCAGAGGGAGGGAAGAGTGGACTAGAGCTGTGTGAAGAGAATCCAGGGTTGGGGGCTCTTGGGTTAGAGCTCAGAAGGCAGCCACCCTGGTTCCCTGTGCTGAGTCATTCCCAAATACCATAGAAAACTTCTTTCTCCAGCAGGTCTTTACCATCAAGGCAGTGTTTGGCAGGTGGGGTAGGGGAGCAGCAATTGCCCCACCCTGTTGGAAAAACTCTTGCCCACCCTGTACTCGATAGCCTGTGGTTAATTAAGACTGCATAACAATAAGAATGCAGTTAGAGGTGGATCTATGGAGTCTTTGCTTGATCTTCTTCTGGGCCTGGGGCTATGAAAAGTGGACCTTGGTGCACATCTTTGTCCTTTCCAAAGGCACCAGGCTCCAGCAGAGGGAGCCATAAGCTGTGGAATGCAGATAGCTCCAAAAAATGTACCCAGGGCCAGTCTCAAACAGAGTCTGCTTTTGTCCTGCACTAGAGATTGGGAGTACTAGCAGATCTATTAGACACAAAAACAAACAGGCAGCCAAAATAAAGAGGAAAAAGCAAGCCAAGCATTAAGTGAAAGAACATGAGAATTCTCCAGAAGAGCTAAATGAAATGGAAATTTAAAAATTTATCAGATATAGAGTTCAGAATAATGATGGCAAGGATTCTCAACAGCATGAGAAAAGATACAGTAATTATGAAAAAAGACCAGTTGGGAATGAAAAATGACTAATAAAGAACACATTGAAAAGAATATACAGCAGATTAGAGGAAGCTGAGGATCATATCAGTGAATTAGAAGACAGGGTAGAAAAAAGAACTCAATCAGAGGACCAAAAAGAAAAAAAAAAAACCAGCAAGACAGATTAAGGGAGTTGTGGGACAACATGACACATAACAATATTCACATCAAAGGAGTACAAGAAGGGGAAGAAAATAAGAAAGGGATAGAGAACCTGTTTGAGAAAATAATGGCAGAAAGTTTCCTTAACTTAGTGAAGAAAAAAGACATGCAAGTTCAGGAAACACAGAGAGTTCCAAGCAAGAAGAATGCAAACAGGCCCACATGCAGACACATCATAATTAAAATGACAGAAATTAAAGACAAAGTGAGAATGCTAAAAGCAACAAGAGAAAATCAATTTGTTACCTACAAAGGGGCTCCCACAAGGCTGTCAGATGATTTCTCATCAGAAACTCTACAGGTCAGAAGAGAATGGCATGAAATACTCAAGGTAATGAAAAGCAAAGATCTGAAACCAAGATTACTATATCCAGCAAGGCTATCATGCAAAAACAGAGGGTGAAATGAGAAGCTTCCAAAACAACAACAACAACAACAACAACAAAATATGGCTAGAGAAGTTTGTCACCAACAAACTAGCACAGCAAGAAATGCTAAAGTGACTGCTGTAATGAGAAGAAGAAACAGAGACAGACACATAGACATAAAGAATTGAAATTGCAATAAATAAGTACCTATCAATAATAACCTCAATTGTAAATGTATTAAATGCTCCAATCAAAAGACACAGGATAGCTGAATTTCTATGAAAAAATGACTCAAATATATGCTGTGTACAAGAGACCAACCTCAGAACAAAAGACTCACACAGAATGAGAGTGAAGGGATGGAAAAATATTTCCCATGCAAATGGGGAAAAAAAAGCTGAGGTAGCAATACTCATATCTGACAAAATAGACTTCAAAATAAAGGCCATCACAAGAGACAATAAATATCACTAAATAATACTCTAATGATCCATCCAACAAGAAGATATATCCCTGGTAAACATATATGCACCCAATACTGGAGCACCTAAATATATAAAACACTTCTGGAGAACTTTAAGTGTGATTGACAGCAATACAGTAATAGTTCAGGAGTTTATTACCCATTGACTTCATTGGATAGGTCTTCCAGACAAAAAATTAACAAGGAAATAGTGACTCCAAATGACACACTGGATCAGATTGAATTAATTAATATTTATAGAACATTTCACCACAAAGCTGCAGAATATATATGCTTCTCAAGTGCACAGGGGTCATTCACAAAGATAGACCACATGTTAGGACACAAAACAAGACTCTACAAGTTCAAGAAGATTGAAATCATATCAAACATCATCTTAGATCACAGTGGAATAAAATTAGAAATCAACGACAGTAAAAATACCCCAAAACATTTCAATACATGGAGGCTAAACAGCATGTTATTAAATGAGATCAAGAAATAAATAAAAAACTTGTTTGAAATAAATGAACACAAACACACCACAACTCGCAATCTCTGGGACACAGCAAAAGCAATCCTGAGAGGGAAGTGCATAGCATTACAGGCTTACCTCAAAAAACAAAAAAAATTTAATAATATACTATTTAATCCTACAACTTAAAGAATTAGTAAGAGAACAACAAGAAAGGCCCAGAGTAAGAGGAAGGAAAGAAATAATAAATATCAGAGTAGAAATAAATGACATATTGCACCCCACAAATTGTAGCAATAATGAATAAATGCCCAGCCAGCAAACGCCCTGGGACAGATGCCTTCACAGGGGAATTTTACCAAACACTCAAAGAACTAATACCTATGCTCTTCAAATTATTCCAAAAAAAACCCAAGAGAAAGTAACACTTTCAATATATTTTTATGAAGACAACATTACCCTAATTCTAAAACAAGATAAAGACAATACATAAGCCAATATCCTTGATGAATATAGATGTTAAAATCCTCAACAAAATATTAGCAAATCAGGTCCAGGAATATATTAACAAGATCATGGATGGAACTGGAGAGCATTGTGCTAAGTGAAATAAGCCAGTCAATGAAAGAAAAATACCACATGATCTCACTCATTTATGGATAATAAAGACCATTATAAACTGATGAACAAAAATAGATACAGAGGCAGAGCAGCATCAAACAGACTGTCAAACTACAGTGGGAAGGCCAGGGAGGGTTGGAGGGGGGGCGGTAAGAGATGAACAGAAGGACTTATATGGATGCATATAAGCATAACCAATGGATACAAGACACTGGGGGGTAGGGGAGGACGGGGGAA
>NW_005370902.1:799127-807052 GCF_000412655.1 Myotis brandtii | reverse complement strand
AAGGAGACATACATAATACTCTTTGTAATACTTTAAGCAATAAAACAAAATTAAAAAAAAATAAAAAGATCATACTCCATGACTATGTGAGATTTATTCCAGGGATGCAAGTTTGGTACAATATTCACAAATCAATAAAGGTGATACATCACATAAACAAAATGAAAGACAAAACCACATGATCATATCAATAGACACAAAAAGCATTTGACAAAATTGAGCACCCATTTTTATAAAAACTCTCAGCAAAGTGGAAACAGAGAGATCATAGCACAGCATAATAAATGCCATATATGACAAACCTACAGCCAACATCAGACTCAATGGGCAATAACTAAAACCATTTCCCCTAAGAACAGGAACAAGACAGGAATGTCTGCTTTCACCACGCTTATTCAACATAGTACTGGAAGTCCTAGTCACAGCAATGAGACAAGAAGAAAACATAAAAGGCATTCAAAATGGAAAGGAAGAAGTAAAACTGTCATTATTTGCAGATGACATGATATGTTACATAGAAAACCCAAAAGACTCCACCAAAAAACTACTAGTTTTAATTAATCAATTCAGTAATGTAGCAGCTTACAAAATTAATAACCAGAAATCAATGGCATTTTTATATTCTAATAATGAATTATCAGAAAGATAAACAAACAAAAAGCAACAACAATCCCATTTACCATTGCAACAACAAAAAATAAGATATTTAAGAATAAACCTAACCCCGGTGGTAAAAAAAATTGTACTCATAAAACTACTGATAGAGGAAGATATAAACAAGTGGAAGACTGTACTGTGTTCATTGATTGGTAGAACTAAAATAATTAAAATCTCATACTACCCAAAGCAATGTATACATTTAATGCAATTCCTATTAAAATACCAATGGCATAATTCACAAATCTAGAAAAAATTCTCCAAAAATTTATATGGAACCAAAACAGACCTCGAATAGGCACAGCAATCTTCTGAAAGATAAACAAAGTCAGAGGGATCACAATACCAGATATCAAATTTACTACAATGCCACTATAATCAGAACAACCTATTACTGGCACAAGAGGAGGCATGAAGATTAATGGAATAGAACAGAGACCCCAGAAGTCTGTCTAAGCCATTACTCTAAATTAGTATTTGACAAAGGAGGCAAGAGTATACAATGGAGTAAAGATAGTCTCTTCAATAAATGGTGTGGGAAAATTGGACAGATACATACAAAAAAATAAAACCACACCACCAACTTACACCATACACAGGAATAAACTCAAAATGGATAAAAGACTTAAATGTAAGTCATGAAACCATAAAAATTCTAGAAGAAACCATAGGCAGCAAAATGTCAGATATCTCTTGTAGCAATATATTTGTGAATACATCTCCTAGAACAAGGGAAACTTAGGAGAAAATAAACAAATGGGACATCCAAATAAAAAGCTTCTGTACAGCAAAAGAAACCATCAACAAAATGAAAAGGGAGCCCACTCTATGTGAGAACATATTCGGCAATGGTATATCTGATAAAGGGTTAATATCCAAAATATATAAGCAATTCATGCAACTTAACAAAAGACAAATTCAATTATGAATGGGCAAACAACCTAAATAGACATTGATCCAAAGTAGACATACAGATGGCCAAGAGACTTATGAAAAAACTAGAGGCCTGGTGCATGAATTTGTGCATGGGAGCGGGGGACCGTGGGAGATTGGCTGGCCAGGGGGCAGGGACCGCGGGAGGTTAGCCGGCAGGCCCCAAGGAGGGAGCCGGCCCTTGGCCCCCCTGGGAAAGGGGCCATATCCACTGCCACCCACCCCCAGTTTCCCGTCCTAGCCTTGGGCCTGGAGGCCCCAGCAGGGTCGGGAAAGGGTGGGAGTGAGACAACACCTTGTGTAGAGGGCTGACTTTCAATAGATTACTGCGAGGGAGCTGCTGTGCTACTTATGAAACCCAGACCCAGAAGCAGGTCTCTACCATAGGTTCAGCACCAGGGACCGATGAGGGCCAGCCAGGGGAGGGGCAGCAGGAGGTTGGCTGTGGGAGCACACTGACCACCAGGGGGCAACTCCTCCATTGAGCATCTGTCCCCTGGTGGTCAGTGCATGTCATAGTGACTGGTAGACCGCTTCCGGTCTTTCCGGTCGTTTGATCATAATGGTCGCTTAGGCTTTTATTTGTATACTAGTGGCCCAGTGCAAGAAATTCGTGCACATTAAAAGGGAATTAAGTAGCAGAAATATTTTAATATTGCTATTTGCCCTTTCTCTATAATAGAAGTGTGAGAGATGAAAGGAAATTAGTAAAATGTATATGAAAATAATATATAAATTTATTAATAAATATTATTCTAATATCTCCCTGTACACCACATTAAGAGTGAAAACACTTTCAGAGTGCTTGACTAATTTCCCTTGTGCTGTAGTATTTAGAACTTTAACTTTAACGTCACATGCTCTTTGAACTCGAGAGAAAGCAACATATAACTGACCATGTGAGAAAACGGGTTCAGGTAGGAATATGCCTACTCTGTCTAGAGTTTGTCCTTGTGACTAATTAATAGTCATCACAAATGCTGGCATCACGGGAAACTGTCGTTGAATCAATTTAAATGGGAGGCCAGTGTCAGATGGGGACAAATTAATTCTTGGAATCAGAACAACCTCTTCCTCTGCAGATCCTGTTAATACTTCAGCTTCGATAATGTTAGGTAGTAATCTTTTGATAATAAATCTGGTACCATTACAAAGACCCCATTTACTATTGAGATTTCTCAATAGCATGATAATTGAACCCACTTTCAATTTTACTTTATGACATGGCATTCCCGAAGGAGTAATACTATTAAGAAATTCGATGAAAAAATTTTCCTTTTCAGTAGCATCTGTTGAATCAATGGAATCATTACTCAAATATGTGTGAAAATCGCCATCAAGTATATCCAAAATGTTTTCATTTAATTTTTGAATGTGCTCATTTTTTTGGACAAAAAATTGCACGTTTAGATATATTTTTAATATTATCTATAGATATAGTATTCCCAAAGGTAGCTTCAATAATAGATCCATTACAAATCATTTATCAGGGGATTTCAATAATATCCATTCCTAAATGAAAACTATCAAGTTTGCCATCTCCAAGTTTTACTAACCATTCACTATAAGCAGAATCTCTGATCTCATATTTGTTGTAAGAGACAACTTTCTGAAACATCCCCAAACATTACAGTACTTTAAACTTGTTTGTACTGTGGCCGATTGCATAGCACGTGGTACAATATTGAGACATTGTTGAAAATCCCCTCCAAGAAGGAGAACTTTCTCACCAAATACAATATTCAAATTCATAATTTCTCTTAGTAATCTACCTATGGCATTTATAGCATGACTGGATGCCATGGTGCATTCATCAATAATGATAAGTTGGGCCTTTTTAATTTTATTAGCAACTTCACTGTTTATATTGAGTCTAGAAATTGAAGTTTCATTTAATGGAATCAGTAATTTATATTGGGAATGAGAGCTTCCACCGCCGAGAAGTAAATTTGCAGCAATTCCTGTAGACGCTGTGGGTAAAACAGTACCACCATGACCTCTAATATAATGTATTAAAACTTTATACAGATATGCAGGTGAATAGGATTCCTAGCTGGCAGGCCCCTGACAGCAAGCTGGCCACCTGTTGATTCCATGAGGAATGGGGCTCCCTCCTCCCTCCTGTCAGGGTCCAGGGTGCAGGTGAATGGGGTTCCTGGCTGGCAGGCTACTGACAGCAAGCTATCCAACAGCAGATTCTATGAGGAATGGGGCTCCCTCCTCCCTACTGTCAGGGTCTGGTTTGAAGGCCAGCCATGCCCCCTATTGGGCTAGACCCAAGTTCTACCAGGCTGTGGCCTCTGCCTCAGCAACCCGGGACTGACTGCCGCTGGGTGCTCCTGGTGCTCTGAGGGTGGGTTCTTCCCTCAGGCCTCATGGGAAACAGATCAGGGAGGGCACAGTCCTTGGCAAGACGACCCATGACTCAATGCCTCCACGCTCCGAGGGTGGGTTCCTGCCTCAAACCCCACCCTCACGGGAAACAGCTCAGGGAAACAGCTCAGGGAGGGGACAGCTGTTGCCAAGACGACCCCTGCAGGACTGACTTCTTTCCGGTTGGTCAAGCCTCAGACATGACGCGTTACACCCAGGGTTTTTATATAAATAGACTAGAGGACTGATGCATGAAATTCGTGCAAGGGGCTCGGCCCTCACAGCTGTGTGGCTGCCTCAATCCTCATCCTCACAGTCCTAGCTTTGTCCGGAAGGTCATCTGGAGGGACATCCAGAAGGTCTTTTGGCTGTCCAGTCTAATTAGCATATTACACTTTTATTATTATAGATGCTCAAAGTCACTGTTCATCAGAGAGATGCAAATGAAAACAACCATGAAGTATCACTTCCCATGTGTCAGATTGGCTACCATTAACAAATTAACAAATGACAAGTGCTGGTGAGGATGTGGAGAAAAGGAAACCCTAGTCCACTGCTGGTGTGAATGTAGACTGGTGCAGCCATTATGGAAAACAGTATGGAGATTCCCCAAAATATTAAATATGGAACTGCCACTTGACCTAGTGATCCCAGTTTTAGGAATATATCCTAAGAACGCCCCCCCCCCAAAAAAAAATTAGAATGAATGTATGTTCCCTATGTTCACAGCTGTGCAATATACTATGGATAAAATCTAGAAACAGTGTTAAGTGTTCATCAGTAGATGAGTGGATAAAAAAGCTGGGATACATGTACACCATGGAATACTACATGTCTGTAAGAAAGAAGGGTCTCTTACTCTTTGAGACAGCATCTTGGGACCTGGAGAGTATTATGCTAAATGAAATAAGCTAGTCAGAGAAAGACAATTATCATTTGATCTCACTCATATATGCAATCTAATGAACAAAATAAACTGATGAACAAAATAGATCCAGAGACATAGAAGCATGGAATAGACTGTGGAATCTCAGAGGGAAGACTGGGGTGTGTGTGTGGGTGGGATAAGATCAACCATAGTACTTGCATGCATTTATGCATAACCCAGGACACAGACAATAGGATGATGAAGGCTTAGGGCAGGGGCAGGCTATAAGGTGTAAATGGGATAATAAAGTGGATATATGTAATACTTTCAACAATAAAGATTTTTTAAAAATAAAAACAATTTATCATTGCATTTTATTATTATCTTTTAATGTCTATAGTGTTTTGATCCCTCTGATGTCTTTTATTTTATTTTGGATATTGGTAATTTATATCTTCCTGACATTTTTTATTCATGGCCATGCTGACTGTAGGTTTAAAATGTTATTAGTCTGTTCAAAGAATTAGTTTAGGCTTCATAATTCTAACCATTATTACTATAGTATTTCTAACTTCTTTGACTGAGGTTTCTTTCTACTTGCTATAATTTTAATTTTCTCTTCTTTTTCTATAAGTAGAAGCTTAGGTTATTATTCTGAGACTTTTTTTTTCTTTTCTAATATGTGTGTGTAGTGTTGTGCTACAATTTTTTTCTCTACTGCTACTCTGTCCTCGATCTATTACTTTCCACTAAATCAGTAGCATTTTACAAATTTATATATATTGCAGTATTTTTATTCAATTCAAAATATTTTCTGATTTTCTTGAATATTTTTTTAATTTTTATTTTTATTGATTTCAGAGAGGAAGGGAGAGGGAGAGAGAGATAGAAACATCAATGATGAGAGAGAATCATTGATCGGCTACCTCTTGCATGCCCCCTATTGGGGATAGAGCCTGCAACCTAGGCATGTGCCCTTGACCAGAATGATACCCAGGACCCTTTAGTCCACAGGCTGACACTCTATCCACTGATCCAAACCAGCTAGGGCTTTTTAAAAAATATTTTTTTGAACTTAGGTTATATAGAAATGTGAAAAGTTTTTAATTTCCAATTATTTAAAGGTTTTCTAGCTTAATTTTTGTGTAAGCAGACAACATAATTTTTATGTATTTCTATTATTTTAAATTTGATAGGATTTGTTTTGTAGACCAAAAAATGTATCACTTTGGAAAGTTGTCCTTGTGCATTTGTTGCTGAAAGAGGACTCTATAAATATTAATTGAGTCATGTTATTTTATAATATCCTTGCTGAATTTTCTCCCTACTTTTTCTATCAATAACAAAAAATAAATGTTAATGTCTAATTGTAATTTGAATTTGCCTATTACCCTTTCTGATCCATCACTTTTTAAAAAAAAAATTTTTATTCATTAAGTTCTTACATATGTGTCCTTATCCCCACATTACTCCCTATCCCTCCCACTCATGCCCTCAGCCTCCTGTTGTCTGTGTCCATTGGTTAAGTCTATATGCTTGCATATAAGTCCTTTGGTTAATCTCTCCCCCTTAGCCCCACCCTCCCGTACTTTCCCTCTGAGGTTTGATGGTCTGATCGATGCTTCTCTGTCTCTGGATCTGTTTTTGTTCATCAGTTTATGTGGTTCATTATATTCCTCAAATGAGTGAGATCATGTGGTATTTATCTTTCTCTGACTGGCTTATTTCACTTAGCATTATGCTCTCCAGTTCCATCCATGCTGTTGCAAATGGTAAGAACTTCTTCTTTTTTACCGCAGCGTAGTATTCCATTGTGTAGATGTACCACAGTTTTTTAATCCACTCATCTACTGGACATCACTGGATAAATCCTCTAGACAAAAAATCAGCAAAGAAACAGCAATCCTAAATGACTCACTAGATCAGATGGAGTTAATTGACATCTTCAGAACATTTCACCCCAAAGCCACAGAATATCCGTTCTTCTCAAGTGCACATGGGACATTTTAAAAAATAGACCACATATTGTGTCACAGGCAAAGTCTTCCCAAATTCAAGAAGATTGAAATCATATCAAGCATTTTCTCAGACCACAATGGCATAATATTAGAAATAAACTACAATAAAAACAATCCAAAAAATTCAAACTCTTGAAAGCTGAAAAGCATGCTATTGAGCAATGATTGGGTTACCAAAGAGATCAAAGAAGAAATTAAAAACATCCTGGAAACTAATGACAATAAAAAACACAACAATCCAAAATCTATGGGACACAGGGAAAGCAGTCTTGAGAGGGAAGTTCATAGCTCTACAGGCCTATCTCAAAAAACAAGAAACAATGGTAATAAATTATCTAACCTTACAACTCAAAGAATTAGAAAAGAGAGCAACAAGAAAAGCCCAGAGTGAGCAGAAGAAAGGAGATAATAAAGATCAGAGCAGAAAAGAATGACATAGAGACCAAAAAAACAATACAGATGATCAATGAAACGAAGAGCTGGTTCTTTGAAAGGATAAACAGGATTGATGAACCTCTAGCCAGGCTCACCAAGAAGCAGAGAGAGAGGACACAAATAAACAAAATCAGAAATGAAAGAGGCAAAATAACAACAGACCCCACAGATATATAAAGGATTGTTAAAAAATACTATGGACAACTCTATTCTAACAAACTAGACAACTTGGAGGAAATGGACATATTCCTAGAAAAATACAACCTTCCAAAACTCAATCAGGAAGATTCTAAAAGTCATCACTTTTTTATTTATTTGGAAACTCTTTTATTAAGCACAAGCATATTAGGATTGCTGTATCTTATTATTATATAACATTCCTCTTAATCTTATATAGTACTAGAGGCCCGGTGCACAAAAATTTGTGCACTCGGGGGGCGGGGGGAGGGGGGTCCCCCAGTCCGGCCTGTGCCCTCTCGCAGTCTGGGACCCCTCGGGAGATAACGACCTGCTGGCTTAGGCCTGCTCCCGGGTGGCAGAGGGCAGGCCCAATCCCTAGGTGCAGCCCCTGGTCGGGCTCAGAGCAGGGCCAATTGGGGAGTTGGGGCGCCGCCCCCTGTCATGCACAGAGCAGGGCGGAT
>NW_005370902.1:796800-798587 GCF_000412655.1 Myotis brandtii | reverse complement strand
TTTTGGGCCAGCTTTAGCTCTGAGGCCTCGCTGCTGAAAAGATGGATACAATGTTTCGGTCCGGCTGGGTTTCAGTCCGGCTGTTTTCTGGGGTTTTGTTTACCTTCTTATTTGCAACATAGTATATAGTTGCTTAGAGTTGCAACTGAGAGGCTGGCAAGTGAGGCGGGGAACGTTGGAGTCTGCAGCAAGCAAGCCTCGTGCTCGCTTCAGTGCCTGGCTGCCGGCCGCCATCTTGGCTGACAGTTAATTTGCATATACTCACTGATTAGCCAATGAAAAGGGTAGCGGTCGTACGCCAATTACCATGTTTCTCTTTTATTAGTGTAGATTTCTTGCTCTGAAAACTGCTTGCTCTCAACCTAGTCTGTCCAGATGTCTTTTATTATTTATTTATTTATTTATTTATTTAAAGGGGAGAATGATGATTTTTATTTTTTTAAACATATTTTATTGATTTTTTACAGAGAGGAAGGGAGCCGGATAGAGAATTAGAAACATCGATGAGAGAGAAACATCTATCAGCTGCCTCCTGCATACACCCTACTGGGGATGTGCCCGCAACTAAGGTACATGCCCTTGACCAGAATCGAACCTGGGACCCTTGAGTCCGCAGGCTGATGGCTGATGCTCTATCCACTGAGCCAAACCGGTTAGGGCTGTCCAGATGTCTTTTAATTAATGTATGCATGTATGGCCTTTAGAAACTTTTACTGTTATCTTATCTACATTATATACAGAGTGGGGGAAAAGTAACTTTACAGTTGTTCATTTCAAAAATATTACAATAATCCTATATAATAAAAGCCTAATATGCAAATTGTCCCCTTGGGCAGTCATTCGATCTGGAGTTCGACTGGGAGACTGGGAGTTTGACCACTCGCTATGACCTGCACTGACTGCTGAGGGGCGGTGTGGACCATGGCAGGTGTCGGTGACTCGGCTCTAGCAGTAGGTGGCAGTGGAGGTGCTGCCAGCCCCAATGGGCCCCAACGAGAGCAGGACTATGGCAGGATGGTGGAGCAGGTGAGCAGGTGGCACCAGGCCAAGGCGGGTGTGAGCCGGGGCCCAATAGCCCCGCAGAAGGCAACCAGAACAGCAGCAGCGGGGTTCGACTGGGAGACTGGGAGTTTGACCACTCGCTATGACCTGCACTGACTGCTGAGGGGCGGTGTGGACCATGGCAGGTGTCGGTGACTCGGCTCTAGCAGTAGGTGGCAGTGGAGGTGCTGCCAGCCCCAATGGGCCCCAACGAGAGCAGGACTATGGCAGGATGGTGGAGCAGGTGAGCAGGTGGCACCAGGCCAAGGCGGGTGTGAGCCGGGGCCCAATAGCCCCGCAGAAGGCAACCAGAACAGCAGCAGCGGGGTCGGGGCTGCTGCCCAGCTCCCAGGCACTGAGGGAGCCAGGCAGGGGGCCTGGCCCTGATCAATTGCCCAGCAGGCAGGATGGTGGAGCAGGTGAGGGGGCAGTGCCAGGCCAAGGCAGAGTGCCAGGCGAAGCTGCAGGGATCTGAGGCTGGAGTTGCGAGCTGGAGCCCCATCTCCGCAGGCCACCCCAAGGGACCCCGCCCATGCACGAATTCGTGCACGGGGCCTCTAGTTAATAAATAATAATACAAGGATAAACTCTATATTATGCATACTCACAACTGTAAACCTACTTCTTCCCAACCATGTATTTAAAATATGTTTTTTATAAATGGGTCCTTCTTATTAAATATGGCAGACTATGCTTTTAAATGGCTTTTTTAAAATCTCTTAGATTTAATAAAAGTGTTTATATTT
>NW_005370902.1:789433-796655 GCF_000412655.1 Myotis brandtii | reverse complement strand
AATTTTAATCCTGGTCTTTTTTGTTTGTTTTACAATTTTTCTGTTTCCTCTTTCCTGTCTTCTTTTGAATTATTTGAATATCTTATTTAATATCCATTTAAATTAATCTATTGCGTTTTTTAAATCACTTTCCCTTTGTATTATTTTTTAGTGGTTGAATTAGGGTATTATAATATACATACTAACTTATTCCAACCTATTTAGAATTATAATTCTCCTGTATGTAATGTTATTTATTTATTTTGGCTGCTGCTAAGGTATTAGTGTTGTTGGTAATGTATCTGGGCATGGTTTTCATTGAGTTCATCATATTTAGGGTTTGCTGAACTTTTAAAGCTTAAAACTTTCAGTTTTTTAACAACTTTTGGAAAATTTTTGTCATTATTTCCTCAAACATTTTTTTCTGACCAAATTCTATCTCCTTCACTTCTAAGCTTCAATTTAACAAATATTACACAGTTTGATATGGTCTCACAGATCTCTGTTTATTTTCTTCTTTATGTTCTTTAGATTTCATTATTCCCATTGATCTATGTTCAAGTTAACTGATTCTTTCCTCTCTTGCTTTTATCCTGATAAATATCAAATAAATTTTTGTTTCAAATATTGCTTTTTTATTTCTAGTATGTTTGTTTGATTATTTGCTATAGTTTTTAGTATCTAGGTTGAAAAAATTTTGAGAGAACGAAATGGTTTCCCAATAACTGGAAGCTACATGCCCTTGCTCCCAGCCTGAGACTGAATTTACAGCTAAAATACTGCAAAATTAAGTTGAAAAATCAAAAGAATTGTAGCTGATTAGACATATTATATATAAGGAGCACTGAAGGAACAATGTAGAGTCTGATAATAGTATGAGAGTCAGGAATAGGGGGAGCACCACTGTAGTAGTTTCTTGGCTAGGGGGCCTAGTGATATCAATTGCAAAGCTCCCTTTGGTAAGAGGTCTAAACCTCATGAAGGGGTCCCAAACCCAGAGCAACAGAGATTGGACGAAGACATGGTGAAGCATTGGGCAGAGGGAACCAGGGGAATTCTATCTGCCTGGGAGACTAGGACTGGCCCTTCCCAGTGAAGGAGCACTCATATTGTTAACCGCCTTAGCATGAGAAGTTCACTCTGGGTTCTGAGTACTGGAAAGGCTGTCCTGCAGTGTTTGGGTCCAGCAGAGGGGCCCCATGGCAATACCCAGCAGTGACTTTGGAGGACCTTCTACTTTTTTAGTTTATGTCATTTGTTTCTATTCTGATCTTTATAATTTCTATTTTTCTACTTACTCAGGGTTTTTCCTGCTGTTCTTTTTCCAGTTATTTTAGGTGTATGGTTATACTGTTTAGGAGAGATTTTTCTTGCTTTTTGATATAAGCCTGTAAAGCTATGAAATTCCCTCTCTGGGCTGCTTTTACTGTGTTCCATGGATTTGGGGTGGCTGTGTGTTCATATTCATTTATTTTAAGGTAATTTTAATTTCTTCTTTGATCTCATTGATAATCCATTCATTATTTAATAACATGCTCTTTAGCCTCCACGTTTTGGCATATTTTAGTTTGTTTTTTTGTGGCTGATTTTTAGTTACATGTTGGAGAAGATGGTTAATATGATTTCAATCTTCTTAAACTTATTGAGACTTCTTTTGTGTCCTAATGTGCTATATCTTTGAGAATGTTCCATGCACACTTGAGAAGAATGTATGTTCCTCTGCTTTGGGATAAAATGTTCTATAGATATCAATTAAATCCACCTGGTCTATTGAGTCACTTAAGGTCTTGTTGACATTTTGTATGGAAGATCTGTCCATTGTTGACTGTGGGGTGTTAAGGTCCCCTACTATGACTATATTGCTGTCAATCTCTCCCATAATGTCCACCAAAAATGTTTTTGTAAATTTAGGTGCTCCTATTTTGGTGCATATATGTTATATCCTCTTTTTGAGTTGATCCCTTTATTATTATACTAGTGGCCCGGTGCATGAAATTCATGCATGGGGGGTTCCCTCAGCCCAGCCTGCACCCTCTCCAATTGGGGACCCCTTGGGGGATGTCTGACTGCTGGTTCCGATCCCACATCGGGCCTAAACCAGCAGTCAGACATCCCTCTCGCAATCTGGGACTACTGGCTCCTTACCGCTCACCCGCCTGCCTGCCTTCTCACCCTTAACTGCCTCTGCCTGCCTGCCTGATTGCCCCTAACCCCTCTGCCTGCCTGCCTGCCTTATTGCCCCTAACTAACCTTACCTGCTGGCCTGATCTCGCCCCCAACTGCCCTCCCCTGCCAGCCTTATCACTTCTAACTGCCTCTGCCTCGGCCCCCACCACCATGGCTTTGTCCAGAAGGAAGTCAGATGTCCGGAAGATGGCCGGTCGACCCGGTCTAATTAGCATATTACCCTTTTATTAGTATAGATAGATTATATAGGATAGGACTGCTTAAATGGGGGGAGCCTTTTTCAGCAGGAGTAGATGCTCTTGGCAGACTAAACTACATAATCCCTATATCTGGACTGATAGCCAGCCATATGCACTATACTGCCAAACTGGTCATTAAAAAATTGAACCACTTTCTTACACCTTACACCAAACAGCTGTTGCCTTTAAAACCCCTCCTCAGCCCCCACCTTTGGTTCTGCCTTCACAGTTCACCCAGATTAGGTTCTGATTGGTTGGTTTCTATGCCAGTCAGCATCTCCGGGCCTATCTCCGGGCCTGATCAGAGAGGCTGCTGGTGATCGGGCTGAACTACTGACCTCTTGGAGAGAGAGAGAGAGGCTCAGCTGCTGGTGAGGCCCTCCGCTCTCTCTCTCCGAAAGGTCAGCAGTTCAGCCCGCTAGCCAGTCCCCTTCCACATGAGCCTGCTGCACACACAGCCTGACATTCGGTTAAGCCTTCAGTCTTTTTGGATGTTTTGGACACTGGCTCTTTATATATATAGACAGTGACCTTCTTTGTCTCTTGATATGGCCTTTGTTTTGAAGTCTATTTTGTCAGATATAAGTATTGCTCCCCCAGTTTCTTTTTTCATTTCTGTTTGCATGGAATAATTGTGTGGAGAGACCAGACTTCTGCACAGTGCTGACTTTGTAGTCTTCTGCTTGGACCTGTGGCACAAGGGTGCCAGGTCCTAGCAGAGCAGTTTTACAGGACAGCATCTCCTGAGAAGGTTTATAAAAAAGCTGTGTTTGGGACTGAAATTGTGGGTTGGCTGACCAGACCTCTCTGTGAGTTCAAGTCCCAGAAAAAAGAGGTGGAGCATATCCCCCTCCTGTAGGTTGTTAACGCCACCCCAACGGGAAACAGCTTACATCATCTCTCTGAAACCCCAGATAACCACAGTGGATGCAGTTCAATGGGTATCAGGAGAATAGCTCAAAGCAGGATATTCCAAGAGCAAGACCCTCAGAGGCTATTGTCTTGCACAAAGAGAAAATGCTTAGCCCCTTCTGTGGGCTGGGCTGGCAATATTCTCAACTGGAGAATCTTTTGATCAATCCCACTGGACCGAGACAGAACTTTCATTCTCCTGCAAAAAAGGTAGCAGAATGTATCCAACCTGAACCTGCACCAGGCCACCTTAAAGGGAATTAGAGTTGGAGTATATGGTAGAGACTGAGGAGTTTGGCTTTGAAGCAGAGATTTGTTTCCCCTCATTGAGTGCCTGATGATATAATCTGTATATAGGAGGCCCAGTAGTACTAGATACACTAGTCAGGCTCCACCCTGAAGGCTCTCTTCAGAAAACAGTGGAGGAAGACCAGGCAAACTCAGGCGGGTGGTGGAGTAGCTGATAGGTGGAGACAGTTCTCAGAGAGCCTCAGACCAAACATAGCTACAATAAGACACTGAGGTCTAAACTTGGACAGCTCCTGACATTGGCTGGCACAAAATTACTCCTGAGAGGCCTGAAATCAGTATGCAAAACAGTGAGCTGCAGACAACATAATCTTCCCAGACAAATTTCACTTGGCTTTTTTTGTTACCATTGTTTTTTCAATATTTTCTCCATTTTTTCTTCTTTATTGTTTTGGTATTATTATTGTTACTTATTAATAGTTTTGCTCTTTTCTTTCCTTTTTCTTTCATATCTCTTCCTGGACACCTTCATTTTCTTACTTTAGCTTTGTTTTTCTTATTTCTTGTTTATTCTCTCTTTCCCTTTATATTTTTCTCTCTATTTTCTAACTTTGCATAACTTTTTTCTTATGTTCTCTGCCTTCTTATCTTTTTTTCTATCATTTTTCTTTTCGTACTCTCTAATCTTATTTTTTCTCTCCCTTGTTTCATTTCAGAATATTTTTCTTCCCCTTTTCTCTTCCATTGCTCTTTGTATATTTACTTTCACTATTAGTAATATTCTTTTCTCTCTCTTTTTTTGTTTGTTATTCTTTTTTCTCTTTTCTTTGTCCTATCTTTTCTTCTGTGGTTGTTTTTGTTGTTGTTGGGATCTTTTTTTAAAAATATATTTTATTGATTTTTTACAGAGAGGAAGGGAGAGGGATAGAGAGTTAGAAACATCGATGAGAGAGAAACATCGATCAGCTGCCTCCTGCACACTCCCCACGGGGGATGTGCCCGCAACCAAGGTACATGCCCTTGATCGGAATTGAACCTGGGACCCTTGAGTCCGCAGGCCAACGCTCTATCTGCTGAGTCAAACCAGTTAGGGAGAATCTTTTGCTTGTTCCTATTTGCTTCCTCTTTGTTTGGACTTGTTTTGCTTTTCCCTGTAGGTAACTGTACAACAGTTTTCATGACTGAGTCTTACCCTTAACCAGCCAAAAAGAGTGCCCACCCATAAATGGGACAAAAACAATCAAGACCCAAATTAAAACAGGAGAGCTCAAATAACCCACAGGAGTCAATCTTTGAGCATATACCTCAGTAGTACAGGGAGACCAGACAATTGGGTACTACAAGACATTTATTAGAAAAGCCCACACCACAAAGACTGGATGTCATAGCAAGTATATCTAAAATATAGTTACACAAAGAGGCAACTAAAATGGGTAGACAAATAAATGACTTCCAAATTAAAGAAAAAGACTGAAATCAGATGGAGGTAAGCAATTTATAAAACATAGAGTTTAGAGGAATTCTTACAAAGATGCTCAAGGATCTGAGAATTACAAGGAATTTAATGGAAGCTACATTAGCATGAAAAAAGACCTAGAAATGATGAACATCAAGCAGAAATTAAGAATAATATATCTTACATTAAGACATATGCTGGAAAAAATTAAAAGCAAGATCAATGATGCACAGGATTGAAAAAGTGAATTAGAAGACAAAGTAAAAAAATAACTCAATCATAGCAGCAAAATTAAAAAAAACAACAACAACTTTGAATGCATTAAGGAAGCTTAAGGGAAATTTGGAACATGAAATGGAACAACATCTCCATAATAGGGGTACCAGAGGGAGAAGAAAGTGAGCAAGGGATAAAAAACAAAAAACAAAACAGTTTGAAGAAATAATGACAGAATACCTCCCTTACATGGTAAAGGAAAAAAACACTCAAAACACTAGGCCTTGATGGTGAAAAGATGGCAGCTGGCAGGAAGGAGGTGAGGGATAGGAAGTGAGTGAGTGAGGGTTGAAAGGAGAGTGTGTGGATGTGTGTGGTGTTTGTGTGTGAGTGAGTCAGGGACAGTTAAATCCAGCAGGAGCAGCAGAGGCTGGCAGACCAGGCCCTCTGGGACAGGGAGAGACTACCACCGCTGTGGACACTCCCCAGACTGCCGGACTCGGGCACGAAACCACGCCATCTTAAAGGGGAGAGTGGCCTCTTCTAGGAACTCATCAGAACCACCACCCAGACAGGCCTTGGATACTGCCCGTGATCCGGCAGCCACTCCAGCCAAAATCCTGCTGCCCACCCACAGACTCGCAGACCCTGGGATCTCCACCTCTAAAGGTGCACCACGCCCACAGCAGTAAGTGCAGCCTCCCCCTCCCCAGCGGCAGACCTCCACATTCCCGCATTTCCAGCGCGTAGGTCTCCGAGAAACACCACTCCATAGACTTATTTTGGGAGGCACTGTGAGCCCCACCTGGGTGTGATTTTGTACAGACACAGGCACACTGCCCCCCAGTAGAAATTCTGAATTCCTTCTGCCTGAATAACTGCCCACATACACCCAGCTGCGCAATTTCAGAGCCAGGGCCCTTCAGCGCCAGGGCCCCTCAGAGTGCGACAGAGCTCAGTGCCCGGGAAAGGCACTGTCACAGTTGCTCACTCCCCCTGAGCCCATCTATCCACAGGGCACTTTGGGAAGCCACAGTGAGTCTCTGCTGGGTCCAATCTTGGACTAATAGGGATGCACTCCCCTGGGCAGTAGAAATTCTAAATTCCCCCATCCTGGATACCTGCCCAAAGATGCCTTGATTAAGAGTTTCAGGGCCCTTAAGAGTGCTTCACTGTGCCTGTGATAGCAAACTCACTGCGGGTGCTCCTGTGTACCACCACCGGAACGCACGCCTATCCACCACAGGTGCATCAGCAAAAACTGAGTTTCCCCACCCCACAGCTGCAGAACTCTGGACACTACAGTTACATGCTTTCCCAGTGTGCAGGTCTCCCAAGACCACCACTCCACAGGCAGCCCTGAGGCCCCACTGTGAGCCCCATTGGACATGCACTTAAACAAACAGGGGGGCACTGCTGGGCTGTAGAAATGCTGAATTCCCTCTCCTGGGATACCTGCCCACAGACACTACAATCCAGTGGCTTCAGTGCCAGGGCCCTTCTGAGTGTGTCAGTACACCCTGCTGGCAAACACACTACAGGTGCCCCCTGTGAACTGCCGCTGGGAATGCGTGTATCCAACCACAGAGGCAACAGCAAAAACTGAGTCTGTCCACACCACAACTACTGAACTCTAGACACCACAGTCACACCTTTCCAGATGCAGGTCTCCTGAGCCCCACCACCCCAGCAGACGGTTCCTGGGTGCTATTGTGAGTCCCCGCTAGGCATGCATGATTTCAACGAAGGGCACAAGACAGCAAAAATTGAGACACCACCTCCATGGCTGCTGAGTTCTAGACACCTCAGTTGCGCCTTTCCAGCTCGCAGGCCTACATCAAGAGAACCCAAATAGCTCAAGTAGGGAGCTACACTAGACTACCAAGCCCAGGAGACCTGAGAGGTCACACCAGTAGCACCATACCCAAAAGAAACTGGGTAGCAAAGCAATCGGAGCTACAATTAAAACATTACAGCAAAACAT
>NW_005370902.1:778022-789413 GCF_000412655.1 Myotis brandtii | reverse complement strand
GAAAGAAAAAGAGAAATCACCAGAAAGGGAGTTAAATGAAATTGAGGCTACTAACTTATCAGAGAAAGAATTCAGAGTAATGGTTATAAGGATGCTCAAATGGCTGGGTGACAAATACACACAACTCATTGAGAAATATAAGGAACTGAATGAGAATGTCACCAATATGAAAATGAACCAAGAGGAAATGAAGAACCACATAGCTGCAATAAAGAACACAATGGAAGGCTTAAATAGCAGACTAGAAGAGGCCGAGGACCGCATCAGCGAATTAGAAGACAAGGTAAGAAAATACACACAAAGACAGGGACAACTGGAAAAAAAAACTTAAAAAGCAAGAGGAGAGCCTAAGGGAGCTTTGGGACAATGCAAAATGAAACAATATTTGCTTAATATGGGTACCAGTATTCTGGAGAGGAGGAGAAGCAAGGAATAGAAAACCTGTTTGAAGAAATAATGACAGAAAACTTCCCTGATACTGGCAAGAAAAAAACTACACAAGTCCAAGAAGCACATAGAGTGCCAAACAAGATGAACCCCAAAAGACCAGCACCAAGACACATCATAATTAAATTGTCAAACACCAACGACAAAGTAAGAATCTTAAAGGCTGCCAGAGAGAGACAGAAAGTTACCTACAAGGGATCTCCTATTAGAATATCAGCTGACTTCTCAACAGAAACACACCAGGCAAGAAGGAAATGGAATGAAATATACAAAGTGATGCAAAGCAAGGGAATGAATCCAAGAATACTATACCCAGCAAGGCTATCACTCAAAATTGAAGGTTGAATCAAGAGCTTCACAGACAAAAAAAAAGGCTAAGAGAGTTTATCACCACCAAGCAAGCAATGCAATAAATGCTAAAGGGACTGCTGTAAGAAGAAGAAACAGAAAGACAAGAAGAAACACAACCATTAACAATAAAAATGACCACAAGCAAGCACTTTTCAATAATGACATTGAATGTAAATGGATTAAATGCTCCAATCAAAAGACACAGGGTAGCTGAATGGATGAGAAAACATGAAAGATACATTTTCTGTCTGCAAGAGACCCACCTCAGAACAAAGGATTCACACACACTGAGAGTGAAGGGATAGAAAAAAAATTTCAGGAAAATGGAAATGAGAAAAAAGCTGGGGTTGTGATACTTATATCTGACAAAATAGACCTCAAAGTAAAGGCCATAACAAGAGATAAGGAAGGCCACTATATAATACTATAGGGAGCAATTCAACAAAAAGATATAACTCTGGTAAACATATATGCACCAAATACAGGAGCACCCAAATACATAAAACAACTTCTAGAAGATATCAAGGGAGAGATAGATAGCAATACAATCAGAGTAGAGGACTTTAATACCCCACTGACACCACTAGATAAATCATCTAAACAAAAAATCAGCAAAGAAACAGCAATCCTAAATGACTCACTAGATCAGATGGAACTAATTGACATCTTCAGAATATTTCACCCCAAAGCTACAGAATATACATTCTTCTCCAGTGCACATGGGTCATTTTCAAAGATAGACCATATATTGGGTCACAGGCAAAATCTCTTCAAATTCAAGAGAATAGAAATCATAACAAGCATGTTCTCGGGCAGAAAATTAGAAATCAAACACAATAAAAACAATGAAAACAAATCAAACACTTGGAGGCTAAATAGCATGCTATTAAACAATTATTGGGTTACCAAAGAGATCAAAGGAGAAATAAAAAAGCATTCTAGAAACAAATGACAATGAAAACACAACAATCCAAAATCTATGGGACACAGTGAAAGCTGTCCTGAGAGGGAAGTTCATAGCTCTACAGGCCTACCTCAAAAAACAAGAAAAACTGGTAATAAATGAACGACATAAAGACCAAAAAAACAAAACAAAACAAAAACAAAACAAAACAAAAGATCAATAAAACCAAGAGCTGGTTCTTTGAAAGGATTAACAATATTGATGAACCTCTAGCCAGGCTCACCAAGAAACAAAGATACATGACCCAAATAAACAAAATCAGAAATGAAAGACGTGAAGTAACAACTGACCCTACAGATATACACAAGGTTGTCAAAAAATACTACGAACACTCTACTCCAACAAACTGGAGAACCTCAATGAAATGGACACATTTCTAGAGAAATACAAACTTCCAAAACTAAACTAGGAAGAATCAGAAAACCTGAATAGGCCAATGACTACTGATGAAATTGAAACAGTAATAAAAAAGCTTCCAGCAAACAAAAGCCCTGGACCAGATGACTTCACAGGGGAGTTCTACTGAAAATTCAAAGAAGAACTAAAGCCAATCCCTCTCAAGGGATTCCAAAAAATTAAAGAGGAAGGCACACTTCCAAGCTCTTTCTATGAAGCCAGCATTACCCTAATCCCAAAACCAGATAAAGACACCACAAAGAAAGAGAATTACAGGCCAATATCCCTGATGAACATAGATGCTAAAATCCTCAACAAAATTCTAGCAAACTGGATCCAGCATTACATTAAAAATATCATACACCATGACCAAGTGGGATTTATTCCTGGGATGCAAGGCTGGTACAATATCCGCAAATCAATAAATGTGTTACATCACATAAACAAATTGAGAGACAAAAATCACATAATCATATCAATTGATGCAGAAAAGGCATTTGACAAAGTCCAACAACCTTTTCTGATAAAAATGCTCAGCAAAGTGGGAATAGAGGGATCATACCTCAACATAATAAAAGCCTTATATGACAAACCTACAGCCAACATCATACTCAAAGGGAAAAAACTAAAACCATTTCCCTTAAGAAGAGGAACAATACAGGGATGCCCACTTTCACCACTCCTTTCGACATAGTACTGGAAGTGCTAGCCAAAGAAATCAGACAATAAGAAAAAATAAAAGGCATCCAAATTGAAAAAGAAGAAGTAAAACTGTCCTTATTTGCAGATGACATGATACTGTACTTAGAAAACCCTAAAGGCTCCATCAAAAACTTATTAGACCTAATAAATGAATTCAGCAATATAGCAGGATACAAAATTAACACCAAGAAATATATGGCATTGTTATACGCCAATAGTGAACTTACAGAAAGAGAAATTTAAAAAAACAATCCCATTTACCATTGCACCAAAAAAATTAAGATACCTAGGAATAAACTTAACTAAAGAGGTAAAAGACCTCTACCCAGAAAACTACAGGACATTGTAAAAAGAGATGGAGGAAGACATTAACAGATGGAAGAACATACCGTGTTCATGGATTGGTTGAATCAACATCATCAAAATGTCCATACTACCCAAAGCAAGCTATAGATTCAATGCACTCCCCATTAAAATACCAAGAGCATATTTCACAGATCTAGAAAGAACTCTCCAAAAATTCATCTGGAATAACAAAAACCTCCGAATAGCAGCTGCGATCCTGAGAAAGAAGAACAAAGTAGGTGGGATCTCAATACCAAATATCAAGCTGTATTACAAAGCCACTGTTCTCAAAACTGCCTGGTACTGGCACAAGAACAGACATATAGACCAATGGAATAGAATACAGAACCCAGAAATTGACCCAAACCACTATGCTCAATTAATATTTGACAAAGGAGGCAAGAATGTATAATGGAGTCAAGACAGTCTCTTCAATAAATGGTGCTGGGAAATTTGGTCAGACACATGCAAAAAAATGAAACTAGACCACCAACTTACACCATACACAAAAATAAACTCAAAATGGATAAAAGACTTAAACGTAAGACAGGAAACCATAAAAATATTAGAGTAATCCACAGGTAGAAAAATCTCAGATATATGCCAAAGGAATTTATTCACTGACACAGCCCCTAGGGCAATGGAAACTAAAGGGAAAATAAACAAATGGGACTATATGAAAATAAAAAGCTTTTGCACTGCTAAAGAAACCATCAACAGAACAACAAGAAAACCCACTGCATGGGAGAACATATTTGCCAATGATTTCTTTGATAAAGGTTTAATCTCCAACATTTACAGGGAACTCATACAACTTAACAAAAGGAAGATAAACAACCCAATCAAAAAATGGGCAACGGACCTAAACAGACACTTTTTGAAAGAGTTCATACATAAGGCTGAAAGACATATGAAAACATACTCAAAGTCACTAATTATCCAAGAGATGCAAGTCGAAATGACAATGAGGTACCACCTCACACCTGTCAGAATGGCTATCATCAACAAATCTACAAGTGACAAATGCTGGCGAGGATGCAGAGAAAAAGAACCCTCATTCACTGCTGGTGGGATTGCAAACTGGTGAATCCACTGTGGAGAACAGTATGGAGTTTCCTCAAAAAACTAAAAATGGAACTTCCCTTTGACCCAGTGATCCCACTTCTAGGAATATATCCAAAGAAAACAGAAACACCAATCAGAAAGGATATATGCACCCCTATGTTCACAGCAGCACAATTTACCATAGCTAAGATTTGGAAACAGCCTAAGTGCCCATCAGCAGATGAATGGATTATAAAACTTTGGCACATCTACACAATGGAATACTATGCTGCTGTAAAAAAGAAGGAACTCCTACCATTCGCAACAGCATGGATGGAGCTGGAGAGCATTAGGCTAAGTGAACAACATAAACCGATGAACAAAAACAGATGTAGAGACAGAGAAGCATTGATCAGATGCTCAAAACTCAGAGGGAAAATAGGGGAGGGTGGGGGTGAGTGGGAGATATCAACCAAAGGACTTGTATGCATGCATATAAGCATAAGCGATGGATATGGACAACAGGGGTGAGGGCGAGGGCAGTATTGGGGGGATAAGGGAACATTGGGGGGATAAGTACATATTTGTAATATCTTATTCCATAAAGGGAAAAAAAATTAAAGAAACAAACAAACAAAATAAACACGAGGACTTCTCACCAGCCCACTGGGACCCAGTGTCCCAATATCAGGCTCCAGGAACCCACAGTGAGTGCAATCTAGGGGAAACCCTGTGCCCCACACCACCCAAGATCCCAGAACCATTCTGCTAGCCTGACCCAGAGCCACCCAGAACTTGTTCCACCCTCAGCCTCTGGACCTGCTGTAGGGGCAACCAGGAGCAAACCAGAGCATGCCCCAGTCTGGGCCACAGGGGAATTCTGACTGTGAGACCAAGAGCAACCCATGCCTGCTCCACTCTGGCCCCTGGGACAGTTCTGTGGGTCCATTTGGAGAAACCCAAAGTGTACCTCACCCGGGGAGAGACGGGAGCACAGACTGAGCTATCCAAGGCAAGCCACCCTGCTCCACACTGAGGAGGGGTGAACTGGAGCAACCCAGTGCAAATCTCACTCCAAGCTACCAGAAAGTGGGGACTGTGTGACGCAGAGCAACCCATGCACACTGAACCCCAAGCCTAGGGTCTTGCTGCCAGGGTAACCTGGAGTAACCCAGCATGTGCCCCACTAGAGCCACAGAGCAGTTATGACTGTGAAATTCAAGAAACCCACATCTGCTTTCCCCCAGCCTCTGGAACAATCCTGCAGGGGCTATCTGGAGCAACCCAACACACACCTAACTCCAGGCCATAGGAAAGTGCTGATGGGGCAACCTGAAGCAAGCCAGTGTGTCCATCCAGGGGCCACAGAACTGTGCCACAAGTGCACTGCCAGAGGGCCCTAGGGTCCCAACCTGCCATGGGTGCAGAGCCTTATAGCAAATTAAAGGCCAGAGGGCTCTGGGTCCTCACAGGGAGTCACACATCAGAGGAACTGTGCACGCGCCCACACCAACCCAAGAATATGAAGCAGAAAATTGAGGGACCAGATCCATGGGAGAAGGGACAATAAAGGCATGAAACTCAAGGAAGACCCAGCCTCTGGGCTAATGATTTCTGGACCATTTCCTTGATAGGGTATTCAACCTCTTAAACCCAAGCCGGGTAACCAGGACCATAAATAGAAAAATGGGGAGACAAAGAATTAACCTCCCAAGGAAGAAGAGGAGTCGCTAGAAATGGAACTAAATGAAACAGAAGCATGCAATATGTCAGAAAAGGAATTCAAAGTAAGGATCATACAGTTCATAAACTGGATGAATGAGAAAGTCAAGAACTTACATAAAAATTAAAATATATTAAGAACTATATCCTATCTAATAAAAGAGTAATATGCAAATTAACTGTCATTGCATCACTTGGTCACAAAGGTGGTGGCACCCATAGCCACAAGATGGCGGCTCCCAGTCCCCTCAGCCCCGCTGCTGAAGTGTCCCAGCCTGTCACCATTCGGGTGGGCCGATGCAGCCTCACTGCTCTGTCGTTGCCACCACTGCAGTGTCTGGGCCTGTGGATCTGGCCGGGGGCCGCATGGGCTAGCAGCGAGGCATGACCCGCCCACTCCGGCAGGCCAATCCAGCCTTGCCACTCTGCCGCCGCCACTGCTGCAGTGTCCGGGCCTGTCAGCCCCTCCATCAGGCTGTATGCTGCATCCATGGGGCACACACAAGTGGCTACAAGCAAGTACATATTAATAATAACCTTAAACATAAATGGACTAAATACTCCAATCAAAAGACATAGAGTGGTGGATTGGATTAAAAAAAAAAACATAACTCATATATATGATGTCTACAAGAGACCCACCTCAAAACAAGGGACTGACACAGACTGAAAGTGAAGGGGTGGAAAAATACTTTTCAGGCAAATTGAAATGAAAAAAAAAAACTTGGGTAGCAATACTTATATCTGACAAAATTAACCTCAAAGTGAAGGCCATAACAAGAGATAAGGAAGGCCAATCATAAGACTAAAGGGATTGGTACAACAAGAGGATATAACTCTGGTGAACATATATGCACCCAATGCAGAAGCACCCATATACATAAAAAAGCTTCTAAAAGATATCAAGGGTCTAGATCAACAGCAAACAATAATAATAGGGGACTTTAGTACCCCATTGATATCACTGGATAAATTCTCTAGACAAAAAATCAGCAAAGAAACAGCAATCTTAAATTACTCACTAGATAACATGGACTTCATCAACATTTTCAGAACATTGCACCCCAAAGCTACAGAATATACATTCTTTTCTAGTGCACATGGGACATTTTCAGACAGACCTCATGTTAGGTGACAGGCAAAGTCTCTTCAAATTCAAGAAGATTGAAATCATATCAAGCATCTTCTCAGATCACATGGCATAATATTATATATCAACTACAATAAAAACAATTTCAAAAATTCAAACACCTGGAGGGTAAATAGCATTTTATTAAACAATGATTGGGTTGTCAAAGAGATCAAAAAAGAAATAAAAAATATCTCGAAAGAAATAACAATGAAAACACAACAATACAAAATCTATGGGACACAGTGAAAGCAGTTCTGAGAGGTAAGTTCATTGCATTATAGGCCAACCTCACATAACAAGAAAAACTGGTAATAAATTATCTAACTCTACAACTTAAAGAATTAGAAAGAGAGCAATAATAAAAGCCCAGAGTGAGCAGAAGGAAGAAAATAATAAATATCAGGGCAGAAATAAATGACATAGAGACTAAAAATCAATACAAAAGATCAATGAAACCAAGAGCTGGTTCTTTGAAAAGATAAACAAGACTGATGAAACCTCTAGCCACGCTCACCAGGAAGTAAAGAGAGAGGACCCAAATAAACAAAATCAGAAATGAAAGGGGTAAAATAACAACAGACCCCACAGAAATACAAAATGTTGTAAAAAAATAATATGAAGAACTCCATTCCAACCAATGAACTACTCAGATGAAATGGACGTATAGAAAAATATGACTTTTCTGCACATAGAAAAATATGACTTTCTAAAACTCAATCAGGAAGAATAAAATAATCTGAATAGTTCCATAACTATGGAGGAAATTGAAGCAGTGATAAAAAAATTCCAACAAAAAAGAGCTCTGATCTGGATGACTTCACAGGGGAGTTTTACCAAAAATTCAAAGAAGAGCTAAAAGTTGTCCTGTTCAGACTTTTAAAAAAATTCAGGAGGAAGGCACGCTTCCAAGCTCTTTATGAAGCCAGCATTACCCTAATCCCAAAACCAGATAAAGACACTACATAGAAAGACAATTACAGCCTAATATTCCTGGTGAACATAAATGCTAAAATTCTCAACAAAATTCTAGCAAATTGGATCCAAAATTACATGAAAAAGATCATACACCATGACCAAGTTGGATTTATTCCTGGCATGCAAGCAGGTACAATATCCACAAATCAATAAACGTGATACATCACATAAACAAATTGAGAGATAAAAATCACATAATCATATCAATTGATGCAGAAAAAACATTTGACAAAGTCCAACATCCTTTCTTCATAAAAACTCTCAACAAAGTGGGAATAGAGGGATAATACCTCAACAGAATAAAAGCCTTATATGACAATCCTACAGCCAACATCATACTCAATGGACAAAAACTAAAACCATTTCCCCTAAGAACAGGAATAAGACGGGAATTCCCACCTTCACTACTCCTGTTTGACATAGTACTTGACATCCTAGCCATATTGACAAGACAAGAAGAAGAAATAAAAGGCATCCATATTTGAAAAGAAGAATTAAAACTGTCATTATTTGCAGATGATATAGTATATATAGAAAACCCTAAAGACACCATTTAAAAAAAAACTACTAGATTTAATAAATGAATTCAGCAATGTAGCAGGATACAAAATTAACACCCAGAAAACTTCTGGAAGATATTAAGGGAGAGATTGACAGCAATACAATCATAGTAGGAGATTGTAATACTCCATTGACATGACTGGATTAACCTTCTAAGAAAAAATCAACAAAGACAAAGCAGGCCTAAACAACTCACAAGATCAGGTGGAACTAATTGACATCTTCAGAACATTTTACCCCAATACTACCGAATATATATTCTTCTCAAGTTTACATGGGACATTTTAAAAAATAGACCACATATTTGGGGACGATGGGGATGACTCTGGCAATGATGAGTCCTGACACCATGTCCCTTGCCAAATAAACTTACAGATTTTACCTCAAAAAAAAAAATAGACCACATATTAAGACACAGGCTAAGTCTCTTCAAATTAAAGTAAATTAAGATCATATCAAACATCTTTTCATATCACAATGGCATAAAAATAGAAATTAACTACTATAAAAACAATGAAAAAAATCAAATACTTGGAGGCTAAATAGCATGTGATTAAACAATGATTGGGTTACCAAAGAGATTAAAGTAGAAATAAAATACATCTGAAAACAAATGACAGTTAAAACACAACAATCCAATATCTATGTGACACAGTAAAAGCAGACATAAGAGAGAAGTTCACAGCATGACAAACCTACCTCTGAAAACAAGAAAAACTAGTAATAAATTATCTAACTCTACAACTTAAAGGATTAGAAATAGAACAACAAGAAAATCCCAGAGTAAGCAGAAGAAAAAAAATAATAAAGATCAGAGCAGAAATAAATGACAGAGAGATAAAAAAAAATCAATACAAAAGTTCAATAAAAACAAGAGCTGGTTCTTTGAAAGGATAAATAGGATTGATGAACCTCTAGCCAGGCTCACCAAGTAGCAAAGAGAGAGGACCCAAATAAACAAAATCAGAAATGAAAGAGGTGAAGTAACAGCTGACCTAACAGAAATACAAAAGGTTGTAATAAAAATACTACAAAAAACTCTATTCCAATAAATTGAACTATTCAGATGATATGGACATATTCCTATAAAAATACAATCTTCCAAAACTCTATCAGGAAAAATCAGAAAATTTGAATACACTGATAACTACTGAGGAAATACTACTAGAAGTGCCAGCAAACAAGAGCCCTGATCTGGATGGCTTCCCAGGTGAGTCTTACCAAGCAATCAAAGAATAACTTAAAATTACTCTCCTCAGACTATTCCAAAAATTACAGGAGGACAGAACACTACCAAGCTGTTTTTATGAGCCAGCATTACCCTAATCCCAAAACAAGATAAAGATGATACAAAGAAAGACAATTACAGACCAATATCCCTGGTGAAAATACATGCTTAAATCCTTTTTTAAAATTCTATTCTTTCATGCTTAAATCCTTAATAAAATATAACAAATTGTATCCAACAATATATTAAAAAAATCATACACCATGACCAAGTGGGATTTATTCCTGGCATGCAAGTTGGTACTATATCCACAAATCAATAAACGTGATACATCACATAAACAAATTAAAAGATAAAAATCACATAATCATATCAATTGATGCAGAAAAAGCATTTGAAAAAAATCCAACACGCTTTCTGGTTAAAAACTCTCACAATGTGGCAATAGAGGGATCATACCTCAACATAATAAAAGCCATAATTGACAAACCTACAGCCAACATCATACTCAAAGGGCAAAAACTAAAACCATTTCCCCTAAGAACAGGAACAGACAGGGATGCCCACTCTCACACTCCTGTTTGCCATAGTATTGGAAGTGCTAGCTATAGCAATCAGACAAGAAGAAATAAAAGGCATCGAATTGGTAAAGAAGTAACACTGTCATTATTTCCTAATGAGATGATATTGTACGTAGAAAACCCTAAAGGTTCCATCAAAATTATTTGATTTAATAACTGAATTTGGCAACATAGCATGATACAAAATTAACACCCAGAAATCTAAGGCATTTTTATACACCAATAATGAACTCACAGAAAGAGAAACAACAACAACAACAAATCCCATTTACCATTGGACCAAAACAAATTAATATACCTAGGAATGAACTTAACTAAAGAAGTACAAGACCTGTACTCAGAAAACTACAGGACACTGAAAACAGAGATAGAGGAAGACATAAACAAATGGAAGAATATACCGTGTTCTTGGATTCATGGATCAGTAAAATCAACATCATTAAAATGTCCATACTACACAAAGCAATCTACAGATTCAGTGAAATCCCCATTAAAATACCAACTGCATATTTCACAGACCTAGAACAAACTCTCCAAAAATTCATCTACACTAATAAAAGAGAAACATGGTAATTAGTGTACGACCGCTAGCCTTCCCATTGGCTAATCAGCATATCCTTATGCAAATTAACTGTCAGCCAAGATGGCGGCTGGAAGCCATGCACTGAAGCGAGCAGGGAGGCTTGCTCGCTCCAGTGACAGCGGACTCCAACGTTCCTCGTCTGAGTTGCCGGGCTCTCAGCTGCAACTCTAAGCAACTATGTACAATGTTGCAAATAAGAAGCTAAACAAAACCCCAGAAACTGGCTTTCATTCAGCCGGGCTTCAGCCAGCCGGACCGCAACATTGTATCAATGTTTTCAGCAGCGAGGCCTCAGATCTAAAGCTGGCCCAGAAAAAAAAAAAAAAAAAAAGAAAACAAGGAGCGGTTGGAAGCTTCAGT
>NW_005370902.1:760980-776726 GCF_000412655.1 Myotis brandtii | reverse complement strand
ATTGGGCCTGCCCTCTGCCACCCGGGAGCAGGCCTAAGCCATCAGGTCATTATCTCCCGAGGGGTCCCAGACTGCGAGAGGGCACAGGCCGGGCTGGGGGACCCCCCCCAGTGCACAAATTTTTGTGCACCGGGCCTCTAGTATGGAATAAAAAAAGGACCCTGAATAGCCACAGAAATCCTGAGAAAGAAGAACAATGTTGGAGTGATCACAATACCAGATATCAATCTATATTACAATCCACTGTTCTCAAAACTGCCTGGTACTGGCATAAGAACAGACATATAGACCAACGAACAGAACCCAGAACCCAGAAATCAACCCAAACTATTATGATCAATTAATATTTGACAAAGGAGGCAAGAGCATACAATGGACTTAAGGCAACATCTTTAATAAATGATGCAAGGAACTTGGACAGATAGTTGCAAAACAATGAATCTTGACCACCTACTTACACCACACACAAAAATAAACTAAAAATGGATAAAACAGTTAAATGTAAGCTTGGAAACCATAAAACTCTTAGAAGAATACATAGGAAGCAAAATATCAGATATAGCTTGTAGCAGGATGTTTACTGATACATCTCCTACGACAATGGAAACAAAGGAGAAAATAAACAAATGGGACTACATCAAAGTAAAAAGCTTCTGCACAGCAAAAGGAAATATCAATAAAATAAGAAAGCCCATTGCATGGGAGAACATATTTGCCAATGTGACATCCGATAAGGGTTTAATTTTCAAAATTTATAGGGAATTCATACAACTTAAAAAAAAGAAGATAAACAATTCAATCAAAAATTAGGCAAAGGACCTCAAGAGACACTTCTCAAAAGCAGACATACAGAAGGCAAAGAAGACTCTGAAAAAATGCTCATAATCAGTAATCATCTGCCAGATGCAAATCAAAACAACAATAAGATACCATCTCACACTTATCAGAATGGCTATCATCAACCTATTAACAAATGACAAGTGCTGGGAAGGATGTGGAGAAAAGGGGAATGCAGACTCGTGCAGCTTCTATGCAAAACAACATGGAGTTTCCTCAAGAAATTAAAAAGGAAACTCTCATTTGACCCAGTAATCCCACTTCTAGGAATATATCCCAAGAAAACAGAAAAACCAATCAGAAATAACATATGCACTCCTATGTTCATAGCAGTGCAATTTACAATAGCTAAGATTAGAAACAGCCTAAGTGCCCATCAGCAAATGAGTGGATCAAACAACTGTGGTACATCTATGCAATGGAATACTATACTGCTGTAAAAAAAGAAAGAACTCTTACTATTTGCAACAGCATGGATGGACCTGGAGAGCATTATGCTAAGCAAAATCAGCCAATCAGAGAAAGGTAAGTATCAGATGATCTCACTCATTTGTTGATTATAATGAACAACATAAACTAATGAACAAAAACAGATCCAGAGACAGAAGCATGGAACCACTGTCAGACCTCAAAGGAGAGGCAGGGGAGGGGCGGGGGGGGGTAAGAGATCAACCAAAGAACTTGTATGCATATAAGCATAACCAATGGACACAGACAATAGGTGGGGGTGAAGCCTGGGACTGGGGAATGAGGGCAGGCTGGGGGAGGACAATGGGGGTGAAAGGGGATATATGTAATACTTTCAACAATAAAGAATTAAAAAATAAAAGTTAAAAAAAGCTTTGGTACATTTATAAGTTGGGATTCTATGCAGCTATAAATAAAGAAGGATCTATTACACTCTGAGACAGCATGGAGGTTCCTGGAGATTCTTTTGCTAAGTGAAATAAGCCAATCAGAGAAAACCAAATATTGCATGATCTCACTTATATGTGCTATTTAATTATCAAAATTAACTGATGAATAAAATAGAACCAGAGACATGGAAACTTGGAACAGACTGACAAATCTTAGAGGGAAGTGTTATGTGTGTGTGGGGAGATTAATAAAATAATTTACATGTATATATGTATAACATGTAATACACAGAAAATAGGATGGTGAAGGCCTGGAGTGCAGGGGGTCAATGAGGGAGAAAAAAGGATATCCTTAATACTTTCAACAATAAAGATAATTTTTAAAGGCTTATTTTTTTCTTATATAGTGTAGAATATGCTTAGTGCTAAAGCTTCTATCTTGGGTCGAGTGGAGGGATGGTCATTTGTCAACAAAATAAAAATCGCAGGCAAATGTTTTAATCACTGCATCCTGATGCAATGGATAAAAGTTGTGGAAAACAATGAACTGACATAAATTAGTATTAAGAAAGCCTTGAGGAATGAGATTCTTTGGAAAATAAGGGGTTTCAAAAACTGACATATTCTTAGGAAGCTAAGGGGCCATGCACACATGACTAGCGCTGTGCATATGCTCAGGAAAGACTTGAGTAGAACTTGAGCCCTCACCTCTGAGCTTAAGATTCTGTTCTAACAGAAGATAATGAAAGTTAAGGAAGATATGTAAACTGCCTGCCTGACTGTTGAAGGGTGCTTCAACACATACATAGAGCCCCCTGAAAAGATAGAGGTTTTTTGTTTTTAGGAATTTTAAGATATCTTTATTCAATGATTAGTTGACCACTAAGCTAATGCACAGAGATTTCAGTGGCCAGAAAAGAAAAATAATACAGCCTTTACAAAATTAGTTTTTTTAAAAAAACAAACCTCAATAATCAGATAAACAACTACAACTATAACAAACAGCAAGAGAAAATCCTTGGAAGGTGAGAGCATATATTTTCAGAGTTCCCAGATGAGACTGTTCAACTTTCAACAAAAAATTGTGAGATATGCAAAAAGAAATTATGGCCTAGAAATAGGGGAAAGAAGCAATCAATAGAAACTGTACCTGAGAAAGCCCAGATATTGGGCTTACCAAATAAATACTTTAATTTAGCTATAAGTATGTTTAAAGAATTAAAGGCAACTCTGTCTAAAGAACTAAAGGAGCCCTGGCTGGGTGACTCAATTGGTTGAAACATCATTCATACACCAAAAGGTTGCAGGTTCGGTTCCCAGTCAGGGCACATACCTAAGCTGTGGGTTCTGTTCCCAGTTGGGTGAGTACAGGAGGCAACCTATCAATGTTTCTCTCTCTCCCTTCCTCTCTCTCTTTCTTTAAAATCAATAAACATTTCTTCAGGCGATGATTTTTTTTTAAAAGACTAAATGAAAATTGGGGCCTCAAGCCTAAAAGCATCAGCCAGCCTGCCCCTGTCCAAAGATCAGCAGCTGTGTGAACGAATCGCTTCCCTGTCCGAGGAGCAGCAACCACGCGAGCAGTCTGACCTGTCCGAGGAGCAGCAGCCACACGAGCAGTCTACCTACGTCTGAGGAGTGGCAGCCCTGTGCAGCCCACCCCCATCCGAGGAGCAGCAGCTGTGCACAGCCTGCACCCTGCACTAGTCAAAGGAGCAGCAGCTGCACAAGCATCTTGCCCTTGTCCAAGCAGCTGCAGCGACACGAGCAACCTGCCCAATCTGAGGAACAGCAGCTGTGTGAGCAGCCCACCCCCATCCAAGGAGCAGCATTTCTGCGAGCAGCTCCTCCACATTCGAGGAGCAGCAGCAGCCTACCCCGGTCCGAGGAGCAGCAGCCACAGGAGCAGACCGCCCAAGTCCGAGGAGCAGCAGCCCTGCGCAGCACACACTGGTCCGAAGAGCAGAGCCACACACAGCCTGCACCTGTCCAATGAGCATCAGCTGGGTGAGTGGCCTGTCCCCGTCCAAGGAGGAGCACCCATGTGTGCAGCTCACTCCCATCCAAAGAGCAGCAGCCGCGCAAGCAGCCCACCCCTGTCCGAGGAGCAGCAGACTTGCAATCAACCTGTCCAAGTACAAGGAGCAGTAGCCCCACAGCAGCCCACCACATCAGAGGAACAACAGCAGTGTGCAGCCAACCCCCATTCAAGGAAAAGCAGCAACATGAGCAGTACACCCTAGTTCAAGGAGTAGCAGCTGCGTGTGTAGCCCATCCCCATCCAAGGAACAGCAGCCTCGTGATAAGCACACCCTCTGTTTGAGGAACAGCAGCTGTGTGTGAAGCCTACCCCCACAAGCCAGAGGAGCCACCACAGCTGTGAATAGGACCCACCAGAGGAGCTGCTGCAAACTGAGGAGCAGCTGCTACCACAACTGCCCAAGGAGCAACCACAGCCCGAAGAGCCACTGCCACCCAAGGAGCAGCCACTGAACGACTCAACAACTAGATATGTCAGTGAGATCAAACATGGGTAGACAAAGAAACCCCCAAAGGAAAGAGAAGGAGGACTCGCCAGAAAAGCAGCTAAGTGAGACAGAGGCATGCAACATGACGGAAAAAGAATTCAGAATAAGGGTCCTAGAGTACATGCACCGGTCGGAGGAAAAAATCAATACCATATGCAAGAAGCTAGAAGAAACAGATGAAAAAATCAACAACTTAAGTAAGGCCCAAGAAGAAATGAAGAGTGATATAGCTGCCATAAAAAACTCCATTGAAAGTATCAACAGTAGACTAGGAGAAGCGGAGGACCGAATTAGTGAATTAGAAGACAAGGAAGCAAAACACACCCAAACTGTACTGCAATTGGAGAAAAAAATTAAAAGACAGGAGGAGAGCCTAAGGGAGCTTTGGGACAACATGAAACGAAACAACATACGAATAATAGGGGTGCCAGAACAACAGAAAGATGAACATGGATTAGAAAACTTATTCGAAGAAATAATATCAGAAAACTTCCCTGTGGTTGGGAAGAAAAAAGTCACACAAGCACAGAGAGTCCCAAACAAGATGAACCCGAAAAGACCCACACCAAGACACATCATAATTACCGTGGCAAAAGTTCAGGACAAAGAGAGAATTTTAAGGCTGCAAGAGAGAGATGGAAAGTTACATACAAGGGATCTCCCATTAGATTATCAAATGGCTTCTTAACAGAAACACATCAGGACAGAAAAGAATGGACGGAAATTTACAAAGTGATGCAAAGCAAAGGACTGAATCCAAGAATACTCTATCCAGCAAGGCTATCATTTAAAATTGAAGGGGAAATAAGAAGCTTCCCAGACAAAAAAAGGCTAAGGGAGTTTATCACCACCAAGCCAGCAATGCAAGAAATGCTAAAGGGACTGGTGTAAAAGAAATAAAAAGCTAAGAAAGAAAACTGGCACAAAAAATGGAAATGGCTACAAACAAGTACCTTTCAATAATAACTTTAAACGTAAATGGACTAAATGCTCCAATCAAAAGACATTGAGTGGCTGAATGGATAAAAAAACATGACCCATACATCTGCTGTCTACAAGAGACCCACCTCATTAGAAGGGACTCACACAGACTGAAAGTGAAGGGATGGAAAAATATCTTTCACGCAAATGGAAAGGAAAAGAAAGCTGGGGTAGCAATACTTATATCGGACAAAATACATCTCAAAGTGAAGGCCATAACCAGAGATAAGGAAGGCCACTTCATAATACTAAAGGGATCAATACAACAAGAAGATATAACCCTGGTAAACATATATGCACCCAATGCAGGAGCACCCAAATTCATAAAAAAACTCCTGGAAGATATCAAAGGAGAGATCGACAACAATACAATCATAGTAGGGGACTTTAATACACCACTGACACCACTGGATAAGCCCGCTAGACAAACAATCAGCAAAGAAACAGCAATCCTAAATGACTCACTAGATCAGATGGACTTAATTGACATCTTCAGAACACTTCACCCCAAAGCCATGGAATATACATTCCTCTCAGGTGCTCATGGGACATATTCAAAAATAGACCACATATTGGGTCACAAGCAAAGTCTCCCCAAATTCAAGAAGATTGAAATCATAAAAAGCTTCTTCTCAGACCACGATGGCATAATGTTAGAAATAAACTACAATAAAAACAACCCAAAATACTCAAACACTTGGAAGCTGAATAGCATGTTATTAAATATTGATTGGGTTACCAATGACATCAAAGAAGAAATTAAAAACATCCTGGACACTAATGACAATGAAAACACAACAATCCAAAACCTATGGGACACAATGAAAGCAGTCCTGAGAGGGAAGTTTATAGCTCTACAGGCCTATCTCAAAAAACAAGAAAAAATGGTAGTAAATCATCTAACTCTTCAACTCAAAGAATTAGAAAGAGAGCAACAAGAAAACCCCAGAGTGAGCAGAAGGAAGGAGATAATAAAGATTAGAGCAGAAATAAATGACATAGAGACCAAAAAAACAATACAGAAAATCAATGAAACCAAGAGCTGGTTCTTTGAAAGGATAAACAAGATTGACAAACCTCTAGCCAGGCTCACCAAGAAGCAAAGAGAGAGGACCCAAATAAACCAAATCAGAAACGATAGAGGCGAAATAACAACAGACCCCACAGAAATACAAATGATTGTTAAAAAATACTATGGACAGCTCTACTCCAACAAACTAGACAACCTGGAGGAAATGGACAAATTCCTAGAAAAATACAACATTCCAGCACTCAATCAGGAAGAATCTAAAAATCTCAATAGGCCAATAACTATGGAAGAAATTGAAGCAGTCATCAAAAAGCTTCCAGCAAACAAAAGCCCAGGACCAGATGGCTTCTCAGGGGAGTTTTACCAAACTTTCAAGGAAGAACTAAAACCTATCCTCCTCAGACTACTACAAAAAATTCAGGAGGAAGGAACACTTCCAAGCTCATTCTATGAAGCCAGCATCACCCTAATACCAAAACCAGGTAAAGACAACACAATGAAAGAGAATTACAGGCCAATATCCCTCATGAACATAGATGCCAAAATCCTCAACAAAATCTTAGCAAATCGGATCCAGCAGTACATCAGAAAGATCATACACCATGACCAAGTAGGATTTATTCCAGGGATGCAAGGATGGTACAATATCCGCAAATCAATAAACGTGATACATCACATAAACAAATTGAAAGAAAAAAACCACATGGTCATATCAATTGATGCAGAAAAAGCATTTGACAAAATCCAACACCCATTTTTGATAAAAACTCTCAGCAAGGTGGGAGTAGAAGGATCATACCTCAACTTAATAAAAGCCATATATGACAGGCCCACAGCCAACATCATACTCAATGGACAAAAACTAACACCATTTCCCCTAAGAACAGGAACAAGACAGGGATGCCCACTCTCACCACTCCTGTTCAACATAGTACTGGAAGTATTAGCCATTGCAATTAGACAAGAAGAAGAAATAAAAGGCATCCAAATTGGAAAAGAGGAAGTAAAACTGTCCTTATTTGCAGACGACATGATATTATACATACAAAACCCTAGAGACTCCATCAAAAAGCTACTAGACTTAATACATGAATTTGGCAAAGTAGCAGGATACAAAATTAATGCCAAGAAATCTGAGGCATTTCTATACACCAATAGTGAACTTTCAGAAAGAGAGATTATAAAAACAATCCCATTTACCATCGCACCAAAAAAATTAAGCTACCTAGGAATAAACTTAACTAAAGAGGTAAAAGACCTCTACTCAGAAAACTACAGGACGTTGAAAAAAGAGATAGAGGAAGACATAAACAGATGGAAGAACATACCGTGTTCATGGATTGGTAGAATCAACATCATTAAAATGTCCATACTACCCAAAGCAATCTATAAATTCAACGCACTTCCCATTAAAATACCAACGGCATACTTCACAGATCTAGAACGAACTCTCCAAAAATTCATCTGGAATAAAAAAAGACCCCGAATAGCTGCAGCAATCCTGAGAAAGAAGAAAATAGGTGGGATCTCAATACCAGATATCAAGATGTATTACAAAGCCACTGTTCTCAAAACTGCCTGGTACTGGCACAAGAACAGGCATATAGATCAATGGAATAGAATAGAGAACCCAGAAATCGGCCCGAACCAATATGCTCAATTAATATTTGACAAAGGAGGCAAGAACATACAATGGAGCCAAGATAGTCTCTTCAATAAGTGGTGTTGGGAAAATTGGACAGATATATGCAAGAAAATGAAACTAGACCACCAACTTACACCATACACAAGAATAAACTCAAAATGGATAAAGGACTTAAATGTACGACAGGAAACCATAAAAATTCTAGAAGAATCCAAAGGCAACAAAATCTCAGACATATGCCAAAGCAATTTCTTCACTGATACAGCTCCTAGGGCAGTTGAAACTAAAGAGAAAATGAACAAATGGGACTACATCAAAATAAAAAGCTTCTGCACAGCAAAAGAAACCATCAACAAAACAACAAGAAAACCCACTGCGTGGGAAAACATATTTGCCAACGTCATATCTGATAAGGGCCTAATCTCCAAAATTTATAGGGAACTCATACAACTTAACAAAAGGAAGATAAACAATCCAATCAAAAAATGGGCAAAGGATCTAAATAGACACCTTTCAAAAGAGGACATTCAGAAAGCCAAGAGACATATGAAAACATGCTCAAAGTCACTAATCATCCGAGAGATGCAAATCAAAACAACAATGAGGTACCATCTCACACCTGTCAGACTGGCTATCATCAACAAATCAACAAACGACAAGTGCTGGAGAGGATGTGGAGAAAAAGGAACACTTGTGCACTGCTGGTGGGAATGCAGACTGGTGCAGCCACTATGGAAGACAGTATGGAGTTTCCTCAAAAAACAAAACATGGAACTCCCATTTGACCCTGTGATCCCACTTCTAGGAATATATCCCAAGAAACCAGAAACACCAATCAGAAAGGATCTATGCACCCCTATGTTCATAGCAGCACAATTCACCATAGCTAAGATTTGGAAACAGCCTAAGTGCCCATCAGTAGATGAATGGATTAGAAAACTGTGGTACATCTACACGATGGAATACTATGCTGCTGTAAAAAAGAAGGAACTCTTACCATTTGCAACAGCATGGATGGAACTGGAGAGCATTATGCTAAGTGAAATAAGCCAGTCAATGAAGGAAAAATACCACATGATCTCACTCATTTATGGATAATAAAGACCATTATAAACTTGTGAACAAAAATAGATACAGAGGCAGAGCATCCTCGAATACACTGTCAAACTACAGCGGAAGGCCGGGGAGGGTTGGGGCGCGGAAGGGGGCGGGTAAGAGATCAACTGAAGGACTTGTATGCATGCATATAAGCATAACCAATGGACATAAGACACTGGGGGGTAGGGGATGCCAGGGGATTGTCAAGGGCAGGAAAAAAGGAGACATATGTAATACTCTTTGTAATACTTTAAGCAATAAAACAATTAAAAAAATAAAACAAAACAAGCAAAAAAAAAAGAAGTATCAAGGTCTTTGTGTGTGTGTGTGTGTGTGTGTGGGTGTGTGTGTTTGTTTGTTTTTTACATGGGGACTGAATCTTACAATGGCCAGAGACCTCCATGACCAAGACCATGAGGCTTAAGTCATGATTTCAAGTGTATTTTCTCTTGTCTAGTCTGGCACACTGTGGCCATAAGACTTTGTAAACCACAGTGTTAATGTCAGAAGAGATTCTTTTGTACATGTGTCCATTGTCAGGACTATAAAATATGTGGGTGCTATCCATAAAATTGTTCTCATGTTTTTAACAAAAAAATAAAATAAATGAAAATTGGGGTGGCAATGAATCAAAATAGGAAATATCAATAAAAGTGAATACATTATTTTTTAAAAGGAAAAATTAGAAGTCCCAGAGTCAGAAAATAAAATAACTAAAAAAAAAAAATTACTGGATTCACTCAATAGGATACTTGAGCAGGTCAAAGAAAAAGTCAACAAACTTTAAAGGAGATTGATTGAAATTATACAGTCTCAAAAACAATGAAGAAAGAATAAAAATTTAGAGAGCTTATGAAACCTGTCACAGAAGTCATACAACTTAACAAAAGGAAGATAAACAATCCAATAAAACAATGGGCAAAGACCTCAATAGACACTTTTCAAAAGAGGACATACAGAAGGCCCAGAGACATATGAAAGCATACTAAAAGTCACTAATCATCTGAGGGATGAAAATCAAAACAACAATGAGGTACCATCTCACTCCTGTTAGAATGGCTATTATCAACAAATCAACAAACGACAAGTGCTGGAGAGGATGCGGAGAAAAAGGAACCCTCCTTCACTGATGGTGGGAATGCAGACTTGTGCAGCCACTGTGCAAAAGAGTATGTCGTATCCTCAAAAAATTAAAAATGGAACTGCCATTTGACTCAGTGATCCCACTTCTAGGAATATATCCCAAGAAAACAGAAACACCAATTGGAAAGGATATATGCACACCTATGTTCATAGCAGCACAATTTACCATAGCTGAGATTTGGAAACAGCCTAAGTGCCCATTAGCAGATGAGTGGATTAGAAAAAGGTGGTACATCTACACAATGGAATACTATGCTGCTGTAAAAAAGAAGGAATTCTTATCATTTGCAACAGCATGGATTGAACTGGAGAGCATTATGCTAAGTGAAATAAGCCAGTCAATGAAGGAAAAATACCACATGATCTCACTCATTTATGGATAATAAAGACCATTATAAACTTATGAACAAAAATGGGGGGTAAGAGATCAACCAAAGGACTTGTATGCATGCATATTACTAGTAGCATAACCAATGGACACAGACACTGGGTGGGTGGGGGGGTGAGGGCATGTGCCGGGGTGTGGGGGAGGCCAGGGTGAGGTCAATGGGGTAAAAAGGAGACATATGTACTACTATTTGTAATACTTTAAAACAATAAAAAAGGATAAACCTGTCACATCAAACATACCCCCCCACACACACACACATAATAAGAGTCACAGTAAGAGGGAACAGAGTTAAAAGGACAGAAAGAATATTTGAAAAATAATGTTTAAAAACCCCAAATTTGATGTAGAGCATTAATCTACACACTCTAGAAGCTCAGCAAACTCCAATTAAAAATAAAGAGATCACAGTAAGAAAAAACATAATTAAATTTTCACTCTGATAACTGTCAGTTTGTGCCATGCTTCCATGCCTCTGGACCTATATTGTTTGTCAATTAATTGTGTTCATTAGATTCCATATAGAAGTGAAATCATGTCATACTTGTCTTTCTCTGACTGGCTTATTTATTTAAGCATAATACTCTCCAGGTCCCTCCATGCTGTCTCAAAGGGCAAGAGCCCTTCTTTTTTACAGCTACAGTGTTCCATTGTATGAGTTTACCATAGCTTTTTTTTATCCACTCATGTACTGATGGGCACTTGGGCTGTTTCCACATCTTAATTATTGTGAATTGTGCTGCTATGAACATAGGGGTGCATATATTCTTTCGGATTAGTACTTTGGGCTTCTTAGGATATGTTCCTAGAAGTGGGATCACTGGGTCAAAGCTTAGTTCTAGTTTTAATGTTTTTGAGCAAACTCCATACTGTTTTTCATAGTGGCTGCACCAGTATGCATTCCCACCAGCAGTGTACTAGGTAGGGTTCCTTTTTTCTCCACATCCTCACCAGCACTTATTTGTTGATTTATTGATGGTAGCCATTCTAACAGTTGTGTAGTGATAACTCATTGTGTTTCTAATTTGCATCTCTCTTGTGATTAGTAACGTTGAACATGTTTTCATATGTCTCTTGTCCATTTGTATCTCCTCTTTGGAGAAGTGTCTATTGAGAACATCTGCCCATTTTTAATTGTATTGATTGTGTTTCTTTTGTAGAGTTGTATGAGTTCTTTATATATATTTTGGAGATTAGCCCCTTATCAGATGTGTCAGTTGCAAATATGTTCTCCCATACAGTGGGTTCCCTTTGCATTTTGAGGATGGTTTCTTTTACTGTGAAGAAGCTGTTTAGTTTGATGTAGTCCCATTTGTTTATTTTGTTTCTCTTGGCTTAGGAGACATATCTCTGAAAATTCTGCTACATAAGATGTCTAAGATTTTGCTGCCTATGTTTTCTTCTAAGATTTTCATGAATTACAACTAATTTTTTATCCACTTTGAGTTTATTCTTGTGTATGGTGTATGTTTTCAGTCTAGTTTCATTTTTTACATATACATGCCCAATTTTTTCAACACCATTTATTGAAGAGACTGCCTTGACTCCATTTTATGCTCTTGCCTCCTTTGTCAAATATTGAGTGTAGTGACTTGGGTCGATTTCTGGGTTCTCTGTTCTGTTCCATTGATCTATATGCCTATTCTTGTGCCAGTACCAAGCTGGGTTGATTGCAGTCTACCTTGATGTCTGATATTAGGATCCCTCCATTTGTTCTTCTTTCTCAAGATTGTTGCAGCTATTACGGGTCTTTTGGGTTCCATATAAAATCTTGGAGTATTTGTTCTAGGTCTGCGAAATATTCTGTTGGTATTCTAATCAGGATTGTTTTGAATATATAGATTGCTTTTGGTAATATGGATATTTAAAGATGTTAATTTCTCAAATCTATGAACATGGGATATGTTTCCACTTATTTGTATCTTCCTCTATTTCTTTTTTTAATGTCTTATAGTTTTCCAGTTTGGGTTGTTTACCTCCTTGGTTTAGTTATTCCCAGGTTTCTTTTTGTTATAATTGTTACAGTAGTAAAAGGTATTTTATTTTTTTTTTTAGTTTCTCTTTCTGAGAGTTCATTGTTAATATATAAAAATTCCATCAATTTTTGGACATGTGTTTGTATCCTTCTACTTTGACAAATTCATTTATTAAATCTGGTAGTTATGAGGTGGATTGTGTAGGGTTCTCTATGTATAATATCATGTCATCAGTGAATAATGACAGTTTTACTTCCTCCTTTCAAAATTGGATGCATTTTTTTTCTTCTCTGACTGCTGTGGCTAAGACTTCCAGTACTTTGTTGAATAAGAGTGGTGAAAAGTGGATATCTCCATCTTCTTCCTGTTCTTAAGAGAAACACTTTTAGTTTTTGCCCATTGAGTATGATGTTCGCTGTAGGTTTGCCATATATGACCTTTATTATGCTGAGATATGATCTCTCTATTCCCACTTTGCTGAGAGTGTTTATTAAAAATGAGTGTTGCGGAAATCGACCTGAACCAATATGCTCAATTAATATTTGACAAAGGAGGCAAGAACATACAATGGAGTCAAGACAGTCTCTTCAATAAAAGGTGTTGGGAAAATTGGACAGATACATGCAAAAAAATGAAACCAGACCACCAACTTACACCATACACAAAAATAAACTCAAATGGATAAAGGACTTAAATGTAAGATGGGAAACCATAAAAATACTAGAGGAATCCAAAGGCAACAAAATCTCAGACATATGCCGAAGCAATTTCTTCACTGATACAGCTCCTAGGGCATTGGAAACTAAAGAGAAAATAAACAAATGGGACTACATCAAAATAAAAAGCTTCTGCACAGCAAAAGAAACCATCAACAAAACAACAAGAAAGCCCACTACATGGGAGAACATATTTGCCAACATTATATCTGATAAGGGCCTAATCTCCAACATTTATAGGGAACTCATACAACTTAACAAAAGGAAGATAAACAATCCAATCAAAAAATGGGCAAAGGACCTAAATAGACACCTTTCAAAAGAGGACATTCAGAAAGCCAAGAGACATATGAAAACATGCTCAAAGTCACTAATCATCCGAGAGATGCAAATCAAAACAACAATGAGGTACCATCTCACACCTGTCAGAATGGCTATCATCAACAAATCAACAAACGACAAGTGCTGGAGAGGATGTGGAGAAAAAGGAACACTCGTGCACTGCTGGTGGGAATGCAGACTGGTGCAGCCACTATGGAAGACAGTATGGAGTTTCCTCAAAAAACTGGAAATGGAACTCCCATTTGACCCTGTGATCCCACTTCTAGGAATATATCCCAAGAAACCAAAAACACCAATCAGAAAGGATATATGCACCCCTATGTTCATAGCAGCACAATTCACCATAGCTAAGATTTGGAAACAGCCTAAGTGCCCATCAGTAGATGAATGGATTAGAAAACTGTGGTACATCTACACGAAAATACCACATGATCTCACTCATTTATGGATAATTAAGACCATTATAAACTGATGAACAAAAATAGATACAGAGGCAGAGCAACATTGAACAGACTGTCAAACTACAGTGGGAAGGCCGGGGAGGATTGGCGGGGGGCGGTAAGAGATCACCCGAAGGACTTTTATGCATGTATATAAGCATAACCAATGGACAGAAGACACTGGCGGGTATGGGAGGCCAGGGGAAGGTCAAGGGGAGAAAAAAAACGGAGACATATGTAATACTCTTTGTAATACTTTAAGCAACAAAAAAATTTTAAAAAAAATGAGTGTTGCGCCCTAACCGGTTTAGCTCAGTGGATAGAGCGTTGGCCTGCGGACCGAGAGGTCCAAGGTTCGATTCCAGTCAAGGGCATGTACCTTGGTTGCGGGCACATCCTCAGTAGGAGGAGTGCAGGAGGCAGCTGATCAATGTTTCTCTCTTATCGATGTTTCTAACTCTCTATCTCTCTCCCTTCCTCTCTGTAAAAAATAAATAAAATATATTTTTAAAAATAAACAAATAAAAATGAGTGTTGGATTTTGTCAAATGCTTTTTCTGCATCAATTGATATGATCATGTGATCTTTGTCTCTCAATTTGTTTATGTGGTGTATTTTTTTTTGCAAACATTGTACCAGCCTTGCATCTCTGGAATATATCTACCTTCATCACGGATTCTGATCTTTTGAATATATTGCTGGATCTTATTCACTAATATTTTGTTGATAATTTGGGCATCTGTATTAATCAGGAATATTTGCCTGTAATTTTGTTACTTTTTAGTGTCTTAATCTGGTTTTGGAATTAGGATAATCCTTGCCTCATAAAAAGAACTTGGAATTCTTCCGTCCCCTTGACATTTTTGGAATAGTTTTAGGAGGATAGGTGTTAGTTCTTCTTTGAATGTTTGGTAAAACTCCTCCGTGGAACCATCTGGTCCAGGACTTTTTTTTTGATGAGAGTATTTGATTACTGCTTTAAATTCATTAGTTATTATTGGTCTATTCAGATTTTATGATTCTTCCTGATTGAGTTTTGTAAGCTTGTACGTTTCTAGAAATTTTTCCATTTCACCTCAGTGTCCAGTTTGTTGGCATATCGATGTTCATAGTATTTTCATACAATGCTTTGTATTTCTGTGGTTTCAGTTGTTATTTCGCCTATTTCATTTCTGATTTTATTTATTTGGGTCTTCTCTCTTTGTTTCTCTTTTTCCCCCTTTTTTATTAACTAAAATTTTACATATGCCTCCTTTTCCCCTGCTTGGCACCCTCCCTCAGCCATTTCAACCCCGGGCAAACACCCACTACCCCAGTGTCTGTGTCCATTGGTTATGCTTATATGCATGCATGCAAGCCCTTTGGTTGCTCTCTAAACCCCTCTCCCCTACCATTTGTCTCTGGATCTATGCTTGTTCATCAAATTATTTTGATCATTATATCCCATGTGATATTTATCTTTCTCCGACTGGCTTATTTTACTTAGCATAATGCTCTCCAGGTCCATCCATGCTGTTGAAAATGGTAAAAGCGTCTTCTTTTTTACAGTGGCGTAGTATTCCATTGTATAGATATACCACAGTTTTGTAATCCACACATCTGCTGATGGGGACTAAGGCTTTTTCCAAATCTTAGCTATGGTAAAATGTGCTGCTATGAACATAGGGATGCATATATCCTTTCTGATTGGTGTTTCTGGCTTCTTGGGATATAGTCCTAGAAGTGGGATTACTGGGTCAAATGAGAGTTCCATTTTTATCTTTTC
>NW_005370902.1:758942-760657 GCF_000412655.1 Myotis brandtii | reverse complement strand
TAAATTTTGGAGATTAAACCCTTATCGGTGATATGATTGGCAAATATGTTCTCCCATGCAGTGGGCTTTCATGTTGTTTTGTTGATGGTTTCTTTTGCTGTGCAGAAGCTTTTTATTTTGATGTAGTTCCATTTATTTTCTTCTTAGTCTCCATTGCCCTAGGAGTTGTGTCTGTAGAGATATTGCCTAAAATATGTCAGCTATTTTGCTGCCTATGGAGTCTTGTAGGATTTTTATAGTTTCTCATCTTACATTTAAGTCCTTTAGCCGTTTTGAGTTTGTTTTTGAGTATAGCATAAGTTGGTGATCTAGTTCCATTTTTTGCATGTATCTGACCAAATTTCCCAGCACCATTTATTGAAGAGACTGTCTTGACTCCATTGTATGCTCTTGCCTCCTTTGTCAAATATCAATTGAGCATAATGGCTTGGGTCGATCTCTGGGTTCTCTGTTCTGTTCCATTGGTCTATATGTCTGTTCTTGTGCTAGTACCAGGCAGTTTTGAGAACCGTGCCTTGGTAATATAGCTTGATATCTGGTATTGTGATCTCTCCAACTTTGTTCTTCTTTCTCAGGATTGCTGTTGCTATTCGGGGTCTTTTTTTATTCCTGATGAATTTTTGGAGAGTTTGTTCTAGATCTTTGAAGTATGCCATTGGTATATTATTGGGGATTGTATTGAATCTGTAAATTGCTTTGAGTAGTATAGACATTTTAATGATGTTGATTTTACCAATCCATGAAAATGGTATATTCTTCCATTTGTTTATGTCTTCCTCTATCTCTTTTTTCAATGTCCTATAGTTTTCCAAATACAGGTCTTTTACCTCCTTAGTTTATTCCTAGGTATCTTTGGTTTTTGTTTTTTTGGGGGGTTTTCTTGGTGCAATGGTAAATGGGATTGCTTTATTTCATTTCTGTTCCTGTGAGTTCATTATTGGTGTATAAAAAGGCCACAGATTTCTGGGTGTTAATTTTGTATCCCGCTATATTGCTGAATTCATTTATTAGGTCAAGTAGTTTTTTGATGGAGTCTTTGGGGGTTTTCTATGTATAGTATCATGTCATCTGTGAATAAGGACAGTTTTTCTTTTTTTTTTTTTTTAACAATTTGGATGCCTTTTATATCTTCTTCTTGTCTTATCACTATGGCTAGCACTTCCAGTACTATATCGAACAGGAGTGGTGTAAGTGGGCATCCCTGTCTTGTTACTGTTGTTAGGGAAAATGAGTTTACTTTTTGCCCATTGAGTATGATGTTGGTTGTAGGTTTGTCATATAAGACTTTTATTTTGTTGAGGTATGATCGCTCTGTTCCCACTTTGCTGAGAGTTTTTATCAAAACAGGTTGTTGGATTTTGTCAAGTGCTTTTTCTGCATTGATTGATATGATTATGTGATTTTTGTCTCTCAGTTTGTTTATGTGATGTATCATATTTATTGATTTGCGGATATTGTACCATCCTTGCATCCCACTTGGTCATGGTGTATGATCTTTCTAATGTATTGCTGAATCCGATTTGCTAGGATTTTGTTGTAGATTTTAGCATCTATGTTCATGAAGGATATTGGCTTGTAGTTCTCTTTTTGTGTGGTGTCTTTATCTGCTTTTGGGATTAGGGTAATGCTGGCTTCATTGAAAGAGCATGGAAGTGTGCCTTCCTCTTGAATTTTTTGGAATAGTCTGAGGAGGATAGGTTTTAGTTCTTCTTTGA
>NW_005370902.1:756038-758649 GCF_000412655.1 Myotis brandtii | reverse complement strand
CACCTCTATCGTTTCTGCTTTTGTTTATTTGGGTCCTCTCTCTTTGCTTCTTGGTGAGCCTGGCTAGAGGTTCATCAATCTTATTTATCCTTTCAAAGAACCAGCTCTTGGTTTTGTTTATCTTTTGTATTGTTTTTTGTTTGTTTGTTTGTTTATTTGTTTTTTGTCTCTATGTTGTTTATTTCCACTCTTATCTTTATTAATTCCTTACTTCTGCTTATTCTAGGCTTTTCTTGTTGCTCTCTTTCTAACACTTTGAGTTGTAGGTCTAGATAATTTATTACCATGTTTTTTCTCTTTTTTTAAAGTAGACCTGTAGGGCTTTGAATTTCCTTTAGCCATTTTGATTTTGTTTTTGTGTATGGTGTAAGTAGGTGATTTAGTTTCTTTTTTTTTTTCTTTTTGTCCAATTTTCCCAATACCATTTATTGAAGAGACTGTCTTTACTCCATTGTATACTCTTGCCTCCATTGTCAAATACTAATTGACCATAAAGGTGTGGGTTTTATTTCTGGGCTCTTTGTTCTGTTCCATTGATCTATATGCCTTTTCTCATGCGAGTACCAGGCTGTTTTGATTACAGTGGCCTTGTAGTATAGTTTGGTATCAGGTAGTGTGATACCACCAACTTTGTTTTTCTTTCTCAAGATTGCTGAGGCTATTTGGGTCTTTTTTGTTTATTTGTTTGTTCCATATAAATTTTTGGAATATTTGTTCTAGATCTGTGAAATATGCCATTGGTATTTTAATCAAAATTGAGTTGAATCTATAGATTGCTTTGGCTAGTATGAACATTTTAATGATGTTAATTCTTCCAATCATGAACACAGTATATGCTTCTGCTTATTTGTATCTTCCTCAGTTTCTTTCTTCAGTATCGTATAGTTTTCTGAGTACAGGTCTTTTACCTCTTTGATTGAATATTTATTTATTTATTTATCTATTTATTTATTGTGTGTCAATCTTCACTAGAGGATATTTTTTCCATTGATTTTTAAATATTATTTTGTTAATCCTCACCAGAGGGCATTTTTCCATTGATTTTTAGAGAGAGTGGAAAGGAGGGGTAGAGACAGAGAGAGAAACATCGATGTGAGAGAGACACATCGATTGGTTGCCTCCCCACAGGAGCTCCAAAGCTCCAACCAGAGCTAGGGATGAGCCTGCAACTGAGGTACATGCCCTTGACCAGAATCAAACCTGGGACCCTTCAGTCTGCAGGCCGACACTCTATCCACTGAGGCAAACTGGTTAGGGCCCATTGATTTTTTTCAAGAGAGAGAGAGAGAGAGAGAGAGAGAGAGAGAGAGAGAGATTGGTTTCCTCCTGCATGGGCCCTGACCAGGGTTGGGATTTGAGCCAGCAACTGAGGTACCTGCCCTTGTCCAGAATCAAACCTATCTACTGAGCCAAACCATCTAAGTCTTCTTTTTATTTTATTTTATTTTATTTGCTCTTTGATTAAATGTATTACTAGGTACCTTATTTTGTTGTTGTGTTGCTGCAGCGGTAAATGGGATTGTTTCCTTAATTTCCATTTCTGATATTTCATTATTGGTGTATAAAAATGCCACCAAGTTCTGAATATTAAATTTGTATCCTGCTACTTTGCCAAATTCATTTATTAGATCTAGTAGTTTTTTGGTGGAGTCCTTAGGGTTTCCTATGTCATCTGCAAATGACTGTTTTAGTTCCTCCTTTCCAAATTGGATGCCTTTTATTTTTTCTTCTTGTCTGCTTGCTGTGGCTAAGATTTCCAATACTATGTTGCTGTGGGCAACTTTGGGTTTATTTTGTTTCAGACTCTCTGTGCTTCCTGGACTTGTATGTCTGTTTCCTTCACCAGGTTAGGAAAGTTTTCAGCAGCCCTTCATCTCACTAAACCATAATTCCCACTGATTTTCATAGCCAGAAGTTATGGGGACTTTTCTTCCTGACACTGGAACCAGGGCTGGGGTGATTGGTGTGGTGATGGAACTCCTTCCTTTTCGGGGTGGGGGTGGGGTGGACTTCCACAGCTGAGATATCCTTCCCGACTTTTAACTGCCACATGTGGGTGTGAGACAAACCCATTCTGTGTCTCCTTCCTTTCTAATCTCAACAAAGCTCCTTCTGTATATTCTTATAGGATTTCTGTTTGATAAGAAATCCTATAAGATTTCTAATCCTATAAGATTTCTTCCAGCGGCGATACATGGAAGCTGAGGAGGCAGCACACTCTCTCAGGCAGTTCAGTAGTTTAGTTGTAATTTTGAAGTGGTCATGATAGAAGGTTAGGACAGCATTTATCTACTTTGTCATCTTGACAGGAAGCCTTCATTTCTTCTTAATCAGTTGTGTTTAAAGCACTCTTTTTAATATTATTGCAATGTTTCCAAGCTGAGGGGATGGACAAAATTAATGTGATAGATAAACACATGGATATTTTATATAAAATTACTTTGAAAAAATGAATACATTTTAGTTGTTCTGTAGTTTAGTTGTAATTTTGATGTGTGGTTGTGGGAGGATGCAAGTATGGCATTTACCTACACTGCCATCTTGACTGGCAGGAGGGGGAGATGTTTCTTGATAGGCAAAAATTACAGTGTGTGTGTGTGTGTGTGTGTGT
>NW_005370902.1:746626-752614 GCF_000412655.1 Myotis brandtii | reverse complement strand
AGTTTTCTCCCAGCCCAGGGCTCTGAAGCCCGAAGTGCGCGCAGGATCAGTTCCAAGGTGCTCGCGCACTTCCAGGCCAAAGTTCCTGCAGCGCTGAGGCCCCGGCAAGGGGCGGGTCTATCAGTTACTATGGCGCTGCCCGCGAGCCTGCGGGAAGGGGGGATGGGCTCTGTTACTCACGGATCTGCCGCGGGGATCTCCGAACTTTTGGTGTCCGCAGGTCTGTAGCTGTGGTGGCAGGTCTCTGTCCCCAGTCAAATTGCCTTCTTTTAATGCTATTTGACCTACTTCCTCCTCTGCCCCGAGCGGAGCTGCGGAAAGACGAAAGCTTCCGGGTGGCCGCTGTCTCCCGCACCGTGGCCAGGAGTCGGGGCCCCTAGTTGGAGCTGCGGAAAGACGAAAGCTTCCGGGTGGCCGCTGTCTCCCGCACCGTGGCCAGGAGTCGGGCTAGCCCCTAGTTTCATTTTTTTTAATGTATCTGACCAAATTTCCCAACACCATTTATTGAAGAGACTGTCTTGACTCCATTGTATGCTCCTGCCTCCTTTGTCAAATATTAATTAAGCATAATGGCTTGGGTCGATCTCTGGGTTCTCTGTTGGTCTATATGTCTGTTCTTGTGCCAGTACCAGGCAGTTTTGAGAACCGTGGCTTGGTAACATAGCTTGATATCTGGTATTGTGATCCCTCCAACTTTGTTTTTCTTTCTCAGGATTGCTGTGGCTATTCGGGTTTTTTTTTTTTTATTCCAGATGAATTTTTGGAGAGTTTGTTCTAGATCTTTGAAGTGTGCCATTGGTATAATAATAGGGATTGCATTGAATCTGTAGATTGCTTTGTGTAGTATGGACATTTTAATGATGTAGATTCTACCAATCCATGAACACGATATAGTCTTCCACTTATTTATATCTTCCTCTATCTCTTTTTAATTTGTACTGTAGTTTTCTGAGTGCAGGCCTTTTACTTCCTTAGTTAAGTTTATTCCTAGGTATATTAAATTTTTTGTTGTGGGATTGTTTTTTTGTTTGTTTGTTTGTTTCTTTTTCTGTGAGTTCATTATTGGTGTCTAAAAAGGCCACAGATTTCTGGGTGTTAATTTTGTATCCTGCTATATTGCCACATTCATTTATTAGGTCTAGTAGTTTTATGATGGAGTCTTTGGGGTTTTCTATATACAGTATCATGTCATCTGCAAACAAAGACAGTTTTACTTCTTTGTTTCCAATTTTGATGCCTTTTATTTCTTCTTCTTGTCTGTTTGCTATGGCTAGCACTTCCTGTACTATATCAAACAGGAGTGGTGAAAGTGGACATCCTTGACTCGTTCCCATTCTCATGGGAAATGAGTTTAGTTTTTGGCCATTGAGTATAATGTTGGTTGTAGGTTTGTCATATAAGAATTTTATTGTGTTGAGGTATGATCCCTCTATTCCCACTTTGCTAAGAGTTTTCAGTAAGAAAGTGTGTTGGATTTTGTCAAGTGCTTTTTCTGCATTGATTGATATGATTATGTGATTTTTGTCTCTCAATTTGTTTATGTGATGTATCACATTTATTGATTTGTGGATACTGTACCATCCTTGCTTCCCAGAATAAATCCCACTTTGTCATGGTGTATGATCTTTCTAAGGTAATGCTGAATCTGATTTGCTAGAATTTTGTTGACGGTTTTAGCATCTATGTTCATGAAAGATATTGGCCTTTAGTTTTGTTTGTTTGTTTGTTTGTTTGTTTGTGGTGACTTTATCTGGTTTTGGAGTTAAGGGTAATGCTGGCTTCATAGAAAGAGCATGGAAGTGTGCCTTCCTCTTGAATTTTTTGGTATAGTTTGAGGAGGATAGGTTTTAGTTCTTCTTTGAATGCTTGGTATAACTGCCCTGTAAAGCCATCTGGACCAGGGATTTTGTTTGCTTGAAGACTTTTGATCACTGCTTCAATTTCTTCAGTAGGTATTGGACTATTCAGGTTTTTTATTCTTACTGATTGTTTTTTGGGAACTTGCATTTTTCTAAGAATATGTCCATTTCATCTACTTTGTCCATTTTGTTGGAATAGAGTTGTTCATAGTATTTTTTCTGTGAGATCGGTTGTCACTTCACCTCTTTCATTTCTAAGTTTGTTTATTTGGATCCTCTCTCTTTGCTTCTTGGTGAGCCTGGCTAGAGGTTCATCAATCTTGTTTATCCTTTCAAAGAACCAGCTCTTGATTTTGTTGATCTTTTGTATTTTTTTTTGGTCTCTATCTCTCTTTGTTTCTTGATGAATCTGGCTAAAGCTTCATCAGTGTTGTATATCATTTTAGCAATTTTTTACAGTGTTGAGAACTCACTTCCCAAATACTTTTAGTCCATTGTTTCTAATTCCTCACTGTCTCTGTGGTCTCTTTTTCAGGTGCTTTCTTTCTCTACTTATATGTCCTAGGTCCACTTATCATGCCACATACTCTGCCTAATGAATTTCACCTAGCCTAGATGAAATATATCTAGAAAAGCATTCATTATAGTCCTCAGAAAAACACTGAAGAAAGTAATGTGTATAATTTTCTGTACTGAGGATAATGTTTTTCAATAAACTAAAATGCCTTTTTTATATCTAATAGAATGTAATCTCCATATGAATTACAAACAACTCTACCTACCCAGTAAGTTGTACATATATTCCAAGTAATAGTAAGAGATATAAAAGTTAAAATTAAAGTTGTCTTCCTATTATATTATCTATAGATTAATAACAAAATTGTGCCTAAGATCTTTTAGAACTGCCACAGAATTGATTGTTTTTATTTGGTTTTAAACAGCTGGATTAAATGTATTACACTACTTTTATTTTTTGACAATGACTATAATGTGGCAATGTATTCTCATTTCTATTATTCTTCTAAGTAATCTGCCTTCCAAATGATTACTGCTCTATTTGTGATGGAACTGATTCAAATTTTATCTTCTACTCAAAAATTTTCTCATTTTTCTTCATTTAGAATAACATATTTCTTATTTACTTATGAAAGAGAAAATAAGACCCAAACACATGAATGAGATATAAGAGAGGAACAAAAGTGCAGCTTTCACATTTTTGAAAAATTCAATGTAACTTTTATGAGAAAATAAATTAACAAAGTTTCTTATTATTTTTATATTTTGGGGAGCTGAGAGGGAATGAGGGTTCAAGCTATTGAGTGCATACATTTAAGCAATTAGTGGGAGAATCTGAGGCCTACAAATATTTTAGAGTTCTCTCACTAAAATCTTACAATATTTTCACAATTTTACCATTACTTTTTTTACCTCTTAAAGATGGTGGATAGTGAGTGTAATTACCAATAGACATTTATCTTTAAGTGAACATTTTCAAGTGTATAATTAGTTGAAAGGGCAATTTCCATTCCATTTGGGTAAATTTAAGTAACTGAATATTGATGGAAAGAAAAGATTTATTTTTCTAAAAGCAACTACTTAACAGCAGGCATGCCAATCATTTTCTTTGTATGTGTAGCTTGCAATCCTTAAGAAAAACTCTGAAAGGAGGCAATCTTACATGAACAACAAATTAACAGCAAGAAAATTCCGTTAAAGGCAATTGAACAATATGAAGTACAATCTATACATGTATTGAAGGCATCTTTGGAATTCTGAAAAAAACAAAACACTTGACTTCATTTTCATAAAGGAACACAATAGTTTAATATAAGAAACCAGATCAATACATGTGCCCAAATCATAGGGTGATACATCCATACTCATAAGCATTATGATAAAATGAGACAATTAAAATGTATGCCCTTTCCCCATGAAAAGTGCTTAGTATAATAAAAATAGGCTTTTCAACAGTGTTCTATTGACTATTGTAGTAGTTACAAATTGTATTAAGCTGTTAGTAACAAAGATAAGAAACTAGACTGAATTTATTTTTCTCTCAATCAAATTTAAAGGTGAACCATCTGAGCTGGTACGGTAACACATGATTATGGTTATTGCTTCCTATCTTTACCAAATTACCTTTATTTGAAAGTCATCTCATAGTCAAAGATAGCATCTGGATCCCCAGCCATTTGTATTAGGGAGCAAGAAAATGAAACATAGAAAAAGATGTGTCACTTTTTCATACTCTTAATGAGCTTCTCCAGAAACCACATTCAACAATTTCTTCATACATCTCACTGGCCAGATGTATTCTCATAACCACACCCAGCTAAAAAAAAGACTAGAAAATATAGTCCTTAATCTGGAATATTCTTTCTCTAATAAAATCAGTTTTGTTTTGTTTTATTTTTTGCTTGAGAAAAAGAGAATAGATATCGAATGGCCAATGTACACAACAGGAACATGTGGTGTGCACTTTTTCTGGAGAAAATATAGGCTGACTCTAAGACATTCATTGAACTGTGTGACTTTGAACAAGGGCCAATTTTTCACCCACCTGTGGGTTTGACAGGCACTAACCCCAACTGGAAATTCCCTTGTCAGAGTCTCAGATGGTGTGGCTGCAGAGCTATGGGGAGACATGCAGCTTGCTCCTTTCCCATGGGACAGTACCAACTTCCAGAGGAAGATTGCCTTGATCTGTTTTTACAAGTCCTACTGGTCCCATCCTACTGGGCTCAGTTCCATGGGGATAGGGAGTGCAGTGCTGAGTTGATATCTTCAGAGTGCAGCTCTGTAGGGGTTTCTGATGGTGTGACAGCAGCACTAGTGGGAGGCAAACAGCTCCACCATCAATAGGTCTAAATGGTGCCATACCTAAAAGAAGGCCTTCTTGATCTGTTTTCCCAAATCTTGGTGGTCCTGATCTGCTGATCTTGATCCTTCAGTAAGGATAGCCGACTGCACCAAACCTGAACATGTGGTGCACTCCTCCTGCAGGAGCTAGAGACTCTAGCAGAGACTGAGTGATATGACTCTGAAGTAGAGGCCACACTCTCCCCATTGAGTGTCTGACCATGCTGTCCCCAAGTAGGGGATAAACAAGCCAAACCTCCTGACTTGTGTTTCCCTGATCTATTGAGCTTGAGCCATGTGGAAGTGTCAGTTGGGCACTTCCAGTTTAGGTCCACTCTACAGCCTTTCTTCAGTAGGCTCTGAAGAAAGTCCAGGCAACCTCAGGGAGGAGGGGCAGAGAAGACAACAAGTGGATGTGGACTTCAGGGAACATTGGATTTTAACCAATCTCCCTCTAGCTCAGAGCTTCAGGAAGCTGATCCTGGTATACAGTCTGGCCCCTCATACACACATGCAGACCCAGTAGACACAGTCACAAACAATGAATAGCATGGTAGCTTAGACAAGTAGCCAAAAGTCAGTTACACACAATGTCTGACATTGTCATGCTACAGAACTTCGGCCAAGTAGACCCAGAACCAACACAACCAGTGGAAGGCTTCAAACTACATAAAATCTCAACCCAACTAGCCACACAAATGGCAAAGAAAAAGGGGGACTCTGATAAACACCAGACCCTGCCAGGAACAATTCTACCTTGGGGGTCAGCCCCTGAACACAAACAGAGGAGCAGTGGACCACTTCAACAATCTAACAGGAAACAGAGAAGTGGCAGACAGTACAGAACAGTGGGATCTTAAACCAGCCCCCATGGGGCGTTAAAACACAGTGGAAAGGACCGACACCTCACTTTTTCATTTTTATTTTATTTTATTATTATTTTGTTATCTTTTTTTCTTTATTTTATTTTTTTGTTTCTTTATTTTTATTTATTTTTGCATTAGTTTTTCATCATTCTATTTTTATTTTTTACTAGACACCCGGTGCACAAAAATTTGTGCACTGGGGGGTGAGGGGGGGGCCCTCAGCCCGGCCTGTGCCTTCTCGCAGTCTGGGACCCCTCGGGAGATAACGACCTGCTGGCTTAGGCCTGCTTCAGGGTGGCAGAGGGCAGGCCCAATCCCTAGGTGCAGCCCCTGGTCGGGCTCAGAGCAGGGCTGATTGGGGAGTTGGGGCGCCACCCCCTGTCATGCACAGAGCAGGGCGGATC
>NW_005370902.1:716228-745365 GCF_000412655.1 Myotis brandtii | reverse complement strand
TCCTCCGTCACTGAAGCAAGCAAGCCTCCTGTTAGCTTCAAGTTGCCTGGCTGCCGGCCGCCATCTTGGCTGGCAGTTAATTTGCATATCGCCCTGATTAGCCAATGGGAAGGGTAGCGGAGGTATGGCTAATTACCATGTTTCTCTTTTATTAGATAGGATTTTATCCTATTAATTATTTCTTTGTCTCTTAATCAGATTGAGAAAGTTCCTTTCTATTCCTGGTTGTTGCATGTTTCTATCATAACATGTTTTGCATTTTGTTAAATTCTGTGTCTACTGAAATGATCATGTGGTTTTTATCCTTCATTAATGTGGAATATCACATTAATTATTGTATGTTGAACCAACTTTGCATTCATGGGAAAAATCCCAGTTGGTCATGGTGAATAAATCCTTTTTATATGTTGCTGTTTTCTGTTTGCAAGCATTAAGTATTTCTGCATAAAAGATATTGGCCTATGGTTTTCTTTTCTTATATACTCTTTTTCTGGCTTTGGTATCAGGGCTTCATAGAATGAACTGGGAAGTGTTCTCTCCTCTTCTATTTGTTTGGAAGAGCTTCTGAAGGATTGTATTTAATTCTTCTGTAAGTATTTAGTAGAATTCACCAGTGAAGCCATTTGGTTCCAGGCTTTTCTTTGTGAGACTTAATCTCTTAAAAGTAGATAGCAAACTCCAACTCTAATTCCTTTAATCTATGAGAAATTATAAAGAGGAACAGAAGAAATTACCTAGCTAATGTTCTTGGTTGTTTTAAAAAATGTGATTTTTAAAAAGGTAGTGTGCAATAAAAGCTGAGGCAGTCTTTCATGTAGACTATCCATTTATCTGTTTAAATTTTTAAATCTTATTGGGTGAAGATATGTTAGGTTGTTGAACTTATTCATCACAAGAACCCCAAGATGTTATATTATTCCCATTTGACACAGAAGGAATTCATAGCACACTTTTTTGCTATAAACCTAGGTTTATATTATAAATACTCAAAATATATTGCTGAGAATTATCTAAATTCGTTTTTAAAATCTCCAAATAATTTCACAGCTCAGTTAAGCTTAATTTTAAAGTACATATGTTGTGCCCTGGCCAGTGTGGTTTAGTTGGTTGGAGTGTGTTCCACACACCGAAAGGTTGAGGGTTCAATTCACAGTCAGGGCACATACATAGATTGTGGGTTCAGTTCCCAGGTGGGGTGTGTACGATAGGCAACCATATTTTTTTTCTCTCTTCCTTCCCTTTTCTAAAATCAATAAACATACCCTTGGGTGAGGATTTAAAAAAAACACCACAATGTTACAGTTAACAAAGCATTCAACCAGCACTTTTCTGACAACGTTCTACAGTAAACTATATAAATGACAACTATGCTAACGCACTTTTATTTCCTAGTTGTTGTTATGAGCTTCCAATTCTATTTGTACAGTTAATTACACTATTCAAAGTAGCTCACCATCCTATTTGTTCCTTCCAATAGCCCTCTAGGTAAAGTATACAGGAGACTTCTCATATCCATTTTAAAGATGTGGAAACCAAGGTGGTTCATAAGCTAGTTACCCATGCTCAGACTAAAACTCAAGTCTCTTGAGCCTGTATTGATGCATATCAACTGTCACTCCATCGCCTTAAGCTCTTTGCAGGGCAAAGTGAACTGAGTAATTAAAAGGATGCAATAGCCTGATTGCAAAAACTGTAGCAACAACTTCTGTGAAAATGTTACTTCTGTGAAAAAGTTTACCCCTCATGGTCCTTGAAAGATAATGTGGTAGTTGAAACTGGTGAATTAAGATAGTATGTTGTGGAGAGATGCTGACACCCACTTTCAGATAGCTCATAAAATATGTTTGTTGTAGGCCACATTCACTCCAATACACAGTTCACCCTGGACTGCTCATGATTCTTGTTTTTACCTGGATTGTTTTCTTCTGTACCCTGGCTAGTGCACAGGAGAAGAGAACTCCCACACAGATCTTTACCTCTGGTCTAAGTAATTATAACATGTACAACATGGCAGTGATTCTATTCATGATCCTCAAATACTGCTGGAAAAAACAGAATGATTTTAAAGATCAATACAATTTTCCTTTTAGAAAAACAAAACAAAAACTCAACCAAAATGTACCACTTCCTAAATCAGACATAGAGGGACTTCGCTGTGGTTCACCTTTGTCCTACTCAGCTCAATATAACTTCCCTCAACCAGCATACACTTGTGTCATGCCCAGCAGTCCTGGGAAATAGGACTTAACTCAAAGAGTAGGATGTCAGTCAGTGTAGTGGACCAACAGCATTCAGACTATAATTTATTGCAATCAATATGTATCAGACTTCACTCTCCTATTTTATACACAATTTAATTCTAACAATTCCATCAGGTATTATTATACCCATTATTTGGGGAGAATTGGGATAAAAAAGATAAGTAAATTGCCCAAGTTCACACAGCAACAAATGGCTGATAAAGGACTTGAACCAGGGCCTTAACCTTAACCAAAACTTAACCTTAATACCAAAACTGCCTAGCCCTCAACCACAATCCAAACATGATTATAAAATAAACCGCATGACCTTGGACCAGTCATTTCATAGCTCTGGGCCTGTTCCTCCACTGTAAAATTACCTGTCCACCGTAAGCTTTTGAGTGCTTTCCTACTTTTAATGTCTGGTGAAATTCTGACTGGATTACTCCCCAACTCTGAATAGGTGAAAATATTAAGACTGAAGTTTTTCAATCACTGCGTTCTAGCACATTCTCCTTACTCTTCAGGGTGCTAGGTTTCAGTCTTTGCTTTGCAGTTCTATATTCAAATATAGAACTGCAAAGCAAATTAACCTGTAACAATAATCCTAAACATTTCTTGGTCTGATATCGCCTATCCCCACTACCAGAAGTAGCGACTAAGCCCGATTTCACTCCAGACCTTTATCCGGTTACTTCAGCCCACTTCTTGGCTTCCCAAGCAGCTAGAAAAAGGCCTAAGAAAGCTCTAGAAGCAAAGCCACAGACAGAAATTAGCTGAGGTCAAGGGAGGCTCTAGAGCATCTGCCATGTATCCCGACCCCAACGGCATGACCTGGGCAGGACCTGGGCTAGGCTCTCCAACCAAGGTGGCCCAGATTAGGGCTTTACCCCTCATGACCCATGCGTGGGCCGGAGCCTGAGCCCTTGAAACCCAGTCTGACCCCTGGCCCTGCCTGGCACCTTGGCTGAAATGCTACACATCCAGACCCCTGGGGTCCTCACAGGCCTGAAGACAGACACGGGCCTCCCATCTCACCTCGAGCCTCCCAGGGACTACTGGCAGTGCCCTTTTAATTTTTTTTTTAATTTTTTTTCCTCTTTCTCTTTTTCCTTATCCACTCATCCTTTTTCTACTTCCTCTATACTGAACTGAGGTCCTCTCCATATTCATCCAATTCCTCAACCTTGCTTTCTGTATATAAGCTCAGCCTCTATAGATTCTGCCCCCACCCTCTTTTCTGGGTGTTTGGTGTTTGAATTTTTTGTTCTATCTGCTTATTCTGTGGTGTTTTCTCCATATATATATATTCATTTTTCTTCCCTTTTCTTCTTTTTCTTTTCTCTCTTACAATTTTTTCTCTCCTCAATATCATTTGTGCTCTCTTTTCTCTCCCCTAATTCTCTTTTTTCCGTTGGTCACTTATATTGGGATTATTGGTGTCATGAGTACATTTGTGTTTTGTTCCCTTTATGTTGTGTCTTATTGAGTTGCATTTTGTCCTCTTTGTTCAATGTGGTAGAGAGTGAGCCGCATAACCAGACACCCAGAGAGGAGATTCCATCCATGAACAGGTTAATAATACTCCAGACCCAATTACAGAGGCAGGGAGATGGCGGCACTGGGGGAGAGAGTGTGAGTGAGGGAGGAAGCGAAAGGGGACGTGTGTGGACATGTGAGGTGTGTGTGTGCATGTGAATGAGGGACAGATAGATCCCGCAGGACCTTCCTGGGCAGGCGGACCTGGCTTGCCTAGCTGGGCAGCCTCTGCTACCATTGCAAACAGTCTGAGAGAGGCCGGCTCTACTGCAGAGGCTGTGCCTTCTTAAAGGGGAGAGCTGCTGTGACTGGAATCCCAGCCTCACCTCCACCCAGGATGCCTTCAGACACCACCCGGAAGTCTACAAACACCACTGCCAGGGACCTGCTGCCTTGGTGGCAGTCCCACTGACACTGAGACTCCACCCACACCAGCCATGGGCTCCTGTGAGTTCTGAAGCATGTTCCCCTCTTGCAGATCCAAAGTTTTAGCCCAGGGTGCAGTGACCACTTCAGCAGCAGCCGTGTGAGCAACCTACCCTTGCCCAAGGAGCAGCATCCGTGCAAGCAGCCTGCCCCCATCCAAAGAGTAGCAGCCCTGTGAGAGCCCACTCTGATCCGTGGAGCAGCAGCCTCATGTAGCCTGCCCCCTGTCCAAGGAGCAGCAGCCCTGCACAACACACCCCCCATACAAGAAGCAGCAGCCCCTTGAGCAGCCCACCTGCTTCTGAGATGCACCAGCCATGCAAGCAGCTCACCACCAGCTGCCTGAGGAGCAGCAGCCACATGCAGCCCATTATGTAGGAAGAATAGCAGGCCAACATGCAGCCCACTCCCATCTGAGGATCAGAAGCCACATGCAGCCTGCCCCATCTGAGGAGCAGCAGCCACGCGAGCAAACCACCCCTGTCTGAGGAGCAGCACCTGTGTGAGCTGTCTGACCCCGTCTGAGGAGCAGTAGCCTTGCGAGCAGCCCACACCATTCCGAAGAGCAGCAGCCACTCATAGCCCACCCCCATCCAAGGAGTAGCAGCAGCGTGAGCTGTTGACCCCATCCGAAGAGTAGCAGCCTCTCAAGCAGCCAGCTGCCAACTAGGGAGCAGCAGCTGTGTGAGCTGCCAGCACCATCCAAAGAGCAGCAGCAACGAAAGCAGCAAGCACACCCATTGGAGGAGCAACAGCCATATGAACAGCCCACCCCCACCAGCCAGAGGAGCCACCACTGCTGCAAGCATCTGTGTGAACAATGTCCACCCAAGAAGCCACTGCCAGATGAGAAGCAGCCATTGATGTGACCCACTGAGGAGCAGTGGCCTCCTGAGTAGCCCCTGACGCCTGAGGAGCATCCCCCGCATGACTCAACAATTAGATCCTTTGGTGAGAACAAAAATGGGGAGACAGAGAAACTCCAAAGGAAAGAAAAGGAGAGATCTCCAGAAAAGGAGCTAAGTGAAATGGAGGCATGCAATATGTCAGAAAAAGAATTCAGAGTAAGGGTCCTACAATTCATAAACAGGATTAATGAAAAAAATCAACAACTTATGTAAGAATCAAGAGGAAATAAAGAGTGATATAGCTACAATAAAAAACACTATGGAAAGCTTCATAGTAGACTAGGAGAAGCAGAGGATCAAATTAGCTAATTAGAAGACAGGGAAGCAAAACACACCCAAACTGAACTGCAATTGGCGAAAAAAAATAAAAGAAAGGAGGAGAGCCTAAGGGATCTTTGGGACAACATGAAACAAAGCAACATATAAATAATAAGGGTACCAAAAGGACAACAAGAAGAACAAGGGTTAGAAAACCTATTTGAATAAATAATGTCAGAAAACTTCCCTGATTTGGGGAAGAACAAAATAACACAAGCACAGAGAGTCACAAACAAGATGAACCTGAAAAGACCCACACCAAGACACATCATAATTACGATGGCAAGCATTCAGGACAAAGAGAGAGACAGAAAATTACGTACAAGGGATCTCCCATTGGATTTTCAAATAATTTCTCAAAAGAAACACATCAGGCCAGAAAGAAATTGAAGGAAGTATACAAAGTGATGCAAAGCAAGGGACTGAATCCAAGAATACTTTATCTGGCAAGGCTATCATTCAAAATTGAAGAGGAAATAAGGAGCTTCACAGACCAAAAAAAAGGCTAAGGGAGTTTATCACTGTTGGAGCATACCTGTAGATGCCGCAGTAAACTGCTGGTTCCGGGTGCATGGCCACTGTGACCTCTGAATGTCCCTCTCAGGTATGTTGGCAGGTGCTGGGGAAATGGAACCAACTATGGTCGAGGGTAGTCTGAGAAACGGGGCAAGTTTATAATAGTCTAGGAAACGGGGCAAGTTGATATTATTAGCTAGGGAAATGGGGCAAGTTGATATTAATAGCTAGGGCAACAGGGCAAGTTGATTAATAATACCTTGGTAACGGGGCAAAAAATGATTAATGATGCTTTATGTAATTCACTTGTTTTAGTAACCGCACTTAGCAACAATGATTGATTGTATAACTTTGAAGGAAATAAATGGGTTGGAACAGCGACCAAAAGTTGCCGTTGGCCATTCACCTGCATGTTGTGTAGGTGTCTTATTTTCCTTTCCACATATCACTACCAAGACAGCAATGCAAGAAATGCTAAAGGGACTGGTGTAAAAAGAAGAGATAAAAAGGTAAGAAGGAACACAGGCACAAAAGTAAAAATGGCTACAAACAAGTACCTACCAATAATAACTTTAAACGTAAACTGACTAAATGCTCTTATCAAAAGACATTGATTGGCTGAATGGATAAAAAACATGACCCGTATGTATGCTTTCTATAACAGACCCATCTTAGAACAAGGGACTCACAGAGCCTGAAAGTGAAGGGTTGGAAAAATAACTTTCAGGTAAATGGAAATGAAAAAAAGCTGGGGTAGTAATACTTATAGCTGACATAACTAGAGGCCTGGTACACAAAATTTGTGCACAGGAGGGGGGTGTCCATCAGCCCGGCCTGCATTCTTTCCAATCGGGGACCCCTTGGGGGATGTCTGACTGCCAGTTTAGGCCTGATCCCATAGGGACATCCCTCTCATGATGCAGGACTGTTGGATCCTAACCGCTCACCTGCCTGCCTGCCTGATTGCCTCTAACTGCTTCTGCCTGTCAGCCTGATCGCCCACTAACCACTCCCCTGCCAGCCTTATCACCCCCAACTGCCCTTCCCTGCTGGCCTGATCTCACCCCCAACTGCCCTCTCCAGCTTGTCTGGTATCCCCTACCTACCCTCTCGTGCTGGCCTCGTCTCCCTTAACTACCCTCCCCTGCAGGCCTGGTCACCCCTAACTGTCCTCCCCTGCAGGCCTGGTTGCCCCCAACTGCCCTCCCCTGAAGGCCTGGTCGCCCCCAACTGCCCTCCCCTTCCAGCATGGTCGCCCCCAACTGCCCTCCTCTGCTGGCCTTTTCACCCTCAACTGCCCTCTCTTGCCAGCCTGATTGCCCACCACTGCCCTCCCCTGCCGGCCATCTTGTGGTGGCCATCTTGTGGCAGCCATCTTGTGGGGCAGCCATCTTGTGACCGCCATCTTGTGATGACATTGTGGTGTCCATCTTGTGACGACGTCGCGCAAGGGCATCACGCAAGGGTGTGAAGCCACCTAGGCTTTTATTATATAGTACAGACCTCAAAGTGAAGGCCATAACAAGAGTTAAGGAAGGCCACTTCATAATACTAAAGGAATTGATACAAAAAGAGGATATAACCCTGGTAAACATATATGCACCTAATGCAGGAGCACCCAAATACATTAAAAAAAAAAACAAACCTTCCTGGATGATATCAAGGGAGAGATCAACAACAATACAATCAAATCGGGGACTTTAATACCCAACTGACATCACTGGATATATCCTCCAGACAAATAATCAGCAAAGAAACAGCAATCCTAAGTGACTCACTAGATCAGATGGAATAAATTGACATCTTCAGAACATTTAACCACAAAGCCACGGAGTATACATTCGTTTCAAGTGCAAATGGGACATTTTCCAAGATAAACCACATATTGGGTCACAGGCAAAATCTCTTTAAATTCAAGAAGGTTGAAATCATTTCAAGCATCTTCTCAGACAACAATGGCATAATATTAGAAATCAACTACAATAAAAACAATAAAAAATTCAAACACTTGGAAGCTGAATACCATGCTATTAAACAATTATTGGGATACCAAAGAGATCAAAGAAGAAATTAAAAACATCCTTGAATATAATCACAATGAAAACACAACATTCCAAAATCTGTGGGACACAGTGATGGCAGTCCTGAGAGGAAAGTTTATAGCTTTACAGGCCTAACTCAAAAATAAGAAAAAAATGGTAATAAATTATCTAACTCTACAACTTAAAGAATTAGAAAGAGAGCAACAAGAAAAGCCCAGAGTGAGCAGAAGGAAGGATATAATAAAGATCAGAGAAGAAATAAATGAAATAGAGACCAAAAAAACAATACAAAAGATCGATGAAACCAAGAGATGGTTCTTTGAAAGGATAAACAAGATTGATGAACCTGTATCCAGGCTCACCAAGATGCTAAGTGAGAGGACCCAAATAAACAAAATCAGAAATGGAAGAGGCGAAATAACAACAGATCCCACATAAATACAAAGAATTCTAAAAAAATTACTATGAACAACTCTATTCCAACAAACTAGACAACCTAGAGGAAATGAACATCCTATCAAATAAAGAGGTAATATGCAAATTAACCCTCATGCCCTCACAAGATGGCTGCCTATGACCAGGCAGGCAGGGGGGTTAGTGAGGGATGACTAAACGACTGAACAAGCAGGCTGTGTGGGGCGACCAGGCCAGCAGGGGGGTTAGTGAGGGATGACCAAATGACTACACAGCAAGCTGCATCAGGAGACTAGGCCAGCAGGCGGGGCAGTTGGGGCAACCAGGCCAGCAGGGGGCAGTTAGGGGTAACCAGGCTGGCAGGGGGGGCAGTTAGGGGTGACCAGGCCAGCAAGGAGGTGCAGTAAGGGGTGGCCAGGCCAGCAGGAGGTCAGTTAGGGGTGACCAGGCTGGCAGTGGGGGGCAGTTAGGGACAATCAGGCCAGCAGGGAGGGGGCAGTTAGGGGCAACCAGGCAGGCAGACAGGTGAGTGATTAGGAGCCAGCAGTCCAGGATTGTGAGAGTGATGTCCGACTGTGGTTCAGGCCCAAACACTGGGATTGGGCCTAAACCAGGAGTTGGACATCCCCCAAGGGGGTGCAGATTGGAGAGGGTGAAGGCTGGGTTGATGGGATCCCCTGCCCATGCATTAATTGTATGCACCGGGCCTCTAGTATTCCTATAAAACTACAGCCATCCAAAACTCAATAAGGAAGAATCTAAAAATCTCAATAGGCTGATGACTATGGAGGATATTGAAGAAGACCTATCCTCCTCAGAGTTTTCCAAAAAATTCAAAAGGAAGCAACACTTCCATGCTCATTCTATGAAGCCAACATTACCCTAATACCAAAGCCAGATAAAGAAAAAACAATGAAAGAGAATTACAAGCCAATATCCCTCATGAACATAGATGCCAAAATCCTCAACAAAATTCTAGCAAATCGGATCCAGCATTGCATCAGAAAGATCATACAACTTGACCAAGTAGGATTTATCCCAGGAATGCAAAGATGGTACAATACCCACAAATCAATAAACGTGATACATCACATAAACAAATGGAGAGATAAAAATTACATGGTCATATCAATTGATGCAGAAAAACCATTTGACAAAATCCATAACCCTTTCTTGTTAAAAACCTTCAGCAAAGTGGGAATAGAGGGATCATACCTCATCATAATAAAAGCTTTACATGACAAACCTACAGCCAACATCATACTCAATGGGCAAAAACTAAAACCATTTCACCTAAGAACAGGAGGAAGACAGGAATGTCCACTTTCACCACTCCTGTTCAACATTGTACTGGAAGTGCTAGCCGTAATGATTAGACTGGAAGAAGAAATAAACGATATCCAATTGGAAAAGAAAAACTAAGACTGTCATTATTCGCAGATGAAATGATATTGTACATAGAAAACCCTAAAGACTCCATCAAATAATTATTAGACTTAGAAAATGAATTCGGCAAAGTAACAGGATACAAAATTAATACCCAGAAATCTATGCACTTATTATAGACCAACAGTGAACTTACAGAAGAGAGATTTAAAAAAAATCCCATTTACCATTGCACCAAAAAAATTAAGATACCTAGGAATAAACTTAACTAAGGAAGTAAAAGACCTGTACTCAAAAGAGTACATGACACTGAAAAAAGAGATAGAGGAAGACATAGACCTATGGAAGAATATACCATGTTCATGGATTGGTAGAATCAATATCATTAAAATGTGCATACTACCCAAAGCAATCTCCAGTTTCAATGTAATCCCCATTAAAATACCAACAGCATATTTCACAGACCTAGAACAAACTCTCCAAAAATTCATCTGGAATAAAAAAAGACCCAAAATAGCTGCAGCAATCCTGAGAAAGAAGACTAAAGTAGGAGGGATCTCAATACCAGATATCAAGCTATATTACAAAGCCACTTTTCTCAAAACTGTCTGGTACTGTCACAAGAAGAGACATATAGATGAATGGAATAGAATAGAGAACCCAGAAATCAACCCAAACCACTATGCTCAATTAATATTTGACAAAGGAGGCAGGAGCATACAATGGAGTCAAGATAGTCTCTTCAATAAATGGTGTTGGGAAAATTGGACAGATACATGCAAATGAATGAAACTAGAGCATCAACTTACACCATACACAAAAAATAAACTCAAACAGGAAACCATAAAAATCTTAGAGGAATCCTCAGGCAGCAAAATCTTAGAAAGATGCCAAAGGAATATCTTCACCGATACAGCTCCTAGGGCATTGGAAACTAAAGAGAAAATAAACAAGTGGGACCACATCAAAATAAAAATTTTCTGCACAGCAAAAAACAACAACACACACACACAAAAACAAACAAAAAAAATCACCAAAACAACAAGAAAGCTCACTGAATGGGAGAATATATTTTCCAATTGTATCTCTGATAAGGTTTTAATCTCCAACATTTATAGGAAACTCATACAACTTAACAAAAGGAAGATAAATAACCCGATAAAAAATGAGCAATGGACTTAATCAGATACTTTTCAAAAGAGGACATACAGAAGGCCAAAAGACATATGAGAACATGCTCAAAGTCACTAATCATCTGAGAGATGCAAATCAAAATAACAATTTGGTACCATCTCACACCTGTCAGAATGGATATCATCAAGAAATAAAAAAATGAGAAGTGCTGTCAAGGATGTGGAGAAAAAGTTACCCTCATGCACTGCTGGTGGGAATGCAAACTGGTGCAGCCACTATGGAAGACAGTATGGAGTTTCCTCAAAAAACTAAAAATGGAACTCCCATTTGACCCTGTGATCCCACTTCTAGGAGTATATCCCAAGAAACTAGAAACACCAATCAGAAAGGATATATGCACCCCTATGTTCACAGCAGCACTATTTACCATAGCAAAGATTCGGAAACAGCCTACGTGCCCATCAGCATATGAGTGGATTAAAAATCTGTGGTACATACACACAATGGAATACTATGCTGCTGTACAAAGAAAGGATCTCCTACCATTTGCAACAGCTAAGTGAAATAATTCAGTTAGAGAAAGGTAAATATCACATGATCTCACTCATTTGTGGAATGTAATTAACAACATAAACTGATGAAGAAAAACAGATCCAGAGACAGAGAAGCATCGATCACGCCGTCAAACCTGAGAGGGAAGGCTGGGGAGGGTGGGCAGAAGGGGGAGAGATCAACCAAAGGACTTGTATGCATGCATATTAGCATAACCAATGGACACAGACACTGGGGCGGTGAGGGCTTGCCCAGGGTGGGAATGGCTGGAGTGGGGGGTCGATTGGGGGAAAAGGAGACACATGTAAAACTTTAGACAATAAAAAATTATAGAAGGGATAAATGCCCCAACCACCCCTTAGGAGGCATGTTGCCTCTGACTGGGTTGTGGGGTCTGGTATAGGCTGTCCTGATAAATTGGAACAGGATGAGTTAATGAAGGTGGCTGAGAAAGAGATGTCAATGTCCTTGAAGGACCAGATCCTTAAATAGCAGCAGGGAGCAGAGTGGCCTGGTAGAGACTGAGCTTCTGGGATCTGGTCAGATGAAAAGGCTGAACAGAGTGCCACAGCAGTGGCAGCAGCTGCCCTGGCAATCAAGTGCAGCTGCAGCCACTGCATGGGAGTAGGAACAGGTAGAGGATGACTGGGGCAAGGCCTCCTTAGCTGCCGCAGTGAGTAGTGAGAATTTTACAATGCACATCAAAAGACTTAAGTCTTGCAGCAACCCCTCTGGCAGCATTAGGGATTAAAAAGGGAGACAATAAATCAGCAGCCCAGTGACCTGCTACTGGCCCTCTGGAAGCCACTGCCAGTGGATCAGCAATCCTGGAGAGTGCAGAGAGAAGGCACCCCACCCCCTGCTTGGATCGGAGCCCCTCCAAGACTTTTAGACTCTCTCAGAGATAAGTTTGATCTCCTAGACTGAGAGAGGGGCCAAGATCCTGGGTGGGGGGCCTGAAGGCCGTATGTTGAACCTCCTGGTGTGAACTGCAGATTGCTCTGTTGTGGCTCAGATAGATGTGTGGGCCCAGTCGCTGATGTAGACATGTGGGAGTTGACCTGTCCATATGAGGCAGGCAACTCTCTCCCATACCAGAGTGCATCTTAAGAAGATTAGACAGACTGCATTGTGGCTGGAGAAGATGAGGCTCATCCAACCCATGCACAGCCCTTACAGTTCTTTGGTGTAGCCAGTAAAGAAGCACCTAGTGACTGACTGTGGAGTGCAGCGAACTGAATAAAGTGACTTCCCCACTACACTTTGCGGGTGCTGGCTATAGTGGATTGCATAGATTGCTTTGTACTGGCATTGGAGCAATGACCTACATGATAGACTTGGCTGATGCCTTCTTCTCCATGGACATGGCTCCAGAGAGTCAAGGACAGTTTGCTTTTACACAGGAGGGTCAACAGTGGACTTTGTTCACCCTCCCTCAGAGATTTTACATAACCCTACCATTTGTCATGGTTTGATGGCATGGGATTTGACAGCCTGGGGCTGCCATGGTGCCTACCAATGGTTCATTGTGTTAATGATGTTGTGCTAACCTCTGATTCTCTTGCAGAATTTAAACGCAGCTGCCAATAGTTGTTGCAGACCTATGTTCATTTACAGACCTATGTTGGTTTTTGGGGGGTATTGGCAAGTGTCCAGTCCCAATTGGTGCTATTGTTATGGCCATGTGTCAGTTGTCCTAGGAGGGGGCAGTGTGGGGTTGAACCCCAGAAGTGGAGAAGGGTACCAAGCTGCCAAGAGGGCAGTCGCCCAAGTGGGCGGAGAAGGGTGCCCATCAGGTTTTGGTCCCAGTTATAGAAGAAAACTGGGAGCCAATACTCTCTTGTTGATAGACAGTTGGCAGCCATGTGTGCTTCCTTGCAGGCCTGTGTGACCAGACCCATGTTGGGAATGGCACAAACCCCAACTTTAGCAAAGTGGGGACCTATTTTGAACAGAAGGCAGTGGTGAGTATGAGCCCTCTGTCACAGAAATTGCAAATCCTATTGGAATTTGTGACATATGAGACCCTGTGAAGGGATAAAACTCCTATGGAAGAGGTACTCCGTAGTTCCAAGAGGGCATGCCACCCCTCTTGGAGACCATGTGGTATATGGATGGGTCTAGTAGGGAAGAACCTTGTTACATGGACAGCTGTGACTGTCCATTTAGGTACTGATGAACTATGTAGTCTAATTCAGATACTAGGCAAAATAGCCCTTTGGCCATTAGAACAGACAGCTGAGCTCTCTTTTTGGCTGCCACGATGGTAAAAGTAATAGTGGCTAGTAGGACATCATCCCATGTGGGGACAGGAAATGTGGGCTCCATGTAGGGGTGGACCCACCTAGCCTAAAAGATTAGGTTAGACGAATATATGCAGAGGTATCCTCAGACACTGCATGTACAGATAAAAGCAGTAGATAAACTGTGCAACCCAAGGACTTCCCCCTTGGCAGAGGCAGAACAGGGAGTGTGGACCTGGCCATAGTCTATTACAAGAGAGGGCCATGGATAACCCTCTTATGCCCTTAGGAACTAGATATGACTATAAGTTACAGTTGTACCCTTTGATCCAGCCCTGACAATGTAACCAGTATGCTACAAGAGATGAATAGTAAAGTACAGGACATACAAGCCCTTTCCCATGACCCTCTCTGAGACCAGTGGGATAAACTGTCAGGGACATAGCATTGGACATTCTTGAGTTTTACTATTAGGGCCAGAGTATTGGTCCTAACATGCTATGGTTTGTATTATTATAGGCTCTGTGTTCAAGGAGCTGGCATGTAGGCCAGGGTACCCCTAAAAGACCATCTGGTGTAAGGGGTGGAGTATGGGAGCCCTTTTCAGAGAAAGCCAGATGGTCAAGGCCAATCTGAGCATGGGAATCCTAATCAGGATGTTCAAGGCTAATTTGCCATACACAGGTGCAAGGACACTGCAGTTTCACTGTATAAACTGCACAGGCGTGCCTTTCTGTAACCCAAAAGACTAAGGTCACCATTTTGGAAAGAAGCCTCTTTTGTCTAAGTTAGTATAAAAATGTGTTACTGACCAGCCAGTGAGAGGCTGCCTGGTCAGACTACTTTGTGTGATAGTTCCTGTGTTTGCAGAGGCTGCTTTTATGTAGAGCTGCTGTGTGTACAGTGGCTACTTGATATGGCTTCTGTGTTTACTACTGTATTAGAAAGGAGTGTTTTGTGTTTGCTACGATATTAGCAAGAACTGCTTTGTCTAGTAGCTCCTTAGTAGCAATGGCTACTTGGGCTGCAATAAAGACTCTCTTATACACCCATGACTTCTCATGTCTTCTCTATCTATTAACCAGTGTCAAAGGAGGTCCAGTCCCTGGTAGAGGGACTCGGACCCAACAGTTAGCATAATAGAGCAGGATAAAAGAGTGAGTACTCCCACAATTGCTGCGGCAAGCAGGGTCAAGGAGAAACTTACTCCCCAACAGGAAAAAATCACTAAATCTAGATAGAACAATAATGAAATTGATCAGTAATAAAAATAATAATGAAAAACCTCCTAGAAAACAAAATCCTGGACCCATCAGCTTCATAGGAGAGTTTTACACACCATTCAAAATAGAACTAACACCTGTTATCCTCAAACTATTAAAAAAATTAGGAATAAGGAAAAATTTCAAGATATTTTTATGATGCTAGCATCATATTATACAAATGCCAAAACCAAATAAAGATACTGCAAAGAAAGAAAATCACAGGCCAATATTCCAGATGAACATTGATTCCAAAATCTTCAACAAAATATTAGTAAATTGTATCCAACAATATAGTGAAAAGATTATCCAACTTGACCAAGTGAGATTTGTTCCACGGATGCAAGGCAGATACAATATTAGCAAATAAATAAATATGCTATGTCACATAAACAAATTGAAAGACAAAAATTACATGATCATATCAATTGATGAAGAAAAAGCATTCAACAAAATCCAACACCCATTTTTGATAAAAACTTTCAGCAAAGTGGGAATAGAGGAATCATAACTCAATATCATAAAGGCCATATATGACAAACCTATAGCCAACATCATACTCAATGGATAAAAATAAAAGTATTTCCCTTAAGAACAGGAAGAAGACAGGCATGTCCCTTTTCACCACATGTATTCAACATAGTACTGGAAGGCTTATCCACAGTAATCAGACAAGAAGAAAAAATAAAAGGTATGCACATTGGAAAGGAGGTAGTGAAACTGTTATTATTTGTAGATGACATGATAATTGTGCATAGAAAACCTAAAGACTCCACCTAAAATCTACTAGGTTTAATAAATTAATTTGGCAAAGTATAAGGATACAAACACCCAGAAATCAATGGCATTTTTATACACCAATAAGGAACTAAATAAATAATACCATTTACCAATTCAACAACAACAAAAAACATACCTTGGAATAAACTTAACCAAGGAGGTAAAAGATTTGTATTCAGAAAACAACACGACACTAAAAAAAGAAATGAAAAAGATACAAAATAGTAGAAGAACATACCATGTTCATGGATTGGAAGAATTAACATCATTGAGGGGATCCAAGATGGCGGCTGACAGGACGGCAGTAAGGGAGATAGTGTTAGTGAGTGAGGAAGCAAAAGGGAAGTGCATGGACATGTGTGTGTGTGTGTGTGTGTGTGTGTGTGTGTGTGTGTGTGAAGGACAGTTATATTCTGCAGGACTATTGGGGGCTGGAAGAATAGGCTCCCGTAGCCGGGCAGCCTCTAGTTCTGCTGCAATGTCTCCTGGGGAGGCTGGTTCTGCCACAGAAATGACACCATCTTGAAGGGGAAAGCAGCTGTGACTGGGAGCCCAGCCTCACCTCCACCCAAGGAGACCTCGGACACCACACAGGACCCTATAGCCACACCAGCCAGAGAACTGCTACTTTGGGTGTGAACCCATGAACACTGAGCCTTCAGCCTGCCCAGCCGCAGGCTCCTAAAAAGTTTGTCCAGGGGGAGACAAAATGGCAGCCAAATAGGCAGATGTGTCCTGCGCCTCCTCACAGAGCAGATAGAAGGAACAGCTGAATCAAACATCATCCACCTGGAATTGGTGAATTAAACACAGCTGGTGAGACAATCCATGGCTGGAAAGGATGGGGTACACCTGGAGAATGGTAGGTTTGGAAATCTGGGCTGGAGAGAGAGGCGCGCAACAGGGACTAGAGCAGTGGTTCTCAACATTCCTAATGCCGTGACCCTTTAATACAGTTCCTCATGTTGTGGTGACCCCCAACCATAAAATTATTTTCGTTGCTACTTCATAACTGTAATTTTGCTACTGTTATGAATCGTAATGTAAATATCTGATATGCAGGATGTATTTTCATTGTTACAAATTGAACATAATTAAAGCACAGTGATTAATCACAAAACAATATGTAATTATATATGTGTTTTCCAATGTTCTTAGGAGACCCCGTGAAAGGGTCGTTCGACTCCCAAAGGGGTCGCGACCCACAGGTTTAGAACCGCTGAACTGGAGTGTCAGAAGGAAACTGAGCTGCACCAAGTCTACATCCCTTGGGGACACACATAACACTCACCAAGGTTGTGGTACAGGGGAAGGTGGTTTTGTGGAAGCTAGGGAGCAAAATAGGGAGAGACGATCAGGAATCCAACTCTGGGATAGTCCAGTCTCTCCAACACTGAACAGCCATTTTTCTCCTGAAGACCGGGCTACTCCTAGCAGGGCAGCCGCACCCAGCCTTGAGCTCCTCAGGGAAACAAGGATTCTGAATACCCACAGGGAGCCCTCAGGGAATGGGTTGAGGGGCCATTTGGTCCCAGAAATTAATACAGAAACACAGCCACCTAGAGCCCGTGTCAGAAATAGACGCTTGTGTAAATACACCTGAAAGTAGGCAGAAAAACAATGCGGGAGATTGATCCTGCCTGCCTGAAACTAAGGCTGTGGAGTCTGACACAGAGGAGTGGTGGATCGCTGGGAATTTCAACATGGTGCTGAATACCTAATAGGAAACTGAGACATGGCAGACAGAATAGTAGAGAGGGGTCTTAAACCAGCCCTCAAAGGACATTAAAACCAAGCTGAAGTGAATAAACTTCACTACTTCACTTTTTTATTTTTTATTTAAGAAACTAAAATATTTTTTCTTTATTTTATTTTATTATTATTTTTAAAAACTTTTTAATTTTTTTGGATTAGTGTTCTACATTCTATTTTTATTTTTATCATTATTTTACTTTATCTAATTTTCCTTTTTGCAAACCTTTTCTTCCTCACTTCTCTCTTTTTCATCCCATTTCTCTTCTCATGTTCCTGATTTAGTATTTCTCTCTACTATCTTTTTACTCCTTGTTAAAAATTGATCTTATTTATCTCCTGTATAGATGCATTACCATTATAGTAGTTTCTGTTGGCTTACTCATATATCTAATTTTCTCTCCCCTGCTCCAAGTCCATGCACCCTTCTCTTTTCTCTTTCTTCACTAGCCAATTTTTTCTTGTTGTTGTTGTTTGACTGTTTGTTTTGTTTTTGTTTTATGCTTTTGTTTATCCTCTCCTCACTTGCTCTCTTCTTCTACTAATAGCTTAATTAGTTTCATTCACCAAACTCAGGCATAGCTGCTCTCTATTCTCCTTTTTCAAAAATAGATGAATATATAAAGGAATTCTTACCATTTGCAACAGCGTGGATGGAACTGGAGAGCATTATACTAGGTGAAATAAGCCAGTCAGAGAAAGATAAGTATCACATGATCTCATTCATAAAGTATACAGTATAGGGTTATGTATGGAATAGCATATCGGCATTGTTGTTAATTATTTTTTAACTTATTTTATTTTATTGAATATTTTGTTTTTTACTTTTCTTCTTAAACACTCAGTCTCTTTCTACCTCCTCTACACTGAATTGTGGCCATTACCCCATTCATTCAATTCCTTTACCTTACCTGCTGGAAATAAGCTCTGCCTTTTCAGATTCAGTGCCCCCACCCCCCTTTTTTTTCTGAGTGTTTGTTGTTTGCATTTTTTTTTTTGGTTTATTTGTTGGTTTTGTGGAGTTTTCTCTCCATATACATATTTTTCCGCTTCTTTTTTCTTCATTTTTTCTCTCTTACATTTTTTCCTTTTTCTCAATATATTTTTGCTCTCTTCTCTCTCCCCTAATTTTCTTTCCTCTGGTGGTCACCTTTATTTGGGGTTATCAGTGTCATGAATACATTTGTGTTTTGTTCCCTCTGTGTCATGCCTTATAAAATTGTATTTTGTGCCTTTCAGTCAATGCGGTAGAGAGTGAGCCACATAATTAGACAAACTGAGAGGATCAAAAATGGGGAGATAAAGAAACAGCCCCATATGAAAGAAAAAGAGAAATCACCAGGAAAGTAAGTAAACAAAATGGGGGCAAGCAATTTGTCAGAGAAAGAATTCAAAACGATGGTCATAAGGACGCTTAAAACAATGGAAGACAAATTCAACAACATGTGTACGAATCAAGAGGGAATGAAGAAGAACCAGGAAGAAATGAGGAATAACATAGCTACAATAAAGAAAACAATATAAAGCATCAAAGTGGACAAGAAGAAACTGTGGACCGCATCAGTGAGGTAGAAGACAAGGTAGGAAAAACACCCAAGCAGAACAGAAACTGGAAAAGAAAACTGAAAAAGCAGGGGGAGAACCTAAGGGAGCTTTGGGACAACAGGAAACACAACAACATCTACATAATCAGGGGGCTAGAAGGAGAGAAAACTGAGCAAAGAAAGAAAATATGTTTGAAGAAATAATGACAGAAATCTTTGTGATTTTGGGAAGAAAAACTCACACAAATTCAAGAAGCACACTGAGTTGCAAACAAGATGACCCCAAAAAGACTGACACGAAGACACATCATAATTAAGTTGGCAAACTTCACCAACAAAGTAAGAATCTAAAGGATGCCAGAGAGAGACAGAAAGTTACCTATAAGGGATCTCCCATTAGACTATAAACTGACTTCTCAATATAAACACTTCAGCCAAAAGGGAATGGAATGAAATATAGAAAGTGATGCCAAGCAAAAGTCTGAATCCAAGAATACTATACCCAAATAGGCTATCATTTAAAATTGAAGGTGAAATCAGGAGCTTCACTGACAAAAAGAGCTACAGGAGTTTATTATGAACAAGCCAACATGCAAGAAATGCTAAAGGGACTGATGTAAAAAGAAGAAATAGGAAGGGAAGAAGGAACACAGACATAAAGAATAAAAAATGGAAACAAACAAGTACCTATCAATAATAACATTAGATGTAAATGGATTAAATGCTTCAATCAAAAGACATAGGGTAAGCCCCCATCCAAGGAATAGCAGCCTCTTGGTCACCACACCCTCTGTCTTAGGAACAGCGGCTGTGTATGAAGCCTCCCCCCACCAGCCAGAGGAGCTACCACAACAGTGAAGAGCACCCACCGGAGGAGCTGCTACCAACTGAGGAGTAGCTACTACCACAACTACCCGAGGAGCAACCACAGCTTGAGGAGCCACTGACACCCAAGGAGAAACCACTGAATGACTCAACATCTAGATATGGCGGTACGATCAAACATGGGTAGACAAAGAAACCCCAAAGGAAAGAAAAGGAGGCTTCACCAAGGCGGCGGAGTCCAGCTCCCGGCGCGGACACTCCTAGGCGGCCAGCCCAGGCACAGCGACCACGCCATCTTGGGAAACAGAGCTGCTTGAGACTAGGATCCTGGCCTCAGCACCACCCAGTCTGATCTCAGACGCATACCAGGACCCTGCAGCCACTGGGGACAGAGACCTGCGACCACAGCTACAGACCTGCGGACACCAAAAGTTCGGAGATCCCCGCGGCAGATCCGTGAGTAACAGAGCCCATCCCCCCTTCCCACAGGCTCGGGGGCAGCATCATAGTAACTGATAGACCCGCCCCTTCCCGGGGCCTCGGCGCTGCAGGAACTTTGGCCTGGAAGTGCGCGAGCACCTTGGAACTGATCCTGCGCGCACTTTGGGCTTCGGAGCCCTGGGCTGGGAGCAATCGCGCGAACGGGAATTTGTCTGCCTAGCACAGGCCCAAGGATCCCTTTTCTCGGGGCAGGAGGCAGCACCAAGCACCAGTGACTTGACTGTGTTTCTTATCACCTGCGCCTGAGATCCTGATTCCCTGTGCATTCATACTAAGAGCCAGTGAATCCAATTCCTGGTGCAAGGGCACACAGGGACCCTGATTCTCAAGGCGAAGTCGCGCAAAGCAACAGAGACTCTGATACTGGACTCTTGGGGAACTCTGACTCCTGGCGCATGCTAGGGGGCTCTGGTTTTCAACACGCTCCAGGGGGGTCTCTATTTCAGCACGGTGCAGGCAGGGTCCCTAATTCTAAGGGCACATACGAGGCCACATTGAGCGCTGGCAACACTGACTCAGAGCGAGCCTGGTTCCCACCAACCAACAACAACCACACATCTTAGTGTCAGTGCTCTTCAGTGACACTAAGGTGGTGGGAGGCTCCCACTGCACACGGCCCAGGCCCACGCAACCCGATCTTTGAACCATCTGGAGATAAGCAGAATGAAGAAACGACACAACACCCAGAGGAAAGACAATGAGGAATCACCAAGAAAGGAAATTAATGAAGTTGAAGCGTGCAACATGACAGAAAAAGAATTCAGAATAATGGTTGTACAATTCATTCACCGGATGGATGAGAAAATCAACAACCTATGCAAGAATCAGGAAGAAATGAAAAGTGATATAGCTACAATCAAAAACACCATGGAAAGTTTCAACAGCAGGCTGAAAGAAGCAGAGGACCGAATTAGTGAGTTAGAAGATAAGGCAGAGAAACAAGCTCAATCTGAACAGCAACTGGAGAAAAAAATTAAAAAACAGGAGGAGAGCCTAAGGGAGCTTCGGGACAACATGAAACGAAGTAACATACGCATAATAGGGCTGCAAGAGGGACAAGAAGAGCAGCAAGGATTAGAAAATCTATTTGAAGAAATAATGACAGAAAACTTCCCAGATATGGGGAAGAAAAAAGTTACACAAGTACAGAGAGTCCCAGGCAAGATGAACCCCAAAAGACCCACACCAAGACACGTCATAATAACGATGGCAAATGTACAAGACAAAGAGAGAATCTTAAAGGCTGCAAGAGAGAAACAGAGAGTTACCTACAAAGGATCCCCCATCAGATTATCAAACGATTTCTCAACAGAAACACATCAGGCCAGGAAAGAATGGACAGAAATTTACAAAGTGATGCAAAGCAAAGGACTGAATCCAAGAATACTCTATCCAGCAAGGCTATCATTCAAAATTGAAGGGGAAATAAGAAGCTTCACAGACAAAAAAAGGCTAAGGGAGTTCATCACCACCAAGCCAGCAATGCAAGAAATGCTAAAGGGACTGGTGTAAAAAGAAGAAATAAAAAGCCCAGAAAGAAAACAGCCACACAAAAAAAGAAATGGCTACAAACAAGTACCTTTCAATAATAACTTTAAACGTAAATGGACTAAATGGTCCAATCAAAAGACATCGAGTGGCTGAATGGATAAAAAAACATGACCCATACATTTGCTGTCTACAAGAGACCCACCTCATTAAAAGGGACTCACACAGACTGAAAGTGAAGGGATGGAAAAATATCTTTCAGGCAAATGGAAATGAAAAAAAAGCTGGGGTAGCAATACTTATATCCGACAAAATAGACCTCAAAGTGAAGGCCATAACAAGAGATAAGGAAGGCCACTTCATAATACTAAAGGGATCAATACAACAAGAGGATATAACCCTGATAAACATATATGCACCCAATGCAGGAGCACCCACATACATAAGAAAACTCCTGGAAGACATCAGGGGAGAGATCGACAACAATACAATCATAGTAGGGGACTTTAATACACCACTGACATCACTGGATAAATCTGCTAGACAAAAAATCAGCAAAGAAACAGCAATCCTAAATGACTCACTAGATCAGATGGACTTAATTGACATCTTCAGAACACTTCACCCCAAAGCAACAAAATATACGTTCTTCTCAAGTGCTCATGGGACATCTTCAAAAATAGACCACATATTGGGTCACAAACAAAGTCTCCCCAAATTCAAGAAGATTGAAATCATAAAAAGCATCTTCTCAGACCATGATGGCATAATATTAGAAATAAACTACAATAAAAACAACCCAAAATACTCAAACACTTGGAAGCTGAATAGCATGTTATTAAATATTGATTGGGTTACCAATGAGATCAAAGAAGAAATTAAAAACATCCTGGAAACTAATGACAATGAAAACACAACAATCCAAAACCTTTGGGACACAATGAAAGCAGTCCTGAGAGGGAAGTTTATAGCTCTACAGGCCTACCTCAACAAACAAGAAAAAATGGTAGTAAATCATCTAAATCTACAGCTCAAAGAATTAGAAAGAGAGCAACAAGAAAAGCCCAGAGTGAGCAGAAGGAAGGAGATAATAAAGATTAGAGCAGAAATAAATGACATAGAGACCAAAAAAACAATACAGAAAATCAATGAAACCAAGAGCTGGTTCTTTGAAAGGATAAACAAGATTGACAAACCTCTAGCCAGGCTCACCAAGAAGCAAAGAGAGAGGACCCAAATAAACCAAATCAGAAATGATAGAGGCGAAATAACAACAGACCCCACAGAAATACAAATGATTGTTAAAAAATACTATGAACAACTCTACTCCAACAAACTAGACAACCTGGAGGAAATGGACATATTTCTAGAAAAATACAACATTCCAAAACTTAATCAGGAAGAATCTAAAAATCTCAATAGGCCAATAACTATGGAAGAAATTGAAGCAGTCATCAGAAAGCTTCCAGCAAACAAAAGCCCAGGACCAGACGGCTTCACAGGGGAGTTTTACCAAACATTCAAGGAAGAACTAAAACCTATCCTCCTCAGACTACTACAAAAAATCCAAGAAGAAGGAACACTTCCAAGCTCATTCTATGAAGCCAGCATCACCCTAACATGAAAACCAGGTAAAGATAACACAATGAAAGAGAATTACAGGCCAATATCCCTCATGACACAGATGCCAAAATCCTCAACAAAATCTTAGCAAGTTGAATCCAGCAGTGCATCAGAAAGATCATACACCATGACCAAGTATGAATTATCCCAGGGATGCAAGGATGGTACAATATCCACAAATCAATAAACATGATTCATCACATAAACAAATTGAAAGAAAAAAACCACATGGTCATATCAATTGATGCAGAAAAAGCATTTGACAAAATTCAACACCCATTTTTGATAAAAACTCTCAGCAAGGTGGGAATAGAAGGATCATACCTCAACATAATAAAAGCCATATATGACAAACCCACAGCCAACATCATACTCAATGGACAAAAACTAACACCATTTCCCCTAAAAACAGGAACAAGACAGGGATGCCCACTCTCACCACTCCTGTTCAACATAGTACTGGAAGTATTAGCCATTGCAATTAGGCAAGAAGAAGAAATAAAAGGCATCCAAATTGGAAAAGAGGAAGTAAAACTGTCCTTATTTGCAGATGACATGATATTATACATACAAAACCCTAGAGACTCCATCAAAAAACTACTAGACTTAATACATGAATTTGGCAATGTAGCAGGATACAAAATTAACCCCAAGAAATCTGAGGCATTTCTATACACCAATAGTGAACTTTCAGAAAGAGAGATTATAAAAACAATCCCATTTACCATCGCACCAAAAAAATTAAGATACCTAGGAATAAACTTAACTAAAGAGGTAAAAGACCTCTACTCAGAAAACTACAGGACGTTGAAAAAAGAGATAGAGGAAGACATAAACAGATGGAAGAACATACCGTGTTCATGGATTGGTAGAATCAACATCATTAAAATGTCCATACTACCCAAAGCAATCTATAAATTCAACGCACTTCCCATTAAAATACCAACGGCATACTTCACAGATCTAGAACGAACTCTCCAAAAATTCATCTGGAACAAAAAACGACCCCGAATAGCTGCAGCGATCCTGAGAAAGAACAAAGTAGGTGGGATCTCAATGCCAGATATCAAGCTGTATTACAAAGCCACTGTTCTCAAAACTGCCTGGTACTGGCACAAGAACAGACATATAGATCAATGGAATAGAATAGAGAGCCCAGAAATCAGCCCCAACCAATACGCTCAATTAATATTTGACAAAGGAGGCAAGAACATACAATGGAGTCAAGACAGTCTCTTCAATAAATGGTGCTGGGAAAATTGGACAGATACATGCAAGAAAATGAAACTAGACCACCAACTTACACCATACACAAAAATAAACTCAAAATGGATAAAGGACTTAAATATACGACCGGAAACCATAAAAATACTAGAAGAATCCAAAGGCAACAAAATCTCAGACATATGCCAAAGCAATTTCTTCACTGATACAGCTCCTAGGGCAGTTGAAACTAAAGAGAAAATGAACAAATGGGACTACATCAAAATAAAAAGCTTCTGCACAGCAAAAGAAACCATCAACAAAACAACAAGAAAACCCACTGCGTGGGAAAACATATTTGCCAACGTCATATCTGATAAGGGCCTAATCTCCAAAATTTATAGGGAACTCATACAACTTAACAAAAAGAAGATAAACAATCCAATCAAAAAATGGGCAAAGGATCTAAATAGACACCTTTCAAAAGAGGACATTCAGAAAGCCAAGAGACATATGAAAATTTGCTCAAAGTCACTAATTATTCGAGAGATGCAAATCAAAACAACAATGAGATACCATCTCACACCTGTCAGAATGGCTATCATCAACGAATCCACAAACGACAAGTGCTAGACAGGATGTGGAGAAAAAGGAACCCTCCTGCACTGCTGGTGGGAATGCAGACTGGTGCAGCCACTATGGAAGACAGCATGGAGTTTCTTCAAAAAACTAAAAGTGGAACTCCCATTTTACCCTGTGATCTATTCTAGGAATATATCCCAAGAAAACAGAAACACCAATCAGAAAGGATATATGCACCCGTATGTTCATAGCAGCACAATTCACCATAGCTAAGATCTGGAAACAGCCTAAGTGCCCATCAGTAGCTGAATGGATTTGAAAACTGTGGTCCATCCACACAATGGAATACTATGCAGCTGTAAAAAAGAAGGAACTCTTACCATTTGCAACAGCATGGATGGAACTGGAGAGCATTTTGCTAAGTGAAATAATCCAGTCAATGAAGGAAAAACGCCACATGATCTCACTCACTCATGGATAATAAAAACCATTATAAACTCATGAACAAAAATATATATAGAGGCAGAGCTGCCTTGAACAGACTGTCAAACTACAGCGGGAAAGCCAGGGAGGGTTGACGGCCCGGAGGGGTGTTGTGTAAGAGATCAACCGAAGGACTTGTATGCATGCATATAAGCATAACCAATGGACATAAGACACTGGGTGGTAGGGGAGGCCGGGGGATTGTTAAGGGCGGGAAAAAAAGGAGACATAAGTAATACTCTTTGTAATACTTTAAGCAATAAAACAATTAAAAAAAAGAAAGAAAGTTTCAGAACAAATTCAATTGAAATATTGGTGGCAAGATTCTGTTTTGGCAGGATTTTTTAGGTTTCCATCATGTAATATGGACTTAAATTAGAATGATTTGACTCTTTTTACAGAACATGCTACACCCTATGTACTTAGAGGGATGCTCATTGACAAAAAAAAAAAAATAGACATAGGGTAGCTGAAAAGATACGAAAACATGACCCATATATTTGCTGTCCGCAAGAGACACCTCAGAACAATGAACTCACACAGACAGATAGTTAAAGAATAAAAAAAATTTTTTAAGGTGAATGGGAATGAAAAAAAAGCTGGGGTAGTAATACTTATATATGACAATTAAACTTCAAAGTGAAGGTCATAACAAGAGATAAGGAAGGTCACTTCATAATACTACAGGGAGAATTTCAACAAGAAGATATGACTCTGGTAAACATATATGAACCCAATACAGGAGCATCCAAATAAATTTTTAAAAAAAACCTTCTGGAAGATATAAAGCAATGCAGTCATAGTAGGGGACTTTAGTACCCCATTGACACCACTGGGTAAATCATCTAAACAAATAATCAGCAAAGAAACATCAATCCTAAGTGACTCACTAGACCAGATGGAATTAATTGACATCTTCGGAACATTTCTCCCAAAGTCACAGAATATATTTTCTTCTCAAGTGCACATGGGACATTTTGAAGATAGAACACATATTGGGACACAGGCAAAGTCTCTTCAAATTCAAGACGATTGAAATCATATCAAGCATCTTCTCAGATCACAATGGCATAAAACTAGAAATCAACTACAATAAAAACAATCAAACACTTGGAGGCTAAATAACATGCTATTAAACAAGGAATGGGTTATCAAAGATATCAAAGAAGAAATAAACAGCATCCTGGTAAGAAACAACAATGAAAACACAACAATCCAAAATCTATGGGACACAGGGAAAGCAGTCTTGAGAGGGAAGTACATAGCTCTACAGGCCTGCCTCAAAAAACAAGAAACAATGGTAATAAATTATCTAACCTTACAACTCAAAGAATTAAAAAAGAGAGCAACAAGAAAAGCCCAGAGTGAGCAGAAGGAAGGAGATAATAAAGATCAGAGTAGAAATAAACGACATCCAGGAAAAAAAAATAGAAAAGATCAATGAAACCAAGAGATGGTTCTTTGAAAGGATAAACAAAATTGATGAACCTCTAGCCAGGCTCACTAAATAGCAAAGATAGAGGACCCAAATAAACAAAATCAGAAATGAAAGAGGTGAAGTAACAACTGACCCCACAGAAATACAAAGGATTATGAAAAAATACTATGAACAACTCTAATCCAACAAAATGGAGACCCTAGATGAAATGGACATATTCTAGAAAAATACAAGTTTCTAAAACAGAATCAGGAAAAATAAAAAAATAAAAACCTGAATAGGCTAATAACTACCAAAGAAATTGCAGCAGTAATCAAAAATGTTCCAGCAAAAAAAAGCCCTGATCTGTAAGGCTTTACAGGGGAGTTCTACCAAATTTTCAAAGAAGAAATAAAACCTATCCTCCTCAGACTATTCCAAAAATTTAAGAAGAAGGCACACTTCCAAGCTCTTTCAATGAAGCCAGCATTACCCTAATTCCAAAACCAGATAAAAATACCACAAAAAAGAGAACTACAGGCCAATATCCTTGATGAACATAGATGCTAAAATCATCAACAAAATTCTAGCAATTTGCACCTAGCATTATATTAGAAAGCTCATACACCATGACCAAGTGGGATTTATTCCAGGGATACAAGGATGGTACAATATCCACACAAAAAACTAAATGTGATAAATCACATAAACAAAGTAAGGGGCAAAAAAAATCACATAATTATATCATTCAATACAGAAAAAGCACTTGACAAAACCCAACACCCTTTCCAGATAAAAACTCTCAGCAAAGTGGGAATAGAGGGATCATACTTCAACATAATAAAAACCTTATATGACAAACCTACAGCCAACATCATATCCAATGGGCAAAAATTCAACCATTTTCCTAAGAACAGGAAGAAGACAGGGATGCCCACTTTCACCACTCCTGTTTGACATAGTACAGGAAGTGCTAGCCATAGTCTTCAGACAAGAAGAAGAAATAAAAGGTATCCAATAAATTAAAGAAGAAGTAAACCCATCATTATTCACAGATGATATGATGTTGTACATAGAAAAACCTAATACTCCATAAAAAAACTAATAGACTTAATAAATGAATTTGGCAATGTAGCAGGACACAAAATTAACACCCAAAAATCTATGGCTTTTTAATACAACAATAATGAACTCACAGAAAGAGAAACTAAAAAAAAAATCCCATTTACCAATGCACCAACAAATAAGATACCTAGGAATAAACTTAACTAAGGAAATAAAAGACCTGTAATCAGAAAACTACAGGACATTAAAAAAAAGATACAAGAAGACATAAAGTGATGGAAGAACATACCATGTTCGTGGATTGGTAGAATCAACATCATTAAAATGTACCCAGGGCAATCTATAGATTCAATACACTCCCCATTAAAATACCAATGGCATATTTCACAGACCTAGAACAAAATCTTCAAAAATTCATCTGGAGGAGCCAGTGTACCCAGAGATCAGAGTGGGACCATCTAGTTTGCAGCTCCGGAACCATAAAGGACACACTCGGGGGCAGACTCAGTGAGCACCAAAGCCCCATTGAAGCAAGGCTTGCCCCGGAGGGGTGTCTCCAGCACAGAAGTTCTCCCACTGCAGACACAGCTGATTCTCACAGCCAATTGGTCTGGAGGTCAATTCCTCCCAGTGATACCTACAGCAATCAAGGCTTAACTACAACAAAATGTGCACAAAGACCACAAGGGGGTGCACCAAGAGTGTCCTCCTCAGGTAATTGGGGAGGCTGAACCACTGGGCCCTAGAGGACACTTAGCACAGAAAACCACTTTATCAACACAGGGAAGCATAAAAAATGCGGAGACAAAGAAACAGGACACAAATGACAGAAATGGAGGAAAGCAAACTACTGGATATAGAGTTCAAAACCACACTTTTAAGGTTTTTCAAGAA
>NW_005370902.1:709639-715487 GCF_000412655.1 Myotis brandtii | reverse complement strand
AGTGGGGGGGGGGGGGGTGGGGGGGGGGGGGGGGAAAGAGGAACAACTGTAATAATCTGAACAATAAAGATTTAATTAATCAAAAAAAGTTTCAAATTCAGCAATATGAAAAAAAAATTCATCTGGAGTAAAAAAAAAAAGACCCTGAATAGCTGCAGCAATTCTGAGAAAGAACAAAGTAGGAAGGATCTAATACCAGATATCAAGCTATATTACAAAGCCACTGTTCTCAAGACTGCCTGTTACTGGCACAAGAACCGACATATAGACCAATGGAATAGAATAGAGAACCCAGAAATCGACCCAAACCGCTATGCTCAATTAATATTTGACAAAGGAGGAAAGAGTATACAATGGAGTCCAGACAGTCTCTTCAATAAAGGGTGTTGAGAAAATTAGACAGATTCATGCAAAAGAATGAAACTAGACCACCAACCTACACCATACACAAAAATAAACTCAAAATGGGTAAAGGACTTAAATGTAAGATGGGAAACCATAAAAATCGTAGAAGACTTTATAGGCAGCAATATATCAGACACATGTCATAGCAATATGTTTACCGATACAGCTCCTAGGACAATGGAAACTAAGGAGAACATAAACAAATGGGACTACATAAAAAGAAAAAGCTTCTGTACAGCAAAAGAAACCATCAACGAAACAACAAGAAAGCCTGCTGCATGGGAGAATATATTTGCCAATGCTATCTCAGATAAGGGTTTAATCTCCTAAATTTACAGGAAACTCATACAACTTAACAAAAGAAGATAAATAATCCAATCAATAAATGGGCAAATAACCTAAATATACACTTCTTGAAAGAGGACATATAGAAGGCCTAGAGACATATGAAAACATGCTCAAAGTCACTAATAATATGAGAGATGCAAATCAAACCCACAATGAGATAACATTTCACACCTGTCAGAATGGCTATCATCAACAAATGACAAGTGCTGGCGAGGATGTGGAGAAAAGGGAACCCTTGTGCACAGCTGGTGGGAATGCAGACTAGTGCAGCCACTATGGAAATAGTGCGGAGTTTCCTCAAAAAATTAAAAATGGAACTGCTATCTGACCCAGTGTTCCCACATCTAGGAATATATCCTAAGAACCCTCAAACATCAGTCAGAAAAAATATATATGCACCCCTGTTTATTTAAGTGCAGTTGATAATAACTAAGATCTGGAAACACCTCAATTGCCCATCAGTAGATAAGTGGATATAGAAGCTGTGGTATATTTACACCATGGAATATTATGCAGCTGTAAAAAAGAATGATATCTTACCATTTGAGATGTTATGGAGTGTTATGCAAAGTGAAATAAGCCAGTCAGAGAAAGACAAGTATCTTATGACCTCACATATGTGGAATCTAATCAGCTAAATATACTGGCAAACAAATAGATCCAGAGACATTGAAGCATGCAACAGACTAATGAATCTCAGAGGGAAGGTGGCAGGGCGTAAGAAGAGATTAACCGAAGAACTTGTATTCATATATGCATAACCCATTGACACAGCCAATAGTGTGGTAAATGTCCATAGAGTGGGCTATAGGAGGGTGGAGTGGGTCAATGTGGGAAAGAGGGGGACATCTGCAATACTTCCAACAATAAAGAAATTTTAAAAATTTCTGATCATAAGAATGTTCATCTGAGAGATTTTTAGAATGAAATTATTCTAAGGATAGTCAGTTAGTATATTAAAGTAAAATACAGTAGCATGCAAAGAATTTTGAAGGGAAAATAGCTACATCACTTCCCTGAAATCTTACAAATATTTTCTTTTGTAATGAAATTAATTATAAACCTAAATTAATTTAGTTTATCTCCTTACAATTGCATATTTAGGAATGGAAATTAAGAAAAGATGGGTGAAACTGACATCAGGATTGATAAAATAATTTATCCATATTCTAAAACAGTGGTCAAGAGATAACCCACCACATGTCACTTCTGTCTATTTTTTTAAATATATTTTTATTGATTAATAGAGGAAGGGAGACAGAGAAAGAGATAGAAATATCAATAATGAGAGAGAATCATTGATCAGCTGCCTCCTGCATGCCCCCTACTGATGATTGATCCCAGAACCCAGGCATGTGCTCTTGACCAGGATTGAACCTGGAACCCTTCAGTCCACAGGCCAACACTCTGTCCACTGAGCCAAAACAGTTAAGGCATTCTGTGTCTTTCTTATTGGAACTTGCTTTATTGCTTTCATGAAGGATTCAGATGATTGTTTTTAGAAACAACTCCACTTTATTTGGCATGGTCTCACTATACATATGTTATATTATTCATTCATCTGAACAATCAGTACCACCCTCTTTCCTCTTCCTCATCCCTGTCAGCAACCAGGCTCAGTAGAGTAATCAGGCTCAACAGGAGAAGAGAAATCCCAAATATTTAAAATGCAGATTTAGTATTCAGGTGAAATGTTTTAAACAGTTTAAATGTTTACTAGTGCACATCTCATACAATAAAGTCACATTAGGTGAAGTTTAGATAAAAGGTTCTATATCATTCTCTTCTGGGTCAGTTATTGTTCTCTGCAGTAATACACCATGTATTGACTACTTATAGGGTGCAAAATATTGTGCTTAATTAATGATCTTTATAATACACACTAGAGGCCCAGTGCACAAAAATTTGTGCACTTGGGGACGTCCCTCAGTGCAGCCTTTGCCCTCTTGCAGTCTGGGACCCCTTGGGGAATGTCCACCTGCTGGCTTAGGCCCGCTCCCCAGGGGATTGGGCCTAAGCTGGCAATCAGACATCCCTCTGGCAGCCCGGGAGCCCTCAGGGGATGTCCACTTGCCAGTGGGGAGCAGGCCTAAGCTGCAGTCAGACATCCTTAGCGCTGCTGAGGAGGCAGGAGAGGCTCCCACCACCACCGCTGTACTGGCTTGTGGCTGAGCAGAGCTCCCCCTGTGGGAGCGCACTGACCACCAGGGAGCAGCTCCTGCATTGAGTGTCTGCCCCCTGGTGGTCAGTGTGTGTAATAGTGACCAGTCATTCCCAGTCGTTCTGCTGTTAGGGTCAATTTGCATATTACCCTTTTATAATATAGGATAGAGGCCTGGTGCATGGGTGGGACCTGCTTGTTTGCCCTGAAGGGTGTCCTAGATCAGGGTGGGGTTCCCACTTGGGTGCCTGGCCAGCCTGGGTGAGGGGCTGAGGGCCTTTTTCAGACTGGCCACAGCCCCTTCAGGGTGGGGGTCCCTGCTGGGGTGCCTGGCCAGCCTGGGTGAGGGGCTGATGGCTGCTTGCAGGCTGGCCAAGCCCCCCAGTGGGGACCCTTACCCCATGAGGGTGTGGCCATCCCGGGTGAGGGGCTGATGGCTGTTTGCAGGCTGGCCACGGCCCCCAGCCCCCCAAGCTCCCAGTGGAGGCTGGCTGGAAGCAGGTATCTGGAATTTATTTATCTTCTATAAATGAAACTTTGTTGCCTTGAGCGGAGGCCATAGCAGGCCAGGTCAGGCGGAAAGCTTGGCTTCCTCCATTGCTGGGGCAACCAAGCCTCCTGCTTGCTCCAACTCTGTGGCAGCCAGCCGCCATCTTGATTGGGTTAATTTGCATAAAGTCTCTCTGATTGGCTGGTGAGCGTGGCTTGGGGTGTAGTAGAGGTGTGGTCAATTTGCATGTTTCTCTTTTATTAGATTAGATATTTAAACATTACAATGTCTTTATGAAGTTGATATTGTTATAATTTTATATTGTCTGTTTAAGGAAATAGAGGCTTAAAGTATTTGCTATTTGCCCATCAATATGAAATCCATTTGCTTAGCCATAATATTGTCACTCTAGTAGATGCATTTAATATTAAATTTAGCTTAATTAATTACAAAATGATTCTTAGTAATAGATCAGTATTTGCACCAGTTACCTAACAGGTACCCTATCACTAATATTTATCATTAAATGGCATGATTTCCTGCTGCAGAAAATACTCCATCCAGGTTGGGAGTGGGCAGTCTTTTAAAATTTTTTTTTGTAAATCATCATTTATGCCCTCTTCCACCTGTACCCATCCCCCTCCCACAATCACCACACTGTTGCCATGTCCATGCATTTTATCTCTCTCTCACTCTCTTTTTTTCCCTTAATTCCTCCAGCTCCTTAAAACCACCCACACCACCAGTGCTGTCTGCGAGTCTATCTATGAGTCTTTCTCAATTTTTCATGGTTTGTTTGTTCAGTTTGTTCATTAAATTCCACATATGAGTGAAATCATATGATACTTATCTTTTTCTGACTGGCTTATTTCACTTAGCCTAATGTCCATACATGCTGTCACAAAAGGTAACATTTTCTTCCTTTTTACAGCAGAGTAGTATTCCATTGTGTAAATGTATTTTTTTTTTAATCAACTCACCTACTGATGGGTAGTTGGGCTGCTTCCAAACCTTGGGTATTATAAGTAATGCTGAAATTAAAATAGAGGTGCATATATTCTTTCAAATTAGTGTTTTGAGTTTCTTTGGATAAATTCCCAGAAGTGGAATCACTGTGTCAATTGGTGGTTCCATTTTTAATATTTTGAGGTAACTCCATACTGCTTTCCACAATGGTTGCACCAATCTGCATTCCTACCAACAATGCACAAGGGTTTCCTTTTATCCACATCCTTGCTAACACCTGTTGTTTGTTGATTTATTGATGGTAGCCATGCTGACAGGTGTGAGGTGATATCTCATTGTGATTTTAACTTGTATTTCTTTGATGATTGGTTACATTGAGCATATTGTTTTATGTATATAGGCCACCAATATGTCCTCTTTGGATAACTGTCTATTCAGGTCTTTTGCCAATTTTTAAAATTGGAATGCTTGTGTTTTTTTTTTGTTGTTGTTGTTGTTTTTACAGCTTTGAATGTTTTTATGTCAACATTAGAAAGCAAACAATAAAAAGTAAGGTTGGTGGAAAGGCTGGCAATATCTAGACTAGGTCATCTTGCTGTCCCTTTAGAAACCCACATTTTCTATGTACTTCAGCAACTCCTATCTGGTTTCCCCATATCCTCACACACTCCCTTCCAATCTCCAGCTGCACCCCAGGGGCTTAAGAGACAAAGTCCAATATCCTTAAGTAGTATAGAAGAAAAACTTCAATGTGCATGTGAGTCACGTGGGGCCTGAGGTTCTGCAATCCTTACCAGCTACTAGGGATACTGATGGTAGTAGTCTGAGGACTGCCCTTTGAGGAGCAGAATCTGGAGATCCGTCTAGGCCTGCCCTGCCTGTACCAGACTCACTGCTCCCACTGCTTTGCATGCCTGCCACCTGGCTCTTTCCAGCTCCTGATAAGTACTCTCTGCCTGGAAGGACCTCCCTCCAACTCCCAACCTGCTGAAGTCATGCCCTTTTTTAAAATTTTTTTATTAAGTTATTACATATGAGTCCTTATCCCCACGTTACCCCCATCCCCCACTCATGCCCTCACCCAACTGTTGTCCGTGTCCATTGGTTAGGCCTATATGCTTGCATATAAGTCCTTTGGTTGATCTCTCCTCCTTACTCCCACCCTCCTCTACCTTCCCTCCGAGGCCTGACAGTCCAATCAATGCCTCTCCTTCTCTGGATCTGTCCTTGTTCATCAGTTTATGTTGTTCTTTATATTCCACAAACGAGTGAGATTATGTGGTATTTATCCTTCTCTGACTGGCTTATTTCACTTAGCATAATGCTCTCCAGTTCCATCCATGCTGTGGCAAATGGTAAGAATTCCTTCTTTTTTACAGCAGCATAGTATTCCATTGTGAAGATGTACCACCGTTTTCTAATCCATTCATCTGTTGATGGGCACTTAGGCTGTTTCCAAATCTTAGCTATGGTAAATT
>NW_005370902.1:705861-709295 GCF_000412655.1 Myotis brandtii | reverse complement strand
TTTCTTTTGCTGTGCAGAAGCTTTTTATTTTGATGTAGTCCCATTTGTTTATTTTCCCTTTAGTTGCCATTGCCCTAGGAGCTGTGTCAGTGAAATATTGCTTCGGCATATATCTGAGATCTTGCTGCCTGTGGATTGCTCTAATATTTTTATGGTTTCCCATCTTACGTTTAAGTCCTTTACCCATTTTCAGTTTATTTTTGTGTATGGTGTAAGTTGGTGGTCTAGTTTCATTTTTTTGTATGTGTCTGACCAAGTTTCCCAGCACTATTTATTGAAGAGAATGTCTTGACTCCATTGTATGCTCTTGCCTCCTTTGTCAAATATTAATTGAGCATAGTGGTTTGGGTTAATTTTGGGGTTCTCAATTCTATTCCATTGGTCTATATGTCTGTTCTTGTGCCAGTACCAGGCAGTTTTGAGAACAGTGGCTTTGTAATACAGCTTGATATCTGGTATTGAGATCCCTCCTACTTTGTTATTCTTTCTCAGGATCACTGCAGCTATTCAGGGTCTTTTTTTATTCCAGATGAATTTTTGGAGAGTTCATTCTAGGTCTGTGAAATATGCCATTGGTATTTTAATGGGGAGTGCATTGAATTTATAGATTGCTTTGGGCAGTATGGACATTTTAATGATGTTGATTCTACCAATCCATGAACATGGTATGTTCTTCTATCTGTTTATGTCTTCCTTTATCTCTTTTTTCAGTGTCTTGTAGTTTTCAGCATATAGTTCTTTTACCTCCTTAGTTAAGTTTATTCCTAGGTATCTTAATTTTTTGTGTGTGCAATGGTAAATGGGATTGTTTTTTTAATCTCTTTTTCTGTTAGTTCATTGTTGGTGTATAAAAAGGCCATTGATTTCTTGGCATTAATTTTGTGTTGTGTGTGGAGTTTTACAAGTTCTTTATAAATTTTGGATATTAACCCCTTATCAGATCTGTCATTGGTGGATATGTTCTCCCATTCAGTGGGCTTTCTGTTCATTTTTTGATGGTTTCCTTTGCTGTGCAAAAACTCTTTAGTTTGATGTAGTACCATTTGTTTATTTTTTCCTTTGTTTCCCTTGCCCAAGGATATATATCAGGAAAAATATTTCTATGAAAAATGTCTGAGATTTTATATTTCTTTCTTCAATGTCCTTTAGTTTTCCAAGTACAGGTCTTTCACCTTCTTAAATTCATTCCTACTTACCTTATTTTTTTGTTCTAATAGTAAATGATATTGTTTTCTTAATTTATCTTTCTAATAGTTCCATATTGCTGTATAAAAGTTCCACATTTATGAATATTAATTTTGTATCTGGCTACGTTGCTGAATTCATTTATTAGATCTAGTATTTTTGCTAGAACCTTTAGGGTTTTCTATGTACAATATCACATTATCTATAAATAATGGCAGTTTCACTTCCTCCTTTCCAATTTAGATCCTTTTACTTTTCTTCTTATCTGATTTCAGTGGCTAGGACTTCCAGTACTATATATATATATAGTGACCAAAAGACCAAATGACTGATTGCTATGATGTGCACTGACCAGCAGGCGGCAGACGCACAATGCAGGAGCTTCCCCCTGGTGGTCAGTGCACTCCCACAGGCAACCTCCTGTGGCCAGGCAACCCCTCATGGTCCATCCCCCTGGCTGGTCAAACTCCCTCCCTTCAGATGGTTGCCCCCACCAGCTGCCCTGATTGGAATGGATCGCTGGCCAGGCCGAGCGACCCCACCCGTGTATGAATTCTTGCACCAGGCCTCTAGTGTTGAATAAGAGTGGTGAAAGTGGGCATCTTTGTCTTTTTCCTAATCTTAAGGGGAACGCTTGCTGGTTTTGTCCATTGAGTCTGATGTTTGCTATAGGTTTGTCAAATATGGCCTTTATTTCATTAAGGTATGTTCCCTCTATACCAGTGATGGCGAACCTATGACACGCGTGTCAGAGGTGACATGTGAACTCATTTTTTTGGTTGATTTTTCTTTGTAAAATGGCATTTAAATATATAAAATAAATATCAAAAATATAAGTCTTTGTTTTACTATTGTTGCAAATATCAAAAAATTTCTATATGTGACACAGCACCAGAGTTAACTTAGGGTTTTTCAAAATGCTGACACGCCGAGCTCAAAAGGTTCACCATCACTGCTCTATACCCACTTTGCTGGGAGTTTATAGCATATATCGGTGCTGGATTTTATCAAATGCCTTTTCTACAACTATTGATCTTGTGTTTTCCATCCTTCAATTTGTTTATGTGGTGTATCACATTTATTATTTTGCAGATATTGATTGTACAAACTTTGCACCCCCAGAGTATTTCCCAGTTGATTATTATGTATTAACTCTTTAATGTATTGCTAGATTTGGTTTCCTAATATTTTATTGAGGATTTTAGCATCTATGTTCATCAGGGATACTGGCCCAAAATTTACTGTCTTTGTTTCAGAATTAAGATGATGCTGGCCTCATAAAATGAGCTTGGGAGTGTTCCCTCCAATTGAAATTTTTGGTACAGTTTGAGAAGGATAGGTATTAGTTCTTCTTTGAATGCTTGGTTAAATTCACTGGTAAAGCCATCTAGTCCAGGGCTTTTGTTTGTTGGGAGCTGCTTCTTCTTCTTCTTCTTCTTCTTCTTCTTCTCCTTCTCCTTCTCCTGCTTCCTGCTTCCTGCTTCCTGCTTCAATTTTTCTATTTGTAATCTGTCTATTCAGATCCTCTGATTCTTCCTGATTTAGTTTTGGAAGATTGTATGTTTCTTCAAGATTGCCCAATTTGTTGGCATGTACTTGTTCATAATAATTTTTATAATCCTTTTTATGTTTTTTTTTGTGTCCATCATTACTGCTCATTCATTTCTGTTTTTATTTTGGCAGGTCTTCTTTCTTTTTTTCTTAATGAGCCTGAATTGATCTTTTGTATTGTTTTTTAAGCCTCTTTCATTTATTTCTGGCTTGATCTTTATTATTTCCTTCCTTTTACTGACTCTGGGCTTTGTTTTTTGTTCTTTTTCAAGTTCCTTTAAGTGTAAATTTGGATTGCTTATTTGAGCTCTTCCTTGTTTCTTGAAATAATCCAGTAATGCTATGCCCTGTTAGTCCTGCTTGCCCTGTGTCCCACAGATTTGGAGTTGTCTTCTCATTTTCAATTCTTTTAAGGTAACTTTTGATCTCTTCCTTGATTTCATTGTTAACTCATTCAATGTTTAGTAACATGCCATTTAGCATCTATGTCTTTGTGTTTATTTATTTGTTTTCTTCTGAGTTTTCGTCTTGTGATTGATTTCATATTTCATAGTATTGTGGTTGGAGAAAATTCTTGATATAATTTCAATCTTAAATTTATTGATACTCTTTTTTAAATTTTTCCTCATGAAACATCTAGACTGGTATTTATTTATTTATTTATTTATTTATTTATTTATTTAAATTGTTTTTCCCCA
>NW_005370902.1:695950-705700 GCF_000412655.1 Myotis brandtii | reverse complement strand
CAAAACTCCCCAGCCTTCCCACTATAATTTGACAGTCTGTTCAATGCTTCTTTACCTCTATATCTATCTTTTTGTTTATCAGGTTATAATGTTCTTTATTATCCATAAATGAGTGAGATCATGTGGTGTTTTTCTTTCACTTTCTGGCTTATTTCACTTAGCATAATGTTCTCCAGTTTCATCCATGCTGCTGCAAATGGTAAGAATTCCTTTTTTTTATAGCACCATAGTATTCCATTCTGTAGCTATACCATAGTTTTCTAATCCACTCATCTGTTGATGGACATTTAGGCTGTTTCAAAATCTTAGCTATTATAAAATGTGCTGCTATGACATAGGGGTGCATATATCCTTTCTGATCTGGTGTTTCTGTTTTCTTGATAAATATTCCTAGAAGTGGTATTATTGGGTCAAATGGGAGTTCCATTTTTAACTTTTTGAGGAAACGCCATACTGTTTTCCACAATGGCTGCACCAGTCGGCCTTCCCACCAGCAGTGCAGGAGAGTTCCTTTTCTCCGCATCCTCTCCAGCACTTGTCATTTGTTGATTTGTTGATGATAGCCATTCTGACAGGTGTGAAGTGGTACCTCATTGTCATTTTTTTTTCATCTCTCAGATGATTAGTGATTTTGTTTGTTTGTTTTTTTAAAAAATATGTTTTATTGATTTTTTACAGAGAAGAAGGGAGAGGGATAGAGAGTTAGAAACATCGATGAGAGAGAAACATCTATCAGCTGCCTCCTGCACACTCCCCACTGGGGATGTGCCCGCAACCAAGGTACATGCCCTTGACCGGAATCAAACCCAGGACCCTTGAGTCCGCTGGCTGCTGCTCTATCCACTGAGCCAAACCGGTTAGGGCAATTAGTGATTTTGAACATGTTTTCATGTGTCTCGTGGCTTTCTGAATGTCCTCTTTCGAAAAGATTCTATTTAGGTCCTTTGCCCATTTTTAATTGGATTGTTTATTTTCCTTTTGTTGAATTGTACGAGTTCCCTGTAAATGTTGGAAATTAAACCCTTATTGGAGATAACATTGACAAATATGTTCTCCCATGCAGTGGGCTTTCTTGTTGTTTTGTTGATGGTTTCATTTGCTGTGCAGAAGCTTTTTATTTTGATTTAATCCCATTTGTTTATTTTCTCCTTAGTCTCTCTTGCCCTAGGATCTGTGTCTGTAAAAATTTTACTAAGACATATGTCTTCAATTTTGCTGACTATGGAGTCTTGTAGGATTTTTATGGTTTCCCGTCTTACATTCAAGTCCTTTAGCCATTTTGAGTTTGTTTTTCTGTATGGTGTAAGTTGGTGATCTAGTTTCATTGTTTCGCATGTATATGACCAAATTTCCCAGCTCCATTTATTAAAGAGGCTGTTTTGACTCCATTGTATGCCATTGCCTCCTTTGTTGAATATTAATTGAGTAAAATGGCTTGGGTCAATGTCTGGGTCCTCTATTCTGTTCCATTGGTGTATATGTCTGTTCTTGTGCCAGTACCTGGCAGTTTTGAGAACCATAGCTTTGTAATATAGCTTGATGTCTGGTATTGTGATCCCTCCTACTTTGTTCTTCTTTCTCAGGATAGCTGTGGCTATTTGGGGTCTTTTTTATTCCAGATGAATTTTTGGAGAGTTTGTTCTAGATCTTTGAAATATGCCATTGGTATTTTAATAGGTATTGCATTGAATCTATAGATTGCTTTAGGCAGTATGGACATTTTGATGATGTTGATTCTACCAATCCATGAACATGGTATGTTATTCCATTTGTTTATGTCTTCCTCTATCTCTTTTTTCAATGTCTTGCAATTTTTTGAGTATAGGTCTTTTATGTTCTTGGTTAAGTTTATAGCTAGGTATCTTAATTTTTTTTGGTGCAATGGTAAATGGGATCGTGTTTTGTTTTTTTAATTTCTTTTTCTGTGAGTTCATTATTGGTGTATAAAAAGGCCATAGATTTCTGGGTGTTTATTTTGTATCCTGCTACACTACCAAATTCATTTATTAGGTCTAGTAGTTTTTTGATGGTGTCTTTGGAGTTTTCTATGTATAATATCATGTCGTCTGCAAATAAGGACGGTTTTACTTCTTCTTTTCCAATTTGGATGCCTTTTATTTTTATTTCTTGTCTGATCACTATGGCTAGTACTTCTAGTACTTGTTGAACAGAAGTGGTGAACATAGGCATCCTTGTCTTGTTCCTGGGGAAATGGATTTAGTTTTTGCCCATTGAGTATGATGTTGGCTGTATGTTTGTCATATAAAGCTTTTATTATGATGAGGTATGATCCCTCTATTCCCACTTTGCTGAAGGTTTTCAACAAGAAAGGGTGTTGGATTTTGTCAAATGCTTTTTCTGCATTAATTGATATGATTACGTGATTTTTGTCCCTCCGTTTGTTTATGTGATGTATCACATTTATTTATTTGCGGATATTGAACCATCTTTGCATCCCTGGAATAAATCCCACTTGGTTATGGAGTATGATCTCTCTAATGTATTGCTGAATCTGATTTGCTAAGATTTTGTTGAGGATTTTAGCATCTATGTTCATCAAGGATATTAGCCTGTAGTTCTCTTTTTTTGAGGTTTCTTTATCTGGTTTTGGGATTAGTGTAATGCTGGCTTCATAGAAAGAGCTTGGTAGTGTGCCTTCCTCTTGAATTTTTTGGAATAGTCTGAGGAGGATAGGTTTTAGTTCTTCTTTGAATGCTTGGTAGAACTCCCCTGTAAAGCCATCTGATCCAGGGCTTTTGTTTGCTGGAAGATTTTTGATCACTGCTTCAATTTCTTTGGTAGTTATCATCCTATTCAGGTTTTTTGACTCTTCTTGGTTGAGTTTTGGGAGCTTGTATTTTTCTAAGAATATGTCCATTTCATCTAGGTTGTTCATATTGTTGGAATAGAGTTGTTCATAGTATTTTTTCATAATTGTTTGTATTTCTATGGGATCAGTTGTTATTTCACCTCTTTCATTTCTGATTTTGTTTATTTGGGTCCTCTCTCTTTGCTTCTTGGTGAGCCTGGCTAGAGGTTCATCAATCTTGTTTATCCTTTCAAAGAACCAGCTCTTGGTTTTGTTGATCTTTTGTATTTTTTTTTCTCTATGTCATTTATCTCCACTCTGATTTTTATTATTTCCTTTCTTCTGCTTAAGCTGGGCTTTTCTTGTTGCTCTCTTTCTAACTTTTTGAGTTGTAGGGTTAGATAATTTATTACCATTTTTCTTGGTTTTTGAGGTAGGTCTGTAGAGCTATGAACTTCCCTATCAAGACTGCTTTCACTGTGTCCCATAGATTTTGGATTGTTGTGTTTTCAGTGTCGTTTGTTGCCATGATGCTTTTTATTTCTTCTTCGATCTCTCTGGTAACACAGTCATTGTTTAACAGCATGCTATTTAGCCTCCAGGTATTTAATTTTTTTATTGTTTTTATTGTAGTTGATTTCTAGTTTTATTCCATTGTGATCTGAGATGATGCTTGATATGATTTCTATCGTCTTGAATTTGAAGAGACTTTGCCTGTGACCCAATATATGGTCTATCTTTGAAAATGACCCATGTGCACTTGAGAAGAATTTATATTTTGTGCTTTTGGGGTGAAATGTTCTGAAGATGTCAATTAAGTCCATCCGATCTAGTGAATTATTTAGGATTGATGTTTCTTTGCTGATTTTTTGTTTGGAGGATTTGTCGAATGGTGATAGTGGGGTATTAAAGTCCCCTACTATGACTGTATTGCTATCAATCTCTCCCTCGATATCCTCGAGAAGTTTTTTTATGTATTTGGGTGCTCCTGTATTGGGTGCATATATGTTTACCAGAGTTATATTTTCTTGTTGGATTGCTCCCTTTACTATTATGAAGTGACCTTCCTTATCTATTATTATGTCCTTCACTTTGAGATATAATTTTTCTGATATAAGTATTGCTACTCCACTTTTTTTCATTTTCATTCATGTGAAAAATCTTTTTCCATCTCTTCACCATCAGTCTGTGTGAGTCCTTTTTTCTGAGGTGGGTTTCCTGTAGAAAGCAAATATATGGGTCATGTTTTCTATCCACTCAGCTACCCTATGTCTTTTGATTGGGGCATTTAATCCATTAACATTTAAAGTTATTATTGATAGGTACTTGTTTGTCAGCATTTTTATTCTTTACACCTGTGTTCCTTCTTCATTTCCTATTTCTTCTTTTTACAGCAGACCCTTTAGCATTTCTTGCATTTCTGGTTTGGTGGTAATGAACTCCATTAGTCCTTTTTTGTCTGTGAAGTTCCTGATTTCACCCTCTATTTTGATTGATAGCCTTGGTGGGTACAGTATTCTTGGATTCAGACCCTTCCTTTGCATGACTTTGTATATTTCATTCCATTCCCTTCTTGCCTGTTGTGTTTCTGTTGAGAAATCAGTCGCTAGTCTGATGGGGAATTCTTTGTAAGTAACTTTCTCTCTCTCTCTCTGACTGCTTTTAAGATTCTTTGTTGTTTGTGTTTGCCAATTTAATTATAATGTGTCTTTTGGGGTTCATTTTGTTTGGGACTCTGTGAGGTTCTTGTATTTGTGTGAGTTTTTTCTTGCCTATATCAAGGAAGTTTTCTGTCATTATTTCTTAAAATATGTTTTCTAGTCCTTGCTCAGTTTCTTCTCCTTCTGGTACCCATATTTTGTGGATGTTGTTTTATTTCGTGTTGTCCCAAAGTTACCTTAGCCAGTGTTTCTCAACCTTCCTAATGCCATGACCCTTTAATACAGTTCCTCATGTTGTGGTGATCCCCAACCATAAAATTATTTTTGTTGCTACTTCATAACTGTAATTTTGTAACTGTTATGAATTGTAATGTAAATATCTGATATGCAGGATGTATTTTCATTGTTTGCCACCCATAGGTTGAGAACTGCTGCAAGGCTCTCCTCCTGTTTTTTAAGTTGCTCACTGATGCGGTCCTCTGCTTCTTCTAGTCTACTGTTGATGCTTTCTATTGAGTTCTTTATAGTAGGAATGTCATTTTTCATTTCTTCTTGGTTCTTCATTTCCTCTTGGTTCTTACATATATTGTTGAATTTGTCTTCCATTCTTTTCAGCAGCCTTATGACCATTTCTCTGAATTCTTTCTCTGACATAGTGCTTGCCTCCTTTTTGTTTACTTCCTTTTCTAGTGATGCCTCCTTTTCTTTCATTTGTGGGCTTTTTCTTTGTCTCCCCATGATCTCTCTTCTCTGGCTGGCTGGTTATGTAGCTCTCTCTCTCTCCTTTCCCTAGGTGGAATCTGACCTTTTTGTGAGGAGGAACAGGGCTCATTTGAGTCCTCGTATTCATGCTGCTTGAGATCCGATGTTCCTGGGTTCATAGCTGGTCCTTGGGTGTCATGGTTGCATGGTCCGTGGATGTATACACTTTCGATAACAGCCACTATCCCCTTCAAGATGGTGTGGTCTCTGTGGCAGAGCCAGCCACTCTGGGAGAGATTTCAGCAGCAGTGGAGTCTGCCTGGTTAGGGTAGCCCGGTCAGGCAGTCTCCAACAGTCCCCTGGAGTATAGCTATTCCTCACCCACAAATTTACACTCTCTGTACATCCACACCCTCTCCTTTCGTTCTCTCACTCACACACTATCTTGCAGTCTGCCTTCCCGTCAGCAGCCATCTTCCTCCTTTTGATACTTTTGTTTGTTTGTTTTTTAACATGTGGCCTGTCCTAGAAAACATTCCATATGCACTTGAAAAGAATGTATGTTGTGTTACTTTGGTGAGGAATGCTCTGAAGATATAAATTAATTCCATTTCATCTAGTGTGTCATTTAAGGCCACAGTATCCTTATTCATTTTCTTTCTGAAAGATTTATCCATTGATGCTAAAGGAATGTTAAAATCCCCTACTATAACTTTATTACTATCAATTTCTCCTTTTATATGTAAAGATTTACTTTACATATTTAGGTGCTCTTATGATGGGTATATAAATGTTTAGAAGAGTTATAAACTCTTGTTGTATTGATCTTTTTATTATTATAGTGTTCTTCTTTGTCTCTTGCTGTAGCCTTCACTTTAAAGTCTATTGTGTCAGATATAAGTATTGCTACCCCAGCTTTTATTTCCTTTCAACTTACATGAAATATCTCTTTCAATCCCTTTACTTTTAGTCTGTCTTAATCTTTCATTCTGAGGTGGGTCTCTTGAAGACAGTATATACATGAGTCTTTTTTCCTTACCCATTCAGCTACTTTATGTCTTTTGATTGGAAGATATAAGCCATTTACATTTAAAGTAATTATTGAGGCTGAACTGTATGGCACAGTGTCTGAGCATTCACTCATGAATCAAGAGGTCACCAGTTTGATTCCCAGTAAGGCATATGACCGTGTTGCAGACTTGATCCCCAGTAAGGGACATGCAAGAAGCAGCCAATAAATGATTTTCTCTTGTATTGTTGTTTCTTTCTTTATATAATTCTCCCTTCCCTCTCTCTAAAAATTAATAAAAATAAATTTAATGTGATTATTGGTAGGTACGTATTTATTGAGATTTCATTTTTTAACTATGTTCCTCTGTTTGTTTTTCATTTCTTCTTCTGCTTCTTAAAGCAATCCCTTTAACATTTCTTGTAATACTGTTTTGGTGGTAACAAACTCCTTTAACCTTTTCTTGTCTGGGAAGCTATTTATTTCTCCTCCAATTTTAAATGATAGCTCTGCTGAGTAAAGTAGCCATGGCTGTAGGCTCTTTTTTTCATCACTGAACATTTCATGCCAATCCCTTCTGGCCTGAAATGCTTCTGTTGAGAAGTCAGCTGATGCTCTTAAGAGAGCTCCCTTGTAGGTAACTGGCTGCCTTTTTATTATGGCTTTTAAGATTCTTCTTTGTCTTTTATTTTGGGCTTTTTAATTATGATGTATGTTGGTGTGGGCCTATTTGGGTCCATCTTCTTTGGGATTCTCTGCACTTTCTGAACTTGTATGTCCTTTTCCTTCTCCAGGTTAGGGATATTTTCTGTCATTATTTCTTCAAATAGGCTCTTAATCTCTTGTTTTTTCTCTTATCTTTCTGGTATCCCTACGATGGGGATGCTGTTATCCTTCATGTTGTCCCAAAGTGCCCTTAAACTATCTCATTTTATTAAGTTGTTTTTTCTTTTTCTTTTTGCTGCTGATTGTTTTGTTTTGTTTTCCTACCTGGTGTTCAAATTTGATGATTTGATCCTCTGCTTCAAGCCTGTTCTTTTTCTTCATGTTTATTTGTTGTTATTGTTGTTGTTGTTAATCCTAACCTCAGGATATTTTTTCCATTGCTTTTCAGAGATAGTGGAAGGGAGGGATGCTGGGAGAGAGAGAGAGAAAAAAAACACCCATCTGGTGCCTCCCACATGTGCCCCAACAGAGGGCAGGGAATGAGCTGCAACCCAGGTAAATGCCCTTGCCCAGAAATTGAACCCATGACCCTTGGTGTGTGGGCTGATGTTCTAACCATTGTGCAACACTGGCCAGGATGTGCTGGCTTTTTATTCCTTCCAATGTATTCTTTATTTTATATATGACATTCTTCATTTCTGACTGATCCTTTTTTATGGTTTTCATATCCCCCCCCTTTTTTTTTGAGCATCCTTATAATCATCACTTTGAACTCTATACCTGATAAATTCCCACCTCCAATTCATTTAGCTTTTCTCCCAGAGAATTATCTTGTTCTTTCATTTGAGGCCTGTTTGTCTCCTCATTTTGGCTGCCTGTTTATGTTTGTTTCCATGTATTAAGTAGATCTGTTATGACTCACATTCTTGTTATGGTGGCCTTACGTAGTAACTAACCTATGAGACCCAGTGGTGCAGTCTCCATGATCACTTGCGCTGGGTGCTCTGAGACTATCCCTTGTATGCATCATGTGAGCCCTCCTGTTATACTTGAGTCTTAATTGTTATTAACCCATTCATGCATTGACTCAACACTCAGGCTGTCTGACTGTGAGGCTCAACCCCCAACATAGCATGCAGGCTGCTATGCAGGTGCTGAACCCATGAAGCAGAATTTGCCTCAGCAGGGTTTGGTGCCTGTCAATATCTCCCTGTGGATATGTTGCTTGTGAAGCTTATTGGATTCTTCTCTCTTGTGGTCTGAACATGGCTACTGTATTTATTTGTTCTGGGCCACATCAGAGGGACTCTAGTACAGACCAGTGTCAGACATTGTCTCTGACTAGACCTGAGCAACCTGTTTGACACTATCAGTGATCCACAGCTTGTGGCTCCCTTTGCTGAGCTAGGGTGCATGTGGAAAGGACATGCACCTAAAGTGTGCTTTTACTAGCCCCATGTATAAGAGAAGGTCCAGAAAAGAATCAAAGAACCAAGAGATCCACTTCTGCCTGAAAGCTGTCTGTTAGACTCACTCACTTAATGAGTCTCTGGCTATAGTCCTCAGAAGGGTGTACACTCTACATAATGGGGTGAGATATATTCCAAAGAGTGGGGCTATTGCTTCCCCCCAGGCTAATGCTGCATGGATGTAAAGCTCTGCCTGGGAAAGATGGTTTTTGCAGTATAAGGGAATGATTCAGCACAGGGATCCTGGAGGCTGTCCTCTCAGCTCTCTCTCCAGAGCCACCAACCCCAGATCACCTTATGCAATACACTCTTGTCTCCCTCTTCCAGAGCCCAGGTGAGTGACTGCAAACACAATTTTGTGTGTGGGCCATTTAAGAGGGTGTTAGCATTTCTAGCTATCTCTCCATGGCAAACAGAAACTCTGCTACTTTTTATAGCCATATGTTATGTGGAATACTTTCCAGGTTCTGTTGCTCTGGGCTGGGTAGCCTACCTTGGGATTTAGGCCCCACATTCCTCATGGGGAACCCCCCATAGTTGAGATATCTCTCTGGAACTTCAGCTGCTGCCTGTGGGAGCCTGATAAGTCCTTTCATGCCTCTGCACTTACTACTAGTCTCAATGTGGCCTCCTCTGTAAGTCCTTGGTTATCAGACTTCTCTCCAGCTGGTCTTCAGTTGGTTATTCAGAATGCTATTTTTATATTTTATTTTTTAATTAAAAATATATTTTATTGATTATTTTTTACAGAGAGGAAGGGAGAGGGATAGAGAGTTAGAAACATCGATGAGAGAGAAACATTGATCAGCTACCTCCTACACACCTCCTACGTGGGATGTGCCCACAACCAAGGTACATGCCCTTGACTGGAATAGAACCTGGGACCTTTCAGTCCGCAGGCCGATGCTCTATCCACTGAGCCAAACCGGTTAGGGCTATTTTTATATTTTAGTTTTAATTCCAGTTTGGCCCTGGAGAATGTCAGTGTAGCTTCCATATAATCTGCTGTGCTCGTGGAATCCCCCAAGAGAGGGGAATCTTAATAATATGAGAATCCATGTGTGAGTGGCGAGGTAGGAATGAGGTGATAAAAATACAAATGTAATTTGATAAAAAAATTAAATGATATTCTGAACTGTCTTCCAGTGGGGATATTTCCCCATTTCAATGCTCTTTCCCCCAAAAGGGGAGAATCCTAAGCACACATGATGAATATATTTCTATTTATTTTTATTGTTACCTTCACCTTACACCATCTGGACTATTCATTCACTTTCTGCATCTTTCACTCCCAAAAGTAAAATATACAACCATCTCATTACCAGAATCTTTACTCAAATTTTGATTTCTGCAAACATAGTACATAGGGACAGAATCCCAGAGAAAGTCCTGGGGGCCAAACTGTACCAGCATGAGGTATTATCTATTCTTTTT
>NW_005370902.1:692327-695669 GCF_000412655.1 Myotis brandtii | reverse complement strand
GACAAAAATTTGAATGAGGTTTTTCTTGTTATTTTATTTCTCTGCCCCCTCTCTTAAATTAGACTGGTAGGAAGTTTACTGTTAGTAAAGGTTGGACCAGCAAAACCATAGCAACTTTCAAGTGGAATTAACTTTTTAGTGAGAATACAATTAATTTCTTTTTGTTTGTTTGTTTGTTTGTTTGTTTGTTTGTTTTTTCACCTAAATAGTTGTAGGTGCATGCGTGCAAGGCAGCATACCATACAAGAAACACACTTGCTCTAGAATCACGCACACCTGCTCAAATACATTAATTAGGATGTGTTCTTGAATAAATTGCTTAACCATTCTGAGCTTCAGTTACCACGTTTAAAATGAGTGGTATAAGAACACAACTTCATTGCATTTGTGAAGTTAAAAAGCAAAGTATGAAAGATGCTTAGAGTAGAATTTAACAGGTGGTAAGAGTTAGACTATCATTAACTTGGGTAATATATGTGACCAAGAACTGAGGCTTATACCAGAAATACATGTATCCACTTTCTGTAATGTTGAAAAATGAATTAATAGATGGTAGAAAGTCTCATTGTCAAATATTTTATAAATCACTGCATGCTATTTGTTCCTTTTATAAGGAATAAAATGACTATGGAAGGAAGTGAAAATGTATCAAATGGCTAAAATCTATAATAATAAAAGCATAATATGCTAATTACACTGGACTACCTTCCAGACAAAGCCAGGGCTGTGAGGGAAGCCCAGGTCCTGGGTGCCAGAGGGATGCCAGTGCTGGCAGCCAGGGGAAGGAAGACCTACTCTTGCACGAATTTCGTGCATTGGGCCTCTAGTTAATAATAATTCAATAAAAAATAAAATGTAAGGCTGAGTAGTTTCTAATTATCAGTAATTATTTTAAAACTTATTACATTCAAGGGCCTCAGGAGAAATTATTTCAGATAAGAAAAGGATCATAAACTCTTAGAGAGAGAGAGAAAAAAAATAAAATTAAATATAAGAAATTACATAACATTTTTTTCACTTTTATTTTTGTGCTCTGATCTATTCAATCACTTTGCATTGTTGGACTTCCATTCATTTCTATTCCTAAATAATTTACCCTGAGAAGCTTACTGAATTATTTCTAGTGTTAAATGCATAAAAATTTTAAAGTCATATTATAAAAAATTTTCCAATTTTCTTCTAAATATCACTTTAACAATGATTGATTATCCCTTTAAACAGTAAACACTTAAATGCTAAAAATGAAAATCAATAAAATAGATATATGATTACAGTCTTAAAATGATCCATAATCTGAAAGTGAGCTAGAAACCTCACTGTTTTATTTGATTAAAAACAATTGCATGTGCTTGTATTTTGAGAACATACATGCATAACCCATGGACAGGGACAATAACATGGTGAAGGCCAAAAAAGAGGGAGGCATAGGGAGGTGGAGGTCAGCAAAGGGGAGGGGTGGGAGAGAGTATGCAATACTGTCAACATTAAAAATTTTTAATAAAAAATAAAGAAGTTTAATCATACTGTAAAAAATTTACAATATGGAAGATTTCTACACTATCTGTGCTAATGATGGTATTCTGTTTAAGACCACATTCATGAACTTTTAGTCAGAACTCAGAAAATTCCCTTATCAATGAGGATTTTCAGAATACAATTGAAACTGAATTAGAGAATAAAATAATGACAAGAAATCTGTTTGACTTACGTTGTATCAATGTCAGAATGTTCTAGGCCAGCGGTTCTCAACCTGTAGGTCACGACCCCTTTGGGGGTCGAATGACCCTTTCACAGGGGTCACCTAAGACTATCGGAAAACACATATGTAATTACATATTGTTTTTGTGATTAATCACTATGTTTTAATTATGTTCAATTTATAACAATGAAAATACATCCTGCATATCAGATATTTACATTATGACTCATAACAATAGCAAAATTACAGTTATGAAGTAGCAACGAAAATAATTTTATGGTTGGGGGTCACCACAACATGAGGAACTGTATTAAAGGGTCACGGCATTAGGAAGGTTGAGAACCACTGTTCTAGGCCATGATCAGATTAGATTTACACATTTCAACTCTAATGCTGTCGGGAATTTAGAAGGCAGCCTATTGATCTTCAATATCTACCACATTGTACTTTTATTTTTGACATGATATATGTATATGAAACTAATATGTACTCATTTCACTAAGTTTTAAAAATCTTTATCAGAACTAGGATGTCTTATCTAAATGTCATTTAATTTAAAATAATTATATTTCTCAGAAGTCTATTACATTCATATTGCTATGAATTTTACAGCCCAGAAGGGAGTAGCAAGATATATTCAAAGCAATGAAAGAAATGAGCCTATTACCTAGAATATTATGTCCAGCAAGGTTATAATTCAGAAGTGAAGAAGAGATAAAGAGTTTCCCAGACAAGCAAAAACTAAAGGAGTTCACAAAAACCAAACCAGTTTTATAGGAAATATTAAAGGGTTTTTTTATGCAGAAGTATAAAAGCTATACCTATAAATAAGAATATGCAGAGAAGAAAAAGAAATCTTAGTTGTAAAGGCAAATATACAATAATCACAGTGAATCAACCACTTAGCCAATATGAAGGTTAAAAGACAATAGCAGCAAAATTAATTATAAATACAATAATTAATCAGGGATGCACAAAACAAAATGATACAAAACATAAAGAGGAGTGAAGGGCTAAAAATGTTCAGCTTTTAGAGTGCAATTGAACTTAAATGCCTATCTGCTTAAAATAATCACTATAGATATAGATGGATATATATGAACTTCATGGTAATCATAAAAAAATTATAAAAAATAAAGAGTAAGGAATCAAATCAATACACCTAAGAAAATAAACAAATCAAAGAGAGAGAGAGAGAGAGAGAGAGAGAGCAAGAGAAGAAACAGCAAAAAAACAAACAAACCCAAAACAATAAAAACTACCAAAAAATTACCAAAATGACAATAAACACATACCTATCAATAATTATTCTAAATGTAAATGGACAATATCCTCCAATCAAATGACATAAGGTGGAAAAGTGGGTTAAAAAACAACAATGAAAACAACAAAATATGACCCATCTGTATGCTGCTTCTAAGACACTCACTTTAGATAGAAAGACATAGAGACTGAAAGTCCTTAGTGTGTTAATAGAAACAAAAGAAAGCTGGGGAAGCAATACTAATAGCAAAAATAATAGACTTCAAAACAAAGACTATGAAAAGAGACAAAGAAAGATATTACATAATTTTATTTTATTTTATTTTTTTAATTAAATGTTTATTGTTCAGATTATTACAGTTGTTCCTCTTTTTCCCCCC
>NW_005370902.1:691136-691442 GCF_000412655.1 Myotis brandtii | reverse complement strand
AGCTGTCCCAGAGGCTCCTTACACTATCTTTGTATTTTCGGATTCTTTTTTCATTTTGCTTTTCTGGTTGGGTGTTTTTTGCTTCTTTATATTTCAAATCTTTGACTTGATTCTTACGATCCTCTAGTCTGCTGTTGAGAGTCTGTATAATATTCTTTGTTTCAGTCAGTTTATGCTAAATTTCTAGTTGGTCCCTCATCACAACCTCGAGGGTCTCACTAGATTCCTTGAGGGTCTCATTAAGTTTATCGGCGGTTTCTAGAAAATTCTTGAAAAACCTTAAAAGTGTGGTTTTGAACTCTATAT
>NW_005370902.1:666647-690885 GCF_000412655.1 Myotis brandtii | reverse complement strand
CTCCAGGCCAATTGGCTGTGAGAATCAGCTGTCTCTGCAGTGGGAGAACTTCTGTGCTGGAGACACCCTTCCGGGGCAAGCCTTGCTTCAATGGGGCTTTGGTGCTCACTGAGTCTGCCCCCTGAGTGTGTTCTTTATGGATCTGAGGAGCTGCAATCTGGACGGGCCCACTCTGACCACCGGGAACACTGGCTCCTGGATCTTTAAGGAGGTGCTAATGTAGCCTCTGCCTGAGGCTATCCAGCAGGAGCCAACTGTGATGCAATGCAAGTTGCCCTGGGGCCTTGGGCCAGCTGCAGTTTGTTAGGTAATTATCGGATTGAAAAGGGCCAGGCCTGTCATATGCAAAAGCCTCCATGCACGACTTGGGCGGGGCGGGGTCCCAGGGGATCAACAGAGCAGAGCAAGCATTTATGGCTGCTCTCAGTCCTGCCCTCAGAGGCCCTGCTTTTCAGTGTCCTGACAATCGCTGCAAGCACCCCAGAGAGAAAGCTGCCCTCGAGTTCCGACTGATGCCAGACAGTCCAGTTTCTCCTGTATGAGTCTGGGTCCCCAGAGACTCACCCGGAACTGGAGCTCAGAGCTTGAGACTCCCTCCCGATTGAAAAAGACAACCGTGTCCTCAGCCGCCAGCCCTCTCCGCATGCGCCTCTGTACCTCTGTATTTTACTTCCACGCCGCATCTCCTCTGAGTCTCAGTATGCTTTTCTCTTTCCTTCTAGTTGTAGAATTTCCACTCAGCCAGCCTTCCTGTGGTTCTGAATGATGTCCGTTCCGTCTTTTAGTTGTATTTTTGAAGTGGTTGTGCTAGGCAGCAATCTCTGTTGTTTACCTAGGCCGCCATCTTGGTTTCTCAAGTGATATTACATAATTTTAAACTTGTAAATCCAAGAAGAGGATATAACAATTATAAGTATGTACACACCCAAAATAAGATCACCCAAGTATATAAAGCAAAGGATAATAGACATAAGCCATAAATGAGCAATAATTCTGTAAGAGTTGGGGACTTTAATACTCCACTTACCTCCATAAATAGATTATACAGATAGAAAGTTAATAAGAAAATAATGGCCTTAAATGTCACATTAGACTTGTTTGATTTAATAGAAATTTAGGGAGCATTTCACCCCAAACTGCACATGGAACATCTTTCAGGCTAGATTGCATAGTAGGCCACAAATGAACCTCAATAAATTCAAGAAGATTGAAGTCATATCAAGCATATTTTCTGATCACAATGGCATGAAACTAGAAACCAATTACAGAAAGAAAACTGGGGTAAAAAAACTTCAACTTGAGAAAGGCTAAATATAACAACCCCACAGCTACCATATTGAATGATCAAAAGCTGAAAGCTTTTACTCTAAGATCAGGATTAAGATAAGGATATTCATTGTCACAACTATTATTCAATACAGTACTATAAGAGTCCTAGCCACAAACAATCAGCCCCCCCCCCCCAACAAAAGGAAGGAAGGAAAGAAGGAAGGGAGGAAGGAAAGAAGGAAGGAAGGAAGGAAGGAAGGAAGGAAGGAAGGAAGGAAGGAAGGAAGAAAGAAAGAAAAGGTATTCATATTGGAAAGGAAGAAGTAAAATTGTCACTCTTTGAAGATGACATGATACTGTATATAGAAGAATTTTAAGTAATCCACTAAAAAGTTAATAGTTAAAAGTATTCAGCTAAGTAGCAAGATATAAAATTAAATATACAGATATCCATTGTTTTCCTATACATAAATAATGAACAACCAGAAAGATAAATTAAGAAAACATTTCTTAATGGCATAAAAAAGAATAAATAACTATGAATAAATTTAGCCTAGGAGGTGAAATAACTGCACTCTGAAAACTATGAAGTATCAAAGAAAGAAAATGAAGAGGACACAAATAAATGAAAAGCTATATCATGCTTGTGGTTAGGAAGAATTAATATCATTAAAATGACCATATCACCCAAAGTAATTGACAGATTTAATGAAATTTCTATAAAAATGCTTATGACATTATTTGCAGAACCAGAACAAATAATCCTAAAGTTTATACTGAACTACAAAAGACCACAATTAGGCAAAGCAAGCTTGAGAATAAACAAAGTTGAATGTATCATGCTCCCTGATTTCAAACTATACTACAAAACTATAATAATCAAAACAGCATGGTATTGGCATAAAAGCAAACCCATAGAGCAATGGAACCGATAGAGAGCCTAGAAACAAACCTTCAGTTATATGGTCAACTAATCAACAACAAAGGAAGTAAGAATATACAATGGAGTAATGAAAGTTGCTTCAACAAGTGGTGTTGGGAAAACTGGACAGACACATACTAAAAATGAAACTCAACTACTGTCTTATATCATATACAAAAATAAATTCAAAATGAATTAAAGACTTAAATTATAAGCCCTGAAACCATAAAACTCCTGGAAAAAATCATAGGTATCATAGGTAGTAAATCATTTGACATCAGTCTGAGTGATACTCTTTTTTATATAGCCCCTTGAGCAAGGGAAACAAAGGCAAAACAAATAAATAGGACTTCATCAAGTTATAAACCTTCTGCATAGAGACACCCTACTGAATGAGAGAATATATTTGTAAATGATATATCTAATAATCAGTTGGTATACAAAACATATTTAAAAACTCATCCAATCTAATGAAAAATAAATAAGTAATCTGATAAAAAATTGATGGAGAAGACATTACTCCAAAGAAGACATACAGATCCCCAATAGACATATGAAAAGATGTTCAATATTACTAATCATTAAGGAAGTACAAATCAAAAGCTCAATTTTCCAGAAAATATGAAATACAAATGGAACTTGCACTCTCAGCACACAATATCCTTAATGTGCAAGAAGGGGCCTTCATATTGATATTGAAAGGTTGTATTTTGAAATGCACAGAAAAAAAATCCCAATAAAGTATGTTTTCATGATATTCCAGATCAGATGGATTTAATTGATATTTACAGAACATTTCACCCAAAGCAGCAGAATATACATTTTTCTCAAATGCACATGGAACATTCTCAATGATACACCACAACGGAGACTGGAAGAAGAGCCTGTATAACATTGGGCAGAGGGAACCAGTGGAATTCTGTCTGCCTGAGAGAGTGGGACTACAGCTTCCCAGTGAAGGATCCCTCCAATAGTTAGCATCCCAGGCTGAGAAGTTTGCTCTGGGCTCTGACTGCTGGAAAGGTGGGACCCCAGTGATGGGTCCAGCAGAGGGCCTGTGAACTGCACACAGCAATGAGTTTGTGGGGCCCTCTACTTTTCAAAAGGTATTGTGCAGAGTCTCAGTTAGTGACTAAACTGTTTGGCTTGGGGAACTGATTCTTCTACGTCCAGTGTGGGGTTGGAACCCCTCCCCCCACCTGTGAAGCCTCCTGGATTGCTCTGTCCTGTGGGGATAGCAACACAAAGGAGCAGAGCAGATAGGGGCTTTTTGGCCCAAACTACAGAATTGAGAACATGAGAAGAGCTGGAAATTTTGGCCCCTGCTTTGCGGATACCAGCCACACAGAGAGATTTAAGTCTGGTGAGGAGATGATTTTGTATACCCTCCTGCTTGGACCTGTGGCCTGAAGGTGCCCGTTCTGCACAGAGCTGGGATGTTTAGACTGTATCCCTGGGAAGGCTTATATCAGAGAGGCAGATGAGTGCTAGGCTTTGTGACTAAATTGTGGGAGGCTGATCTGAGTTCCCTATGAGTTCAGCCAGGCAGCCATGGAAGGAGAGGTAGAGCCCGATGCCCCTTCTACAGGCTTATTACAGCACCCGAAACAGGACACTGTCTGGTACAGCTCTGTGAAGTCCCAGTAACCCTTCTAGGCACAGTTCTGGGGGAGATGGAGAATGGTTCAGAGCAGGACATTCCAAGTGTGAGACTTTTAGAGACTATTTTATGGGACCAGGAGGAAGTGCCTAGCCCCTTTCTGAGGGCTGGGCCAGCACATTCTCAACTGGAGACTTTTTTTTATCAATCCCATTGAGCCCAGGGTGGCTGAAACTGTTCCTGCAGAGAAAACTGCAGGCTGTACACAACCTGAACCTGCAGAAGACCACGTTAGGGGGAACTAAAGTTGGAGTCTCTGGTAAAGATTGAGGAGTTTGGCTTTGAAGCAGAGACCAATTTCCCCTCAATGAGTGCCTGACTGTGTAACCTCTATTAAAGGAGCCTACTAGTCCAAGCTAGACTATCCTGGGTCCACCTCACCCTGGGGAGCCTCTGCACAATGTCTCATACATTGTGATAAAGGTTTATCTCTATAGATACCCCACCTGAATGGTTAATAGTTGTACCTCTGAGCCTCTAAAGACACCTCAAGAATGCACCTGCACAACAGTTTGCACACCATGGTTGGGGTTAAGACTCATAGCACACCAGCCTGAGGGTCAATCCCAATTACAATAGGAGGGTCCAAATAAGGCACACAAGGGATCTTCCTAAAACATTCAGCTCATGAGATCAAGGAGACTGTACCACTGGGATCACCTATGACAGAAGGTCACTCCACCAAGACTGGAAGTCATAGCAGCCCTATCTAATATATAGAAACAAACACAAAGAGACAGCCAAAATGGATAGACAAATCAACAGACCCCAATGAAAGAACAGGAGAAAACTCCAGAAAAAGAGCTAAATGAAATGGAGGCAAGAAATCTATCAGATAGAGATTTTAAAGTAATGGTTATAAGAATGGTCAAGGAACTTAGTAAGAACAACACCACCAAGAAGAAGGATATAGAAACCATGAAAAATAATCAGGTGTAAGTGAATAATACCATATCTAAAACAGAATGCACTGGAAGGAATTGACAGTTGACTGGACAAGACAGATGATTAAATCAATAAATTATAAGACAAAATAGAAAAAAAATTACTCAATCCAAACAGAAAATGACAAAATAATTAATAAGTAGGGGGATAATTTAAGAGAACTTTGGGACAACATACAATGTAAAAACATCCACATCATAAGGGTAACAGAAGGAGAAGAAAGTGAGCAAGAGATACAGAACCTGTTTGAGGAAATAGTGACAGAAAACTTCAATAGCCTGGTGAAAGAAAATGTCACACAGTTTAGAAAGCACACGGAGTTCCAAACAGGATAAACACAAAAAGATCAACACCAAGACACATCATAATTAAAATGGCCAAAATTAAACACAAAGAAAATCTTAAAGTCAGCAATAGAGAAACAGTCAGTTACCTACAAGGAATTCCCCATAAGGCTGTCAATTATCTCTCAACAGAAACACATCAGGCCAGAAGGGTTTGGCATGAAGTATTCAAAATAATAAAATGCAAGAAACTGAAACCAAGACTGTTCTAGCATTTAAATAGAAGGCAAAATAATAAGGTTCTCAGAAAAAAAAAGTCTACAGGAGTTCAGTACCACCAAACCAGTATTGCAAGAAATACTAAAGGGACTGCTTCAAGACAAAGAAGAAATATATATAGAGAAACATAGGGATAAAGAAAAAATTGCAATAAATAAATATCTATCACAATAACCTTAAATGTAAGTGGATTAATTGCTCTAATAAAAAAATATAGGGTAGCTGAACAAATAAGAAAACATGACCCATATGTATGATGTTTACAAGAAACTCACCTTAGAAAAAAAGATACACACAGATTGAGAGTGAAGGAAAGGAAAAAAAATATTCCATACAAATGGAAACAACAAAAAAGCTGGGGTATCAATACTTATATCAGACAAAATAGACTTCTAAACAAAGGCCATAAAAGAGACAAAGACGGTCAGTGCATAATAATAAATGCATATTCCAGCAAGAGAATATAGCCTTTATAAACATATGTGAACCCAATAGAGGAGCAGGTAAATACATTTTAAAAATTGGTAAATTGGTAGACGTTAAGAGATAAATCGATAGAAATAGAGTCATAGGAGGGGACTTTAATGTCCACTGTCATCAATGGATCGATCTGGACAAAAAATCAATATGGAAATAGCAACCTTCAACAACACATTAGATCAGGTAGATTTAATTGATATCTATCTACAGAATGTTTCATCTCAAAGCAGCAGAATATACATTCTCAAAAGAATACATGAAATATTCTCAAAGATAGACCACATATTAGGACACAAAAGAAGTCTCAGTGAATTTCAGAATATTGAAATATAAGTGTTTTCTCTGACCACAATGGCATGAAACTAGAAATGAACCACATACCAAAAATCAAAAAACAAACAAACAAACAAAAAACAAAACAAAAACCTCAAAAAATTCAAAAACATGGTGGCTAAATAGCAAGTTATTAAGCAATGAATGGATTACCAAGCAGATCAAGGAAGAAATAAAAAAATTATCTGGAAACAAATAAAAATGAACACGCAACCACCCCAAATCTATGGGATATGGAAAAAAACAGTACTGAGAGGGAAGTTCATAGCATTATAGGCCTATCTGAAGAGGCAAGAAAACTCTCTAGTAAACAGTATAATCCTACACCTAAAAGATTAGAAAGAGAAAAATTAGAAAAGTACAGTGTAAATAAAAGGAAGAAAATAATAAAGATGAGATCAGAAATAAATGACATGGAAACCAAACAAAACAATACAAAAATAAATTAAAACAAAAGCTGGTTCTTTGAAAATATAAACAAAAATGATGAACATTTAACTGGACTCATCAAGAAACAAAGATAGTGGACTAAAATAAATATAACTGGAAATGAAAAGAGAGGTGTAACAACAGACATCACAGGAATACAAATGATTGTAAAATAATACTACAAGCATTTATATGCCAACATATTGAAAAACCTGGGTTAAATGGACAGATTCATAGAACATACAATCTTACAATACTCAATTAGGAAGAATCAGACAACCTGAATAGACCAATAACAAGTAATGAAATTGAAGCAGTAATCAATATAGTCTCAGAAAAGAAAAGTTCTAGACTGGATGGCTTTGCAGGGTATCAAACATTCAAAGAAGACCTAACACTAATTCTCCTTATACTATTCCAAAAAATTCAAGAGATGGGAAGACTTCCAAGCTCTTTTTATGAGGCCAGCATTATCCTAATTTCATTACTAGATAAAGACATTACAAAGAAAAATAATTAGAGGCCAATATCTCTAATAAACATAAATACTAAAACCCTCTACAAAATATTAGCATATCATATCTAGCAATACATTAATAAAGTCATACAACATGACCAAGTGGAATTTATTCTGGGGATGCAAGTTTGGTAAATAATTCACAAATCAATAAATGTGATACATCCAATAAACAAAATGAAAGGTAAAAATCACATGATCATATTGATAGATACAGAAAAAAACATTTGACAAAATCTAACACCCGCTTATGATAAAAACTCCCATAAAAAGTGGGAATAGAGGGATCATACCTCAACATAAGAAATGCAATATATGACAAATATATAGCCAACATCAGATTCAATGGGCAAAAATAACTGTGTCCCTTAAGATTAGGAATAAGACAAGGGTATCTGCTTTCACGTTTATTTACACAGTACTGGAAGTCCTAGCCATAACAATCAGACATGGAGAAGAAATAAAAGGCATCCAAATTGGAAAATCCTATATAATAAAAGGCTAATATGCAAATTGACCGAACAGAGAAACAACCAGTCACTATGACGCACACTGACAACCAGGGGGCAGACGCTCAACACAGAAGCTGCCCCCTGGTGGTCAGTGCACTCCCACAGGGGGAGTGCCACTCAGCCAGAAGCCAGGTTCACAGCTGGCGAATGCAGCGGTGGTGGCAGGAGCCTCTTCTGCCTTCGCGTCAGCACTAAGGATGTCCGACTGATAGCTTAGGCCCTAAGCCATCAGTCAGATATCCCCTGAGGGCTACCAGACTGAGAGAAGGTGCAGGCCGAGCTAGGGACCCCCCTGAGTGCACGAATTTCATGAACCGGGCCTCTAGTAGGATATAAAACTGTCATTATTTGCAGATGACATGTTATTGTACATTGAAAACACTATAGAATTTACCAAAAAACTACTAGATCTAATAAATGTACTTGGCAATGTAGCAGGATACAAAATTAATGTCCAGAAAACAGTGGCATTTTTATACACCAAAAATGAACTATAAGAAAGACAAACTTATAAAAACAACCCCATTTACTATTGCAAAAACAATAATAAAAAGGTACCTGGGAATAAACTTAACCAAGGAGGTAAAATACCTGTACTCCAAAAATGACAGGACATTGGGGGAAAAATAAAGCAAAATACAAAAAAATATGAACCCATATACCATGTTCATGAATTGTAAGAATTAGCATCATTAAAAGGTCTACACCAACCCAAAGCAATCCATAGATATAGTGCAATCATTTTTAAAATACCAACAGCATATTTCCCAGATCTAGAACAAATTCTCCAAAAATGTATATGGAACCAAAAAAACCATGAAGAACAAAGTTGAAGGGGTCATAATACTGAATATCAAACTATACTACATTGTAAACAAAACAACCTGATACTGGAAAAAGAACAGGCATGTAGATCAATGGAACAGAACAGAGAACCCATAAATCAACCCATGCCTTTATGGTCAATTAATATTTTACAAAGGAGGGGAGAGCATACAATCTAATAAAGACATTCTCTTCAAAAAATTGGACATGTACACACACACACAAAAATAATAAACTAGACCACCAACTTACACCATATACAGGAATAAGTTAAGAATAGTTAACAGACTTAAATGTAAGTTACAAAACCACAAAAACCTGGGCGTAGCAGAAGGCAGAAATATCTTGGAAATGTCACATGGTTTTCCTTAGGGTAAGATAAACAAAGTTAAAAAATAAACAAATGGGACTACATCAAACTAAAAAGCTTTTGAACAACAAAGGAAAACATCAACAAAATGAAAATGGAACCCAATGTATTGGAGAACATATTTGCCAATGATACATCACCAAAGTATATAAATAACTTATGAAACTCAACAGCAGGAAAACAATCCAATTTAAAAATGGGCAAAGGATGTGAATAGACACTTCTCCAAAAATGATATATACACTGAGTGGACAGATTATTATGACCACCTGACGTTTGTAGGCAAATTAGCTTTAATTTTGTGCTGAAGTTGCTAGAGAGCCAGACCATTATAAATAGGGAAGCAGGTTGTTTACCATGACAGTAGAAGTGATTTTTTTCTGAAGATATGGGTAAACAATGCAATTTAACAGCTTTTGAACGTAGGATATATATATACATACACTGAGTGGCCAGATTATGATAACAACCTGATGTTTGTAGGCAAATTAGCCATACACTGCATCGTATGGTATATGGAAGCCGGAGGCCTGTTCGAACACCTTTGCTGTCTGCAGTTACCAAGATAAAACGTCTCCAATTCACACAGGAACACAAGGATTGGACAGTCGAGCATTGGAAAAAAGTCATGTGGTCCAATGAATCACGTTTCCAGTTGCATCATGCAGATGGCAGAGTGAGAATTTGGTGGAAACAACATGAAAGCATGCACCCCACATGCATGAGTGCAACCCTTCAAGCTGGTGGGGGCAATGTTATGTTTTGGGGCATGTTTTCCTGGCATGATTTGGTCCCTTTAATTCTTGTGGAACAATGTCTGAATAACACAACATACCTAAGTATCATTGCTGATAAACTTCATCCTATCATGTTGATGGCGTATCCCAATAGAGATGGCTTCTTCCAACAAGACAATGTGCCATGCTATGATGCTCATATTGTGCAGGAGTGCTTTCAAGAACATGAGGGAGACTTTATCTTGCTTAGGTGGCCCCCACAATCACCAGATCTCAATCCAATTGAGCATTTGCGGGATGAAGTTAAAAGAGCTGCCTAGCTGGTTCCACAACCATCAAATCTCACAGAATTAGACAGTGCTATTCATCAGGCATGGTGTCAGATTCCTCTCATCACCTTTCAATATCTTGTGGAGTCAATGCCGAGAAGAATCGCCGCAGTATTGAAGGCAAAAGGTGGCCCAACGAAGTACTGATGGGATGGTCATAATAATCTGGCCACTCACGTTCAAATATATCCCATGTTCAAAGGCTGTTAAATCACATTGTTTACCTATATCTTCAGAAAAAAAAATCACTTCTACTGTCATGTTAAACAACCTGCTTCCCTATTTATAATGGTCTGGCCCTCTAGCAACTTCAGCATGAAATTATAGCTAATTTGCCTACAAACGTGAAGTGGTCATAATAATCTGGCCACTCAGTATATATAGCCAATAGATAGATGAAAAACAATGTTCAACATCACTAATCATCAGAAAGACACAAATTCAAATGACAATGAGGTATCACCTCAAACATGCCAGAATGGCTACCATTAATAAATCAACAACAACAAAAAAAAAAGTGCTTGTGAGGATGTGGAGAAAAGGGAACCCTGGTGCACTGTTGTTGGGAATGCAGACTGGTGCAGTCACTATGGAAAACAGTATGGAGTTTCCAAAAAAATTTTTTTAAATTAAACTACCTTTTGACCCAGTGATGCCACGTTTAGGAGTGCATTCCAAGAATCCTGAAACATCAACTAGAGAAATATTTAGCCAGTCAGAGAAAGAGAAATACCTATGAATTCACTTATATCTGGAATCTAATAAACAAAATATACGTATAAGCAAAATAGATCCAGTGGCTGCCTTAGCTGGTTTGGCTCAGTGGATAGAGCCAACTGAAGGGTCCAACTAAAGGGTTCAATTCTGGTCAAGGGCACATGCTCAGGTTGTGGGCTTGATCCCCAGTAGGAGGCGGGCAAGAGGCAGCCAATCAATGATTCTCTCTCATCATTGATGTTTCTATCTCTCTCTACCTCTCCCTTCCTCTCTGAAATCTATTTAAAATTTAAAAAAAAAGATCCAGTGGCATTGATACATGAAACAGACTGACCAATTTCAGAGAGGTGGGGGGTGGGGAAGAACTGGATAAAAGAAGGTGCTGGGGTCCAGCCCCAGCAGGTCCAGGGGTTTCCATAGGTGTGGACAGAGTCAGCGAAGAATGAAGGACATGGAGACAGCGTTCAGTTGATCAGCATAGTTGGGTTCTCCAGCCAGGTTCTCCAGCCAGGTTCTGTGTTTATTGTCTTGTTACATCTGTATTTATACCAGTTGATTTTAATCCTATCAATTCTATTCCAAAGGTCACGGCATTTCTTATCTCCATTCCAGGGAGTAAAGATTATGTAGCTTAAGCATGATTGTTCGTAGTTAAAGTGATTAACTACCCACCTGGCACTTAGTTAAGGGGTTTTATTCCCTCCGTAACTTCAGGGAAAAATCCCTACCTGGGGAAACAACCTTTCTCAGAGAGGTGACCTTGGTTAAAACACATAGCGCCAAGAAGGGGAGCAAACATATTACGAACAGTATGCCATATACACCAGGTCCCTTGAAACATATGCTGTGCAGATGTTTCTTCCCTGCAGCGACTGTGTCACGCAGCAAGGATGGACCAGCTTCCGGCAAGAAGGTTAAGAGATTGGTCAAGAACATGTATGCATAGCCCATGGACACAAACAACAGTGTGTTGAAAGCCAGGGGTTGGGGGTCAGGACTGGGTAGAGGTGGACAAAGGGAGGTAAATGGAGGAAATCTGTAATAGTGTCAACAATAAAAACTAAATTAAAAGGCATGATGTTTTAGAAGAGAAAGTTTTGTTGTTATATTTTTATGAAAACTACTTAAACCATTTTATTCCACCAGAAGCAAATTGATTTACTTCAGATAAGTGTGTATTCAGTGACAAAGTCACTTCTAAAGTAAAGATTATCTTTAAAAGCTTATTGAAAAACAAAAAAATGCAAGTTCTTAGACTTTCAAATATGTTTCTCTAAGATTGTAACATAAAAATAGTTCAAGCTCTAAATGTATATTGTATGACATTATGGATGCATAAGAAACAGTTTCCTCTGAGCTTCTATAATTACATTTTAAATAGAGTACTGGCATGCTGAAATTATACTATTAAAATAGTAAGGCTATCAAGGGCTCAAGAGGGATATTCTGAACTTCTAAAAGATTCTGTAAATGTCAATACAATTTTTACTGTATTTAAATGACATCATAAGACATTTGTTTGTTTATGTTCACAGCTAACTTTTCAATCTTTTTGACACTGATCAAATTATCATTGTGCCAATCCAACAACACTGATTTTTAAAACTCTATTTTATGCAATGCCCTCAATGTTTTTTTTTCTAACTGAAAAAACAACTTTATTTTCACTATTTCATCTTTCTTTCCATTTCAAAGAGTCATCCTTTCTTTTTTCCAAAGCCAAGCAACACCAACCACTACTTTGTTCATGTCCCTCTCTTCCTCCACCTCCTCATCCTCCTCTTCTTCCTTCTCCATACTTTGAGATATCACTCCACTGAGTGTCTTTTTCTCTTGCAGTGTTAGCCTCTTCTTTTATATTGGACTAGAGGCCCGGTGCATGAAATTCATGGATGGGGGGGGTCCCCTCAGCCCAGCCTGCACCCTCTCCAATCTGGGACCCCTTGGGGGATGTCTGACTGCTGGTTTAGGCCTGATCCCTCTCACAATCCTGGACCGCTGGCTCCTAATTGCTAACCTGCCTGCCTGCCTGCCTGCCTGGTCACCCCTCACTGCCCCCCCGCTGCCAAACTAATCATCCCCAACTGCTTTCCCTGCTGGCCTGGTCGCCTCTTAATGCCCCCCCCTCTGCTGGCCTGGTCACCCCCAACTGCCCCCTTCTGCCGGCCTGGTCACCCTATGCAGCCTGCTCTTCAGTCATTTGGTCGTCCCTCACTAATCCACCTGACAGCCTGGTCGCCCCAAGCAGCCTGCTTGTTCAGTTGTTTGGTCATCCCTCACTAGCCCCCCTGCAGGCCTGGTCATAGGCAGCCATCTTGTGAGGGCGTGAGGGTCAATTTGCATATTACCTCTTTGTTATATAGGATATCTTCCTTTAAAGTGCATAGTATCTCAATTCTCTTGTATATTAAAATTAAAAGTAAAGTAAGAATAACATCTTTATGGATCCTGCTACTGTTTGAATTATTATTACATCTCTTTTCATCAAGCCATAACATTTTTGGAAAGACTGGACTCTGTTTATTTTTGTGTGTCTCCCATTCTCTATTCAATCATGATTCTATCCCTTTTATTCCACTAAATATTTCTATTATATGTCATCATGTCCTGAGATACCAAGTGTCCATGGGTCTTATATCTGGCAATATACTACTTGAACTTTCTGCATGATTTGACCTATATAGCACATTGTTCTTAAAATCTCCTTCCATGGTAAGTAGCAAGTAACTTTGTTGCTTCATTTCCTACCCATCTCAACCTTTACTGTTCTTGATTCATAAGTCATAAATTTTTAATTGCTGTTTATATTCAATATTATTTTGTAATCGTTTCAGGTATACAGCATAGTTGTCAGACAATTACATACTTGTTCCCCTGACATTTTCATCAAGAGATCTGGGTAGGCCCTCAAAATAAACTTATGTACCCTTTCTTACACTTTCTCTATACATGTGTTTTGTATCTCAGTTAATGATAACTTCATTCTCCCAATCATTTGGTGATTTCTGGAGATAGCTTGAACTTTATCTCACCCTCTTTATATAATAAGTTACCCAGCATTATGAATTTTTTTTGTAATCTTTACTGTTGAGATTATTACATGTCTCTCTTTTTTTCCCCATTACACCCCCCCCCCCAACCGGTTCTTGCCCCACCACAGGCGTTTGCCACCCTATTGTCTATGTCCATAGGTAATGCATATATTATCTTTGTTTAATCTCTTACAGTTCCCACGCCTCTTTCCTCTGAGAATAGTCAATCTGTTCAATTTCCATACCTCTGGTTCTGTTTTATTCACCAGTTTATACTGTTCAATAGATTTCTTATTCATTTATTTTGATTTTTAGATTCAGTTGTTGATAGGTATGTATTTGTTGCCATTTTGTTGTTCATATTTTTTATCTTTACATTTTCTTCTTCTTTCTCTTCTTAAAGAATACCCTTCAAAATTTCATAAAATACTGATTTGGTGGTGATGAACTCCTTTAGCTTTTTCTTATCTGTGAAGCTCTTTATCTGACCTTCAATTCTAAATGATAGCTTTAATGGGTAGAGTAATTTTGGATGTAGGTCCTTGCTATTTCATCATTTTGAATATTTCTTGCCACTCCCTTCTGGCCTGCATAGTTTCTGTTAAGAAATCAGCTGACAAGTGCATGGGCACTCCCCTGTAGTAACTAACTGCCTTTCTCTTGCTGTTTTTAAGATTCTATCTTTCTCTTTAGCCCTTGGCATTTTAATTATGATGTGTCTTGGTGTGGGCCTCTTTGGGTTTCTCTTCTTTGGAACTCCCTGTGCTTCCTGGACTTACAAGTCTATAGCGTTCACTAAGTAAGGGAAGTTTTCTCTCATTATTTCTTCAAATATATTTTCTTTTCTTTTTGTATCTTTATTCTTTATTTATTAAAGTATTACATATGTGTCCTTATCCCCCAATTTATCACTAACCCCCCCCCTCATGATCTCACCCCCCTGGTGTCCATGTCCATTGGTTAGGCTTATATGCATGCATACAAGTGCTTTGGTTGATCTCTCCCCCTTACCTCTCCCCTCCCCTAATGTCCGTCAGATGTTTGATGGTCTGATCGATGCTTCTTTTTCTCTGGATCTGTTTTTGTTCATCAGTTTATGTTGTTGATTATATCCCACAAATGAGTGAGATCACATTATATTTATCTTTCTCTGAAGGGCTTACTTTGCTTAGCATAATACTTTCCAGGTCCATCCATGTTGTTGCAAATGGTAAGAATTAATTCTTTTTTACTGCAGTGTAGTAGTCCATTCTGTATATGTACCACAGTATATTAATCCACTCATCTACTGATGGGCACCTAGACTGTTTCCAAATCCTAGCTATGTTAAATTGTGCTGCTATGAACACAGGGGTGCATATATCCTTACTGATGGGTGTTTCTAGTTTCTTGGGATATATTCCTAGAAGTGGGATCACTGTATCAAATGGGAGTTTCATTTTTAGTTTTCTGAGGAAACTCCATACTGTTCTCCACAGTGGCTTCACCAGTCTGCATTCCCACCACCACAGCACGAGGGTTCCTTTTTCTCCACATCCTCGCCAGCACTTGTCATTTGTTGATTTGTAGCCATTCTAACAGGTATGAGATGGTACTGGATTGTCTTTTTGATTTGCATCTCTCAGATGATTAGTGACTTTGAGCATGTTTTCATATGTCTCTGGGCCTTCCTTATGTCCGGTTTTGAAAAGTATCTATTTAGGTACCCTGCCCATTTTTTGATTGGGTTGTTTATCTTCCTTTTGTTAAGTTATATGAGTTTCCTCTAAATGTTGGAGACTAAACCCTTATCAGAGATAACATTGGCAAATATCTTCGCACATGCATTGGGCTTTCTTGTTGTTTGGTTGATATTTTATTTTACTGTACAGAAGCTTTTTATTTTGATGTAGTCCCATTTGTTTATTTTCTCTTTAGTTTCCATTGCCCTAGGAACTGTAACAGTGAAGATATTGCTTTGGCATATGCCTGAGATTGGACTGCCTGTGGATTACTCTAATATTTTTATGGTCTTCCATCTTACGTTTAAGTCCTTTATACATTTTGAGTTTCTTTTTGTTTATGGTGTAAGTTGGTGATCTAGTTTCATTACTTTTGCATGTATCTGTCTAATTTTCTGAACAACATTATTGAAGACACTGTCTTGAATCCATGAATGCTCTTGCCTCCTTTGTCAAATATTAATTGAGCATAGTGGTTTGGGTTGATTTCTGGGTTCTCTATTCTATTCCATGGGTCTATATGTCTGTTCTTGCGCCAGTACCAGGCAATCTTGAGAATACATCTTGATATCTAGTATTGAGATCACTCCTACTTTGTTTTTCTTTCTCAGGATTGCTGCAGCTATTCGGGGTCTTCTTTTATCCCAGATGAATTTTTGGAGAGTTTTTTATAGGTCTGTGAAATATGCCGTTGCTATTTTAATGGGGAGTGCATTGAATCTATAGATTGTTTGGGGTAGTATGGACATTTTAATGATGTTGACTCTTCCAATCTATGGACATGGTATGTTCTTCCATCTGTTTATATCTTCCTCTATCTCTTTTTTCAGTGTCCTAAAGTTTTCTGAGAACAGGTCTTTTACCTCTTTAGTTAAGTTTATTCCTAGGTATCTTAATTTTCTTTTTGGTGTAATGGTAAATGGGATTGTTTTTTAATCTCTCTTTCTGTAAGTTCACTATTGGTGGATAAAAATGCCATAGATTTCTTGGCATTAACTTTGTATCCTGCTACATTGCCAAATTCATTTCTTAAGTTTAATATTTTTTTATTGGATTCTTTAGGGTTTTCTATGTACAGTATCATGTCATCTGGGAATCATGACAGTTTTACTTCTTCTTTTCCAATTTGGATGCCTTTTATTTCTTTTTCCTTTCTGATCGCTATGGCTAGCACTTTCAGAAATATGTCGAACAGGAGTGGTGAGTGTGGGCATCCCTGTCTCTTTCCTGTTCTTAGGGGAAATGGTTTTAGTTTTTGCCCTTTGAGTATGATGTTGGCTATAGGTTTGTCATATAAGGCTTTTTACTTGGTCATGGTGTATGAACTTTCCAAAGTAATGCTGGATCCAGTTTACTAGAATTTTGTTGATAATTTTGACATCTATGTTGATGATGGATATTGGCCTGTAATTCTCTTTCATTGTGTTGTCTTTATCTGGTTTTGGTATTAGGGTAATGCTGGCTTCATAGAATGAGCTTGGAAGTGTTGATTCTTCTTGAATTTTTTGGAATAGTCTGAGGAGAATAGGTTTTCGTTCTTCTTTGAATGTTTGATAAATCTCCCATGTGAAGCCATCTGGCCCTGGGCTTTTGTTTACTTGAAGCTTTTTGATGACTGCCTCAATTTCCTCCATAGTTATCAGCCTATTGTGATGTTTAGATTCTTCCTGATTGAGTTTTGAAAGGTTGTATTTTTCTAGGAATATGGCCATTTCCTCTAGGATATCTAGTTTGTTGGAATAGAGTTGCTCATAGTAATTTTTTTTTTTTACAAACCTGTGTATTTCTGTGGGGTCTGTTGTTATTTCACCTCTTTCATTTCTGATTTTGCTTATTTGGTTCCTGTCTCTTTGCTTCTTGGTGAGCCTGGCTACAGGTTCATCAATCTTGTTTATCCTTTCAAAGAACCAGCTCTGGGTTTCATTGATCTTTTGTATTGGATTTTTTTTTTTTTTGTCTCTGTCATTTATTTTTGCTCTGATTTTTATTATCTCCTTCCTTCTGCTCACTCTGGGCTTTTCTTGTTGCTTTCTTTCTAATTCTTTAAGTTGTAGATGTAGATGATTTACTTCAATTTTTTCTTGTTTTTTTGAGGTAGGTCTGTAGAGCTATAAACTTCCCTCTCAGGACTGCTTTTATTGTGTCCCATAGATTTTGGATTGTTGTGTTTTCATTGTCATCATTTATTTCCAGGATGTTTTTAATTTCTTCTTTGATCGTTTGGTAACCCAATCATTGTTTAATAGCATGCTTTTCAGATTCCAAGTGTTTGAATTTTTTATTGTTTTTATTGTAGTTTATTTCTAATCTTATGCCATTGTGGTCTGAGAAGATGCTTGAAAAGATTTCAACCTTCTTGAATTGGGAGAGACTTTACCTGTGTCCTAATATGTGGTCTATCATTGAAAATGTCCCAGGTTCATTTTAGAAGAATGTACATTTCGTGGCTTTGGGTTAAAAGTTCTGAAGATGTCAATTAAGTCCATCTGATCTAGTGAGTCATTTAAGATTGCTGTTTCTTTACCGATTTTAAAAATTTTATTTTATTGTTCAAAATATTACAAATAGTAATACATATGTCTCCTTTTTTTCTCCATTATCCTTCCCCTGGTCTCTCCTTCTTCCTGGCACATGCCCTAAACCCCCGCACCACCTCCCCCCCCACAGTGTCTTAAGTCTATATGTAATGCCTATATGCATGCATACAAGTCCTTCTGTTGATCTCTTACTCCTCCTCCCCGAAACCCTCCCCAGCCTTCCCGCTGTAGTTTGACAGTCTCTTCAATGCTTCTTTGCCTCTGTATCTATTTTTGTTCATCAATTTATAGTGTTCTTTATATTCCACAAATGAGTGAGATCATGTGTTTTTTTTCCTTTCACTGACTGGTTTGTTTCACTTAGCATAATGCTCTCCAGTTCCATCCATGCTGTTGCAAATGGTAATAATTTCTTCTTTTTTACAGACGCATAGTATTCCATTGTGTAGATGTATAATAGTTTTATAATCTACTCATCTGCTGATGGGCATTTAGGCTGTTTCCAAAACTTAGCTGTTGTAAATAGTGCTGTTATGGACATAGGGGTGTGTATATTTTTTCTGATTGGTGTTTCTGTTTTCTTGGGATATATTCCTAGAAGTGATATTACTGGGTCAAATGGCAGTTCCATTTTTAATTTTTTGAGGGTATGACATACTGTTTTCCACAGTGGCTGCAGTCTGCATTCTTCCCACCAGCAGTGCACAAGGGTTAATTTGACCCAGTAATACCACTTCTAGGAATATATCCCAAGAAAACAGAAACACCAATCAGAAAAAATATGCACCCTTATGTTCATAGCAGCACAATTTAAAATAGCTAAGCTTCTCCACATCCTCTCCAGCACTTTTTGTTGACTTGATGATGATAGACATTCTGAGTGGTGTGAGATGGAATCTCATTTTTGTTTTGATTCGCATATCTTGGATGATTAGTGACTTTTAGCATGTTTTCATATGTCTCTTGGCTTTCTGAATGTCCTCTTTCAAAAAGTGTCTATTTAGGTCCTTTGCCCATTTTTTGATTGGATTATTTATCTTCCTTTTGTTAAGTTGTATGAGTTCCCTGTAAATTTTGGAGATTAAACCATTATCTGAGATAACATTAGCAAATATGTTATCCCATGCATAGGGTTTTCTTGATTGGTTGATGGTTTATTTTGCTGTGCAGAAGATTTTTATTTTGATGTAGTCCCATTTGTTTATTTTCTCTTTAGTTTCCATTGCCCTAGAAGCTGTATCGGTAAAGATATTGCTACTACAAATGTCTGATATTTTGGTTCCTATGGCTTCTTCTAAGATTTTATGGTTTTCAATCTTACATTTAAGTCTTTTATTCATTTTGAATTTATTTTAGTGTATGGTGTAAGTTGGTGGTCTAGTGTCATTTTCTTTTGCATGTATCTCCAATTTTTCAAAAACCATTTATTGAAGAGACTGTCTTGACTCCATTTGTCAAATATTAATTGACCATAGTGGGTTGGGTTGATTTCTGGGTTCTCTGTTCTGTTCCACTGGTCTATATGTCTGCCTTTGTGCCAGTACCAGGCAGTTTTGAGAACAGTGTATTCGTAGTATAGCTTGATATCTGGTATTGAGATCCCTCCAACATTGTTCTTCTTTCTCAAGATTGCTGCAGCTATTTGCAGTCTTCTTTTATTCCAGATGAAATTTTGGAGGGTTTGTTCTAGGTCTTTGAAGTTTGCCATTGATATTTTAATGAGGCAGTGCATTGAATCTATAGATTGCTTTGGGTAATATGGATATTTTAATTATGTTGATGCTACCAATCTATGAACCATGATGTGGCATATTCTTCCATTTGTTCATTTCTTCTATCTCTTTTTTCAGCATCCTGAAATTTTCTGAGTACAGGTCTTTTATCTCCTTGGTGTAATTTATTCCTAGGTATCTTAATTTTTTTGTTGCAATGGTAAATGGGATTGCTTTTTTAGTTTCTCTTTCTGTGAGTTCATTATTAGTGTATAAAAAAGCCATAGACTTCTCGGTGTTAATTTTGTATCCTGCTACATTGTTGAATTCATTTATTCAGTCTAGTAGTTTTTTGATGGAGTCTTTAGGGTTTTCTACATACAGTATCATGTCATCTGCAAATAAGGATACTTTTACTTCTTCTTTTCCAATTTGGAGGCCTTTTATTTCTTCTTCTTGTCTGATCACAATGGATAATATTTCTAGTACTATGTCAAACAGGAGTGGAGAGAGTGGGCAACCCTGTCTTGTTCCTGTTCTTAGGGGAAATGGTTTTAGTTTTTGCCCCTTGAGTATGATGTTGGCTGTGGGTTTGTCATATATTGCTTTTATTATGTTGAGGTATGATCCTTCTATTTACACCTTGCTGAGAATTTTTATCAAGAAATGGTATTGGATTTTGTCAAGTATTTTTTCTGATTCAATGGATATGATTATATGATTTTTATCTCTCTGTTTATGTGGTGTATCACGTTTATTGATTTGAGAATATTGTACAATCCTTGCATCCCTGGAATAAATCCCACTTAGTCATGGTGTATAATCTTTCTAATGTAATGCTGGATTCAATCTTCTAGAATTTTGTTGTCTATGTTCATGAGGGATATTGTCCTGTAGTTCTCTTTCTTTGTATTGTCTTTATCTGGTTTTGGGATCAGGGTAATGCTGGCTTTGTAAAAAGAACTTGGAAGTGTTCCTTCCTCTTGAATTTTTTGGAATAATCTGAGGAAGATAGGTTTTATTTCTTCTCTTAATGTTTGATAAAACTCCTCTGTGAAGCCATCTTCTCCATGGCTTTTGTTTGTTGGAAGTTTTTTGATTATTGCTTCAATTTCTTCCATGGATCCTGGCCTTTTCAGATTTTTTGATTCCTCCTTGCTGCATTTTGGAAGGTCATAATTTCCATTTCTTCTAGGTTGACCAGTTTTTTGGAATAGAGTTTCTCATAGTATTTTTTTATGATTTTTCATATTTCTGTGGGGTCTGTTGTTATTTCACCTCTTTCATTTCTGATTTTGTTTATTTGGGTCCTCTCTCTTTGCTTCTTGGTGAGCCTGGCTAGTGCTTCATCAATCTTATTTATCCTTTCAAAGAACCAGCTCTTGGTTTCATTGATCGTTTCTATTGTTTTGTTTGTTTGTTTTCGTTTGTTTTGTTTTTTGTTTTTATGTCATTTATTTCCACTCAGATCTTTATTATTTCCTTTCTTCTGCTCATTCTTGGCTTTTCTTGTTGTACTGTTCATAATTTTTTAAGTTGCAGATTTAGATGGTTTATTACCATTTTTTCTTGTTTTTTAAGGTAGGCCTGTAATGGTATGAAATTCCTTCTCAGGACTCTTTCACTGTGTCCCAAAGATTTTGCATTGTTGTGTTTTCATTATCCTTTCTTTCCAGGATGTTTTTAATTTCTTCTTTGATCTCTTTGGTAACCCACTCATTGTTTAATAGTATGCTATTCAGCCCCCAAGTGTTGAATTTTTGTGATTGTTTTTATTGTATTTGTTTTCAATTTTATGCCATTGTGACCTGAGAAGATTCTTGAAATGATTTCAATCTTCTTGAATTTTGCGAGAGTTTGTCTGTTTCCCAATATGTGGTCTATCTTTGAAAATTTCCCACATGCACTTGAGAAGAATGTATATTCTGTAGTTTTGTGTGCAAAGTATTAAAGATGTAGATTACATCCATCTGATCTAGTCATTCGTTTAGGATTGCTGTTTCTTTGCTAATTTTTTGTATAGAGGATTTACCCTCTAGACAAATGGGGTATTAAAGTCTCCTGCTATGATTGTATTGCTGTCAACCTCTCCCCTGATATCTTCCAGAAGTTTTTTTTTTTTAATGTATTTGGGTGCTCCTGCGTTTGGTGCATATATGTTTACCAGAATTATATCCTCTTGTTGTATTGATTGCTTTAGAATTATGAAGTGGCCTTCCTTGTCTCTTGCTATGGTCTTCAATTTGAGGCCTATTGTTTCAGATATAATTATTGCTACCCCAGCTTTTTTTTTCATTTCCATTTGCCTGATAGATATTTTCCCATCCCTTCACTTTCAGTCTGTGTGAGTCCCTTGTTCTGAAGTGGGTCTCCTGTAGACAGCAGATATATGGGTCATGTTTTCTTATTCACTCAGTCACTTGATGTCTTTTGTTTGGAGTATTTAATCCATTTACATTTAATGTTATTATTGATCGGTAGTTGTTTGTAGCCATTTCTGTGCTTTATGCCTGTGTTCCTTCTTCCCTTTCTATTTCTTCTCTTTACATGATTCCATTTAGCATTTTTTGCATTGCTGGCTTGGTAGTGATAAACTCCCTTAGCATTTTTTTTTGTCTGTGAATCTTCTGATTTCCCCTTCAATTTTGATTGATAGTCTTGCTTGATAGTGTATTCTTGTATTCAGACTTTGCTTTGCATCACTGTGTATACTTCATTCCATTCCCTTCTAGCTTGGTGTTTTTCTGTTGAGAAATCATTTGATAATCTGATGGAGGATTCTTTGTAGGTAACTCTCTGTCTCTCTCTTGTTGCCTTTAAGATTTTCTCTTTGTCGTTAACATGTGTCATTGTAATTATGATGTGTCTTGATGTGGGTCTTTTTGGATTCATCTTGCTTGGTACTCGCTGTACTTGTGTGATTTTTTTCTTCCCCATATCAGGAAGCTTTCTGTCATTATTTATTTAAATAGATTCTCTAATCCTTGCTGCTCTTCTTATCCTTTGGTACCCTTTATTATTCATATGTTACTTTGTTTCATGTTGTCCCAAAGCTCCCTTCAGTTCTCCTCCTGTGTTTTTCATTTTTTTCCTCCAGTTGGTGTTCAGATTTGGCTTGTTTCTCTACCTTATCTTCTAACTCACTAATTCGGTCCTCCGCTTCTTCTAGTCTACTGTTTAAACCTCCCATAGCGTTTTTTTATTGTAGCTATATCCCTTCACTTTCAGTCTGTGTGAGTCCCTTGTTCTGAGGTGGGTCTCTCATAGACAACATACATATGGGTCGTGTTTTTTTATCCATTTATCCACTCAAAGTCTTTTGATTGGAGCATTTAGTCAGTTTATATTTAAAGTTATTGACTAGAGGCCCAATGCACAAAATTCGTGCAAGGGGCTCGGCCCTCGCAGCCCCTTGCAGCCCCGGCCAGCTCTCACAGCCCCAGCTTCGTCCGGAAGGTTGTTTGCTGTTTGGTCTAATTAGCATATTAGCTCTTTATTATATAGGACTAGAGGCCTATTGCACGAAAATATTCATGCAATAGGCCTTCCCTTCCCCTGGCTGCGGGCACCGGTTTTCCTCCGGCACCCGGGACCCAGGTCTTCGCTCCAGCCGGAGCTGCCTTCAAGCCTTCGCTGCTCTGGCCGGATCTGCCTTCAGTCTTCACTCTGCAGCTTCGCGCCTACATATGCAAATTAACCACCATCTTTGTTGGTTATTAATTTGCATATCTCGCTGATTAGCCCGTGGGAGGTGTAGCGAAGGTACGGTCAATTACCATGTTTGTCTATTATTACATACTAAAGGCCCGGTGCACAAACATTTGTTCACTGGCAGGGGGGGTGTCCCTCAGCCCCACTTGTGTCCTCTCACAGTCTGGGACCCCTCGGGAGATAATGACGTGCTGGCTTAGGCCCACTCCTGGGTGGCAGAGGGCAGGCCCAATGCCTAGGTGCAGCCCCTGGTCGGGCCCAGAGCAGGGCCAATTGGGGGGTTGGGGTGCCGCCCCCTGTCACACTCAAGGCAGGGTTGATGGGGAGGTTGCCGTGCCACCCCCTGTCATGCAAAGAGCATGGGCCGATCAAGGGGTTGGGGCGCTGCCCCCTGTCACCCACAGAGCACGGCCGATCAGGGGGTTGGGGCACTTCCCCCCTGTCACACTCAGGGCAGGGCTGATGGGGAGGTTGCGGCTCCACCTGATCACACCCAGAGCAGGGCCCATGAGGGGGTTGGGGCACCACACCTTGTCACACACAGAGCAGGGCTGATCAGGGGGTTGGGGAGCTACCCCCATCAGGCACAGAGCAGGACCGATCAGGGGGTTGGGGTGCCTTCCCCTGTCAGGAACAGAGCAGTGCGGATAGGGAGGTTGTGGCCCCACCCCCAGTTACACACAGAGCCGCAGGGCGATCAGGGGGTTTGGGCTCTGCCCGCTGTCACGCTGCTCCAGGGGCCAGGAGGCCTTGTGGCTCCGCTGATCCCAGTGCTGGGAGGCCTCATGGCTCCGCTGATCCCGGTGCTGGGAGTCCTCACTGCTCTGCTTGACACAGGGGAAGTGAGGCCTCGCTGCTCCGCTGATCCCGGTTCTGGGAGGCCTCACTGCTCCGCTGATCCCAGTGCTGGGAGGCCT
>NW_005370902.1:648159-666452 GCF_000412655.1 Myotis brandtii | reverse complement strand
GCTGGTTTGCCCTGAAGGGTGTCCTGGATCAGGGTGGGGGTCCCGCTTGGGTGCCTGGCCAGCCTGGGTGAGGGGATGATGGCTGTTTGCAGCTGGTCACACCCCATTCAGGGTGGGGGTCCCCACTGGGGTGCCTGGCCAGCCTGGGTGAGGGGCTGAGGGCCGTTTTCAGGCTGGCGGGCAACTGAAGCTCCCATCCTGTCTTTTTTTTCTTTTTTCTTTTATTCTGGGATTTATTTACCTTCTATGGCTGTCACTGGAACTGAGAGCCGGCTTTTCTCTGAGGCTCAGCTCCAGCTCTGAGACCTCGGCTGCTGAAAGCAGGTATCTGGTTTGTTTGGGTTCTATAGTCGAAACACTGTTTCTACTCCAGCTCTGAGGCCTGGCTGGCTGAAAGCAGGTTTCTGGTTTTTTTTAGCTTCTATAATTGCAACAATGTTTCTTAAACTGCAAGCTCAGAGCCCAGCAGTGGCAGGAGGGGAACATTGGCTTCCTCTGTCACTGAAGCAAGCAAGCCTCCTGTTCACTTCAAGCTGCCTGGCTGCCGGCCACCATCTTGGCTGGCAGTTAATTTGCATATCGCCCTGATTAGCCAATGGGAAGGGTAGCGAAGTTACGGCTAATTACCATGTTTCTCTTTTATTCGATAGGATAGGTACTTTTGGAGGACCCTTATTCTGAATTCTTTTTCTAACATATTGCATGCCTCCGTTTCACTTAGCTCCTTTTCTGGCAATTCTTCCTTTTCATTCCTTTGGGGGTTTCTTTGTCTCTCCATTTTTGCTCTTACTGAAGGATCTCCCCTTTAAGCAGGCAGGGCCTCTGAAGTAGAGCCAGCCACCCCAGGACTGTTTGCAATGATAGCAGAGGCTGCCCAGCTAGACAAGCTTGGCTTTCCTGCCCCCAAAGGTCCTGCAAGATCTAACTGTCCTTCACTCACATACACACACACACACACCCCACAGGTCCACACACTCCCCTTTTGCTCCCTCCCTCACTCACTGACACATGCTCTCTCCCTCACTGCCATCATCTTCCTACCTCTGTAGTTGGGTCTGGAGTGTTATTGACTCATTTGTGGATGGAGTCTCCTCTCCGGGTGTCTGGTTTTGTGGTTCACTCTTTACCACATTGACCAAACAGGACAAAATGCAACTCGACAAGACATGACACAAAAAGAACAAAACACGAATGTACTCATGACACCAATAACTCCAATATAAGTGACCACCAGAGAAAAGAGAATTAGGGGAGAGAAAAGAGAGCACAGATGATGTCAAGGAGAAAAACATGGCAAGAGAGAAAGGAAAAAGAAGATAAAAATGAAAGAGAAAATTAAAATATATATGTGGGGAGAAAACACCACAGAACAAACAGATAAACCAAAAAATGGAAACACTAAACACCCAGAAAAGAGGGTGAGAGCAGAATCTGTAGAGGCCGAGCTTATATACAGAAAGTAAGGTTAAGGAATTGGATGAATATGGGGAGGACCTCAGTTCAGTAGAGAGGAAGTAGACAGAGGATGAGTGGATAAGAAGAAAGAGAAAGAGAAACAAGAAAAAAAATTAAAGAATTAATTTTTTAAAAATAGGATAAAGTAAAAAAATAAATATAAAAAATAGAATAATGAAAAATTAATCCGGACAAAGTAAAATAAACAAACAAAAAAATTAAGAAAAAGAATAAAAAAGAGAGATACCAAAATAATAATAAAATAAAAATATAAATGAAAAAGTGAAGTGTCCACCAAGTTTAATGCCCCACAGGTCGGGGGGGGGGGGCGTCGTTTAAGATTACATTCTCCTGTACTGTCTGCCACTTCTCAGTTTCCTGTTAGATTGTTGAAGTTCCAAGTGGTCCATCACTCCTCTGTTTGTGTCTTTCTCCACAGCCTTTACTGCTAGCAGGCAGGATCAATTTTCCCACTTAGCCTATCTGCCCACTTTCAATCTTAACCTTTTAAGTGCCTGTTTCTGACAGAGCTATAGTTGGGGAGGTTGCTGGGGCTGAACAGCCTCTCTTCAGCCCAGTCCCTGAGGGCTATCAGGGACTATTCAGATATCTTTTTGTATCCTTTGTACCAATCAGGGTGTAGCCTGGGTATGATGTATTGGTTGCCTGGAGACTGCAGGGAGGGGCTATCTCTTCAGGCGAAAATGGTTGCCTAGGTCCACCTTGTCAGGTATGTCTCAGTGCCAGACCCCCGGCCACCTCTCCCTGAGATGCTCCTCTCCTCAGCCTCTCCCTGGACTCCACAAGTCCGCACGTCTACCTGCACCTCAGCCACGGGTGAGTGTTTGTATTTGAAAGGTCCTATGAACTGGGTTTAGCGAATAAAAGCAAAGACCAGAAGGGAAAGAGCTGTGCCACTGGGAGTTTCTCTCCCGCCCCCCCCCCCAACTCCCCACACAGCACAGTTTTGGCAGTTGTTCAGGCTGCCCACTCTGGGCTCAGCCTCTCGTGGCTCTGGGCTTAGATCTAGAATCCCCACTGCCAGCAGCCCTGTGGACTTCCTTTCCATAGTCAGATGTTATGCCTGTCCCTTGGTGCTTGCGGCTTCCTTCTGAAACTCTGGGCTTGGAGGTCTCATACTTCTCTCCAGCCCAGATCCCTGATTTTATCATTCTCCAGGCATCCTCTGCCCTTCCTGGATTCGAATTGTCTTACCAGCTGTGTTTACTTCACCAATTCGGGGTGGATGTTATTCGATTTAGTTGCTCCTTCTATTTGTTCTGGGACAAGGCTTGGGACACATCTGCCTATTCCCCTGCCATTCTCTCTCTCTCTCTCTCTCTCTCTCTCTCTCTCTCTCTCTTGCCTTTTAAGATGGCTTGGAGGACAGAGTGCTGCATGACCTACTCTTATATCTGAATCCCTGGATTAATCAAATTTTAATTACAGGTGATATCTGACTTTCTTGCTTGGCCTTAGGACCATTTCCAGAGCCTTCAAATTGATGTTTTTAAAATAATCTTCATTTTTACTGTGGAATTTCTCATACTTTCCTGACTCACTGACTTGTTATAAATTGATCAGCAATGCATTATTTCTTACAACTGTATGTGAATCCATAATTATCTCAAAATAGGTTTATTTTAAATATCACAGAATAACAACTGTAAACTTAAGAAATGTCCAAACCTATAGAGAACTTTTATGAGTTTATTTAAGCCAAACTGATGACAGTTGTTAGGAAACACAATCTCCCTATCCTTATAAAAACAGTGGGCTTAAGCAGGAAGGGTGGTGGTGGTCTCTGAGACATCCTCCCAGGTTGCCTGACACCTGAATAAATACTCTTTCTTTTTGCACCACCACCTGCCTCATGAGTTTGACTTTCATTGCAGCAGACAGCTGAACCTGCATTTTTTGGTTACAATATGGTAAAGCTTATTGGTGTCAGGTTTTTGAATTGCAATATTTAATATTTTCATTATTTTTAAAGTGAATAATGGAATGTGCATCTAAAGAAATAGAGTAAATCTGAGACAGTATAGGGCTAACACTGGACTTCATCTTGACTGAAGCAGCTTCATCTTAGAGGCCTGACTATGACTCCTTGCTTTCAATAAAATTCTGTAGTTGAAATTAACCTAACTGCATCCTTAAAGGAAATAATGTATGACGATAACATTCTTTCTTACATTATGTTTTGCAAAATAGTTGTTTTATAACCAGACTAGCTTGGGGCTGGCTCTGCCCCAGCTCCAGCCAGGACCTCCAGGCTCTTGACTCACACAGTAAAGAATTCAAGAACAAATCCAAGTGATGGTCCGAGTAAGAGCAAAACTAAATTGTATTCAGGTAGAGGCAAAGACACTAGGACTGCTACTGTGAAAGAAGAGAAAGTACATGTCCTAGTGAATGCAGGCGACTGATGAGTGAGTTGGCTGCCGGGTCAGTAAGTTCTTGGGATTTTATGTTTTTTTCAAGTGTGTGTTGTTTCTGAACTTTGTGGTGCCAAATTCTGACTCCACCTTCTGTTTGGGGGGGGCAGGTAGTGTCATGGCATTCATCCCCCTTTGACCCTACTTCTACTTGTGGTGTTACTTTTCATTATAATGATGGTATAATCACCTTTGTGGTCATTCTCTGGTTAACTTTTTCTTTATCTCTGATTGATCTAGTTTTAGCCAGTCCTTGTTGTTTTTTACTTCTGTGACCACAACAGGTGTTTCTTGCCATAAACTGTTTCCTTTAGATCATGTGTGGAGGTGGGGCCTCTGGTGAGAGGACCTAGAAGCTTATTAGCCTGTGATGTCCGTTACTATTTCCTCATTCCACTTGTCAGGCCTTTTCTCTAGCTTCTGTATATCCTGCTTTAATTTTGTTAATTAAGTGGTAACTAGAATATTTGTGCAAGCTTTATTTTACAGGCCTTTGAATGATCCAATGACCATGGAAAACATCTGTGACTATCCCTGGATGACAATTGTAGGACAACTGACCTCATCCTCATTCCCACTCCAAGGCCCCTATATTAGCTATTGGCTAGAACCCTTGGGAGCTTAACTTTTCTCTTTTCTGGTTAACTCCTTTGAGCACAAGCTCTTCTTGTGCTCATTTCCATGACATTGAGACTTAAAAACTTCATATTCAAAGTTCAATAAAAAGTCGGGTCAATGTTAATGGTGTTACATTCTCAGGTTTTCTTCACTACCAGTACTCTACTCTTCCTAATTCCTTACCTCTATAATCATTTCAATATTATTTAAAATATCATGAATATGACATTGTGCTACAGTTACTCAGAAACATTCAGTGGTGATGCTGCTGAGAAGGTTGTCGAGGTCCGTTTTATAAACATACTATATGAAATGAAAATGATAGAGGTGCTATTTTTTAGATTTTTATTCAATGCCTTTTGTGCCTGTGACAATCTGTTTTTCAAAGATTTTTATTTTATGTTTTTTAAATTTTTTCCTCTGATCATAAAGACAAGGGCTAAGCAGATGTGGAAAAGTGCAGGGGCATGTTAGGTACTGAATGTGACCTGAGAAGTCACTGAAGCAGGGAGGAAGAGCCTAGATATGATAAACACAGGAGACTTTGGGACTTGCTAACTATTGCCTAATCAGAATGTTAAGCCTCTGCAATGCCTCCTATCCTTTTGCCTTTTTAAAATGTTGGGCAAAGCCTATTTTGCTTTTTAAAATGAAACATTAGCATTCTTAGGACATTACACCATACACCACATGTGGATGGCATGGGGAGAGAGAGCAAACAAACAAGATACAAGACTAAATACTTTCTAACCCATAAAAGAAAGCTGATTTGAAAATGCAGACCACTAACACTGAAAAACTTCATCTCTCTATAAATAGCACATTAACTGAGAAGGCAAATCAGCCAGGCAATGACTAAGAAATGCTTTAGAGTGCTTGCTTTATCTCTTTTTATGGAAATATGTTCTTTGTCTGCAGGAACTGGTGAATTAAATGAAGTACAGACTGTATGGAAATTCAGCACATATTAAAGATATTTCTTGGTTGCCTTATTTGTTTAGTACAAAAAATAAAGTTGGAAAAATCAGGTCAAACGTATTTTTGACCTAAGACTCAAAAGAACCCCATTGGATATTCACATAAAACAAACTAGATAATCCCCAAATCTATTTTTTTTCTCCACAGACAAAGCATAAATCATTAGAAATAGTTTCAACCAGAACAGTAATATTTCTCTTATCTAGAAGGATTTTGCTAAAAATATTGCCTATTCTAAATTTGGAAAGAAAAAATGAATATGTTAATTTATGTATGAGAAAGCTCTCAGGTTTTTATTTATAGTCTCCAGAACTATAGATTTATTATAAAAATTTTAAAATAGTGTTCCCTATTATAGCTGCTTAGGAGTAATTAAAATTAGTAAAAGGGGACTAGAAGTTTGTTGGGATGGAGATACTGAAAGCAGAAGAGTGATAGCCAACAGTCCAGTTTCTGGTCTCACATAATATTTAAATCTCCATTTTAAATATTTGTTAAATCTGTGTCTTTCCAAGCTCACAAGACACAGATTAACTCTTAATTCATTGCTAAATCCAGAGTTCCAAAAGAACAGTTTAAAACATTTTAGCTATAACAAATGAATGAATAATATTCTAAGATTTTTTTTTTCAATGGAGCAAATGTTTGTTGCGGTGGTAAAGCCAGCAGCATCAAAGAAACGTGTGTTTGATTCCAAATGGGTGAGAGTGCCAACTTTCTAGCTTGGGGGCGAGTTTATAAAACTGGTATTGTAGTCATTAGAGCTAGTAGCAAATATTCTACCTCTTCTCCAGCCAGGAACATGAGAGGCTTGCACTTTCTCACTTTCTTTTAAGTTGTGACCATTTTCACCAATGAAATGTAAACAGACCATGCATATTTCTAAGAGCCTGGGCACAATTCTTCACGTTTCCTGCAATGGTCATTCTTGAATCATGGATCAAGTTAGAGCCACCATCCACCAAGGTCCCCGAGAGCCTCCCAACCTCTGTGAACTTAAATACTTAGAAAACTTATTTTCTGCTTTTGATTCTATATTTGAAAACACTATCATTTTCTCTATTTTTTTTCAAAATTATGAATTAATGCAATATCAGTTAAAACAGTACAGAAAAGCCAATGAGTGACATGCTGACATGTCAGTCTACAAAATTGCTCTGGATAACAGCCAGAGTACTTAATGGCAATTTGGATGGTTTGTCAGATTGTTGAAAAGAAACACTGGAATCAAATGTTCTGCAATTAAATTCATATTATGCCCAGTGTCACAACTTGTCTTAAATTTTTGCTATATTGTCACAAACCTTAAACTTCAGTGTATAAGAAGTTTCTAGAAAATACTTTTTAGCTAATAAACATAAGAAATACTTTGTATATAAAACATTATGAGAATAAAATTGCATGAAATATAACAACATAGGATATTCTTATAAAATAAGAAAAACTATAAAATTTAATGCTCATATTATTTATTCTTAGGGCATTTTGCAAAGTTGAGATACAGACGTTAGTATAAATATATACTAATAAGACATTTCAAAATGTATATAATAATAAAAGAATAATTTAAGAACTTGTTCTTCAGCATGAATAATTCAATTATTAAATCTTGGTTTAATTGTATGCTTTAGATAGCATTGAGAAAACTTTTAGGTTAGGTTATTTTTTGTTTGTTTGTTTGTTTTCTTACATCATTTGCAGCTGACTTGGAACAAATGGATCTGGTCACTTCTTTGCAATTTTTTTTCTCTTTTTCCTAAACTAAATTCCCAAGAATTCTAATATCCAGTAATTATCCTATCTAATAAAATAGTAGTATGCAAATTAACCGTCACTCCAACACAAAGATGGTGGCACCCATAGTCACAAGATGGCAGCGCCCAGTCCTCTCAGCCCTGCTGGAGTCCTCCAGTCCCAGGGGTGGCTGCTGAGAGCAGGGCCTGCTTGGCCATCGCCGCGGCGACCTGGGAGCGGCCAAGTGGTTCCCAGAGACAGCAGAGAACCACAGGGAGTGGGCCTAAGCCTTCAGTAGGACATCCTCTGAGGGCTCCCGGATTGGAGAGGGTGCAGGTCGGGCTGAAGGAACCCCCCCCCGGTGCACAAATTTTAATTTTTGTGCCCCGGGCCTCTAGTTAACTATAATAATAAAAACAATAATACACATCCTAATATACAATATAAATAACAGTAATATCTAATTTATTTTGCACTTCAGTTTTATCAACTCATTTATATCCCATGACAACCTGATAAGGTAGCTAAAAATTTTTATCAAAAATGGATGCTGGATTTTGTTTATAATTCTTTTTTGTTTATAATGATTAGAAACTGAGTCACAAAGACCCTTCTGAATGATTTATCATAGACTTGCTCTGTATTTTATACTTTCACCTGCACTTGCTATGTCAGCTCCAGATCATCTGTCCCCACTCAATAGAACAAAAAAATGAAGTATGTAGGATTTGGACTCAGCACAGCTGCACTGTAATTCATGCTCTAACAGGTACTAGCTATCCTCATTCTAAAATGAGAAAAAAAATCAATACAATTGGGCCTTTGTGAGAATTAAATAATCTATAATAATAAAAGTGTAATATGCTAATTAGACTGGACAGCCAAACGACCTTCCGGATGTCATTCTGGATGTCCTTCCAGATGAAGCCACCACAGCAGGGGGGCCAAGGCAGAGGCTGTTACGGGTGATCAGACAGGCAGGCAAGCAGTTAAGAGCCAGCAGTCCCAGATTGCGAGAGGGATGTCCAAGGGGTCCTGGATTGTGAGAGGGTGCAGGTTGGGCTGAGGGCTCTCTCTCCCCCATGCATGTATTTCATGCACCGGGCCTCTAGTCTATACTAATAAAAGCCTAAGTGGTCCTCGTGCCCTCGTGTGATGCCCTCATGTCATCACAAGATGGCCACCACAATATGGCCATCACAAGATGGCCACCACAAGATGGCTGGCGGGGGGGGGGCAGTTGTGGGGGATCAGGCTGGCAGGGGAGGGCGGTTGTGGGCAACCAGACCTGCAGGGGAGGGCAGTTGGGGGTGATCGGGCCGGCAGAGGAGCTATTAGGCGGTGATCAGGCTGGCAGGCAGAAGCAGTTAGGGGCAATCAGGCAGGTTTAAACCAGCAGTTGGACATCTCCCGAGGGGTCCTAGATTGAAGAGGGTGCAAGCTGGGCTGAGGGACACCCCCCCATGTACAAATTTCATGCACCGGGCCTCTAGTATGATATATATTAAGCACTTACTCAATGTCTGCCAAACAGAAAATTCTCAATAAATTGCATCAATTATTATAAATTCCTACTTCTCAGCTGCTAAAAATATTGAGGATATGATGAACTATGCTGATTGCTGCTATAGTAAACTACTACTATGTAATTACAACAAACTTTGTGCTATCCTCCATGTGCTATTTAAGCTATTAGTTAAATCAGTATTTCAAATGTTATTCATACTGAAGCCCATGTTAGATATTTAACTCAAAAGTCCAAAGTCATACAGCATGATTTTTTTTCATCTGCAACATATAAATTGATTGAGTTTACATAAAGATAGTAAGATGTAGAGGTCAAGAGCTCAGCTTTTGGAATCAGATTACCCAGTTTAATCTAAGCTTTGCCACTCTCTATATTTGTTTTCTCATTTCTATAATGAAGACACTCATAATCCTTGATAGTTTTGTTTTAAGTCTTGAATGCATAAATATATTGAAAGTAATTTGAAAAGTACCTGCCTTACACTTAGTGTTTTATAAGTTTTAGTAATATCAATTAATCAATCTCTATTCGATATCAGCTATGACCTAATATGCTGATGCTTAGGATTTTAAAAAGGTTATAATCTATACATAATATTTACTCTCAAATAATTTAAAGTCTTTTAGTTATAAAAAAAAAGTTAGATATGCTAATACACAACTAGAATACCAGGTCATAAGTACAACTGAAAAAGATGTACAAAAAGTTCCAAGGAGGCAATGTAGTGTGCTATGTATAATAGACAGTAATATTATTCCCATTTTCTGGAAAGAGAAATAAAAACTTAGAAGGATGAAGTAGTCATGCATTTACTGAGTATTAGAGAAGACACTTGAATCTAAACTTCTAACTTTGAACCCCAATGTTTCCATTATATCATACTCTCTAATTTCTCCCCTTTATTTCTCCTTTTTCACTTATAATTTTTTATCTGATTAGTCAGAAAAGAAATTCAAAGAGAGTCTTCTCATCTTACCACCAAAGTAACCAACCTGTTTATATTTGAAATCATTCATTCTATTAACAGTTCATACTTCTATGTAAGGTCAGCTTCTTAGACATTTGATGCTGTTTTCTCTAAACCATTTAAGTTCTTTAATCCTAATATTCTACCCTCACTCCCCTGCACTATTGTTTTCTCTTTTTGAGTTGTTCTTATTGTCATATTAACATGCTATAAATTATATCCCATCCAGTTTCTGCTCTATTTTATGGCACAATTAAAAAATATAGTCACTGCCCCCAATTCCTCATCTTCCATTGCCTCTTGAGTCCATGATAGACTATTTTCCCACTGCTCCAATGAAAATGCTTGTTGATGTCATTTATGAACTCTATAGAGCCAAATCCATTGGTTACTTTCTAGTATTTATCTCAACAGAGTAGAATAAATTGATAAATGAATGAAGAGTCAGAAGCCCTGGAAGCTACTAAAACACCAGGGTTCACAAAACTATAAGCAAAAGAAACACAATCTTGATGAGGTATTAGTATGACTCAAAAGGGGAATTTAGAAATGGGTACTCCTAAGGCTCAGAATTTGAAGTTAAATGTAGGGTCTTCATAAAGTAGAAATTGGTTAAGCGTGGTGTAGATGTAAAAGTCAGATATGGGTGAGTTGTGGAGCCAGGGGTAGGAGAAAGACAGTGGTCATATCTTTGGATCACAGGAGTCCTTTCAGAGTTTATCTCTGGTCTGGTATTGGAAAACATGTATCTCAAAGAGCTTCTGTTAAAACTTCTGAGCTTAGATAGTTTTCTTTGCATTTACGCTTTAGTACAGGTTATCTCTTTTGAAAATCACAGTAGTTTGTTTTGCAAGTTGGGGCTTCTATTTAATTTCTCAAAAGAATGCTTAGCTCAGTTGATAAAAACTAATGAAATTAAAGCAGTAATAAAAAAATAAAACTCCCAGCAAACAAAATCCCTGAACCAGATGACTTCACAGGCAGTTATTACCAAACATTCAAAGAAGAACACCTACCATCCTCAAACCATTACAAAAAAATTCAATAGATTCAAGAGGAAGGAATACTTCCAAGCTTTTCTTTATAAGGCCAGCATTATCCTGATTCCAAAACCAGATAAAGACACTACACAAAAAGTGTAAATTACAGGCCAATGTCCTTGACAAATATAGATGCTAAAATCTTCAACAAAATACTAGCAAATTGGATCAAGTAATATATTAAACAGATTATACATCATGACCAAGTGGAATTTATTCTGGGGGTGTAAGACTGATACAATATTTGAAAATCAATAAATGTGATATATAAATATCATGTGAAAGATAAAAAATCACACGATCACATCAGTTATGCAGAAAAATCATTGGACAGAATCTAGCATCCATTTTTGATAAAAATGTTCAGCAAAGCGGGAATAGAGGGATCATACCTTAAGATAATGAAGGCCATATATAACATACCTACAGCGAACATCACACTCAATGGGCAAAAACTAAAATAGTTTCCTTAAGAACAGGTGTTAGTCAGGAACACAGATCCTTGATCCTGTCTGACTATGCCAATTGTCAGAGCAAGGTCTAATTCTTGGAGTACTTACTGTTAAATCCTGCTCACAGTGCTAATTGTGAGAGCAAGTTCCTCCTTGAACCTTGCTCGCTATACCATTGTTGGAAGCACAGGCCCTTCATCCTGCCCTACTACATCAACTGTCAGGTCTGAGCCCCTCTGCCAGGGGCTGGACCTTCTTGGATGCTGGGTGGTAGATGGAGAAGCCATGAGAAGTTGTAGGTATATCAAAGAGTCTTTATTACAGAAGCCAGTGGCCCTGTAGCCATTGCTAACAAGGTGCCATTAGACAAATCAGTTCTCCAAAGTAAAGTCCCACACAGTAGGTAGCTGCACACTGGCTAATTAACAATACATTTCCCCCACAAAGTAGCAGCAGCCTCTGTCTCTACAGCTACTCTTTGAGCAGTCATGTGCTACCTCTAGACCAACAGCCTAACATAGTAATTGTAGCCCTCTCTCTGTAGCCATAGTAACCTATTTTAATACTACTTGGACAAAAAAGGCTTTCCATCAAATAGTGATATTAATCATTTGGGTTTTGGAAGGACACCATTGCACAGTCTAAATTGCTGCATTTTTGTACCTGAGTATAGCATCTCAACCTTGAACACTTTGATTAGGAGTCCCACCCTCAGAACGGCCTTGAACGTCAGGCATATTCTGAACAAGGCCTCTACACTCAACTGGCTTTGGTGTACTCTGGCATGGTTCCCATAACAGGAACGAGACAGAGATATCTACTTTCACCACTTTTATTCAACATAATACTGGAAGTCATAGACACAGTAATCATACAAGAAAAATAAAAAATAGAAGGCATCCAAATTGGAAATGAGGAAGTAAAACTGTTATCATTCACAGATTCCACCAAAAATCTACTAGGTATAATAAATGAATTTGGCAAAGTAGCAGGATACACAAATCAACATCCAGATATTGATGGCATTTTGAAACACCAACAATGAGCTCTCAAAAAAAGAAACTGAAAAAAACAATCCCATTTACCATTGCAACAACAACAACTAAATATCTACCAGCAGAGGATGATGGTAGAAAGACAAAAAATCTGAAAGGCTAATCCTATATAATAAAAGCCTAATATGCTAAGTGTCCAGTCATCCGGTCAGGCGTTCAACCAATCAAAGCGTAATATGCTAATGATGTGCTAAGGCCACTCAACTGCTCGCTATGACTGCACTGACCACCATGGGGCAGACGTCCTGACCATTAGGTTAGCTTGCTGTTGGGGTCTGGATAATCAGGACTGAGCAAGACAGGCTAGTCACACCCTGGAGCCCTCCCGCAGTCCCTCCTCGGCCCCAATTGTGCACCTGTGCACCTGTGGGGTCTCTCAGCCTGGCCTGCACTTTCTCGCAATCCGGGACCTCTTGGAGGATGTCGGAGAGCCAGTTTCATCCTGACAGAGGAACGTTACTATGATGTTCACTGACCACCAGGGGACAGACACTCAACGCAGGAGTTGCCCCCTGGCAGTCAGTGCGCTCCCACAGGGGGAGTGCCGCTCAGCCAGAAGCTGGGCTCATGGCTGGTGATCATAAGCAGTGGTGACGGGAGCCTCTCCCACCTCCGCTGTTGCAGTGCTAAGGATGTCCAACTGCCCACTTAGGCCCGCTCCCCCCAGGGGCCTAAGCAGGCAGTTGGACATCCTTAGCACTGAAACATAGGTGGGAGAGGCCTAAGCTATTAGTTGGGCATCCCCTGAGGGCTTCGAAACTGCGAGAGGGTGCAGGCCGGGCTGAGGGACCCCCTCCCCCGAGTGCATGAAATTCATGCACCAGGCCTCTAGTAAAAACATATTTGCCTTTCTAACATTCATTACATATTTTATGACATAATTTATATGGCTGCATATAATGTAACTTAATATCTTCTTGATGATTCACAGTTATCACTTTAATTGTTATAATACACTAAAGACCTCAGAATCTTGCTGAAAGTTTTACATGACCACAAATATCTATCTTCCAAAGGAGTCACTGTACTGTGAGAGTGTAACAATAAACAAAAGTCATAGAAAAATGGGATGTATTTTAGAAATATTTTAATTGTCTATATGTATAAAAGACTAAGCAACCATCCTACCGTTAGACAGTTAGCTATGGCGCGCAATGACCACCAAGGGGCAGACACTCCGACTGGTAGCTATGATGTGCACTGACCACCAGAGGGCAAATGCTCAATGCAGATGCTGCCAGTGACTTGGAAGCAGTGGTTCTCGAGTGATGCACCTCGGATCCATGTGCATGAATCCTTGCACTGGGGCACTAGAAATAAATATAATTTTAAAACAGACAAATATCAGGACTTAAAGAATAATTTACATTGGTTATCTGGAAACTTTTCTGGGGATTAAATCTTCATCTGCCCCTGGAGCCAGAAAACTGGCTCTCTGTCTAATCACTTAAATGCACAATGCAGAAAATCAAGAATGTTGTATTGGGTTATCATCTTGTATTGTGATCTATCTTGGTCAATCCAATAGGGATGTTATCATCTTCCAGTACGTTGGATATTATTACACAGGTTCTATACATAAATAGCTATTATTTTAATGCAATTCTAATTGTAGCATTTGTCATCATAAGCTATGTAGGCTAGAATATTCTCAACAAAGATGCTAGTCAGATGATTATAGTAACCACTGTGTTTTAAGATTTTTAACAGCTATTCTTCAGGTTAACATGTGGCTGTCATGATCTTTTTTTTTTGCCAGTATATTCTCTGAAGGACAATAAATAACATGAAAAGAAGAGCTACACATCTTCTTTTGCTACAGCTGTGCTTTGTAAAGCTTACATATTTATGCTGCTGCTTCACATTATCCTTCCCCTCTGTACCTGGTGGAAATACTGCTACCCTGAGTTAAATAGGATGTCTTACTTTTCCTTCAGCATTTCATAAGCATGCCTTGCCATGCTATTTTGTAACTTATTGCTAGTACAAATTTTGCAAGCTCAACATTGAATTCATACTTTTCTGTGATAACCCTTTCTTTGTCTATAAACCATATTTTGACTGCATATTATTTTGATTCCTCACATATTTGTGATTTATCAAGTGGTCGTTACCTGTAATTATAAAACAATATATTTTTATCATCTACATGGAAGAATACTCTCAAGAATTGGCCTGATCTCCTTTACTAGCATCCCTTAAGAAATATAAATATGGACAAAATAGCACTGATTCAAAATTATAAACATTCTTGTGCATTGTATTTGATAGCAGAAAAATTAACTGACAATTCATTTTTTAGAAACAAATTAAGCACTATAAGAGAAACATTAATGAAATGAAATAAATAATTTATTTTTGTGGTATATATTAAAGCAGTGCTTTATTTAAGAAAAATATTACATGTCAGGAAAAAATATTACATCTGTGAAAATATAAGTCTACAGTTATGTTTATATGCAATTACAAAATACACTGTTTTTAAATAGGCATTTTTTTCTGAGCAAAGTCATTCTCTGTATGATCAATTAGACAGATCTGTAGTGTGAGCAACTCTGCATTTATAGTGACAAATAAATGACACACTTTTTGGCCTGGTCATTAGATAAAGTCATAAATTAAGCTAAAGTCTTACTTGGAGATCTGAATAGTGTCTGCAGCTAGATTGTATCTAAATATTTCAATGTACATCATAAATATTAAACACATTTTCTTTGAAATCACATAAGCTATATATTAAGAAGGTTCTACATATAGTTGAAACATAAACCCTGAGAAGTATGCCAAAAACCTAAAAGAAATTAAGGGGTGAAAATGAAATTACAGAGCAGATCTAATAGGTAGTACTATATTGTGTCATGCCTAGTTTTATCTGAATAGAAATTCATGTCAGTTTCAACTGCGAGAAAAAGTACAGGCACCATAGCTTGTGCTTGACCTTCGACATTGGAGCCAGTAAATACAACTGTCTTCTAACTTCCCTCAGTTTGTCTGACCTTAAATATCTTAACCATCCCATTATAAAGTTACAAAAACAATCGTAAAGACAAAGAACACATCATAAAAAGGCATCTTGAGTCCCTCCACTACTCTCCATTCCCGCTGCTTTCCTAGCATCAAAGGTTTTTATTTAATAGTATGTCTAAACAGCTATCTGTGATGCAAATAAATACTTGCAAGGTTGACTCTGAGGTACTGTAAGATCCTGAAGGATTTGGGGACATAACAACATGTAGGAATTTTTTAAAAATACACTGTATGCACCTCTCCATTTAAATACAATTCCACACAAGCCCAATCAGCAAGGCTCAGTGATTGAGCTTCAACCTATGGAGCAGGAAGTCATGGTTCCATTCCAGGTCTGGGTGCATGCCTGGGTTGCTGGCTCCATCCCCAGTGTGGGGAGTGCAGAAGCCAACCAATCAATGATTCTCTCTCATCATTGATGTTTCTATCCCTCTCTCTCCCTTTCCTCTCTGAAATCAATAAAAACATATTTTAAAAAATACAATTTCACACATAACTCAATTGTATAAAACAGACAAAAGTAGATATTCCATGGTAGAATCATGATGCCGGCTTTTGAACACCTTGGAGGAACTGCTGGGCTCCCTAAAACTATGCGAAAATAGTGCAAATGAGGTGGTATGGTGCAGAGATTAGGAGAATAATCTCTGGAATTTGGTTGCCTGGTTTTGAACCCAAGCTCCACCATTTTCTAACTGTGTGAGGCCATTTAACATTTGAATTCTCTGTCTTGGTTTCCTCAACTGTAATATAGAGTTATGAGAATTAAATAAGTGAACATTTGTAAAGCATTTAGAGTAGTCATATACAAGTGTGTGTTTTTTAAGTCTTCCTTAATTCATTCATTTTAATATTTTTTTAAATGAGCAGTAAAAGCAATGTGGTTTTATAGGGAAAAGTTTCATTGCCTAGGATATTTTACTTGCTAACCAGAGTATTACTCCTTAATCTACTATTCCTTAGTTGGTGCTATCCTGGAGAGATCAATGACCACAGCCACGTCAGCTATCTGTAGGGCAAATAAATGCTTGCACTCATGTTTCATGTATTCCTATTTGATCTTTCTCCAGGTGGGACATGCCACATTACATTTATTTCTGATGGTTAATGAAATTTTCAAAATAATGATAAAAATAATTATTTATAATTTAGGATCCGTTTTCTTGATCTGCTCTTCCTTGACTTTCTCTACAAATTAATTTAACTAACATCTAGACTAATATAGCTTCATAATCTCTAAAAAAAATCCCAAGACATTTTTAATGGCTCCAAAATTATTGCAGAATTTTCATTTAGTATGCAGTAGACTATGGCCAAGCAATAGTCCTTTACCAATGAAGCTGTCTGTTTTCCTACTTCTTTAAATAAAATCTGAAGAAAACCATCATAAATCAGAAATGATTAAAATTTAGGAAGTGATCATAATACTAGTTTTCATTAGTTGTGTTTTGTTGTTGTTGTTTGTGGTAACTTGTAAGTTATTTAGTTAGACCTAAAATTAAAACAACCAGATTCAGCAGAAGAGATGAAGGATGACAATGCCAATCACAGAGAAATAGTTGCTTGCCAGTACTAATTATTTGCTGCATGCTGGAAGTCTCACTTATTCCTAGCTGACAACTTTGGCTATTTGGGGTTGGTATTTCTTATTTACATGTAGATTTTTAATTTTGAAAAAAATACAGCCAATGGTGGGGTATAAAGCTTCTGACAAAAGAGAGAGAAATGAGGCATTTAATAGCATTTATTTCTGGGGGAAATTACAAGAATTTGCATTCAATTGGAGAAAATGACTATAAAATAGGGAAAACACACTGTGCTACAGAAAGCAAATAGCACATTCAGTTCTTGTACATTCATTACCCACTGAGTTCAAATGGAACACAGTTCTTTCTACAGAGCCACCTCCATGATTAGGACTTTAAAGAATGGTGGCACAGTAAAATAAGAAGCTGATTGGGAAAATTGCTAGTTAGAAGAATGCACTTTTTTAGACTTATTGCAGATAATGGGCTTACATAATGCCATCATTACCTGTGACTACAGCCACGTGTGTTTAGTTAGAAAAGGTCATTTAATTTGAATCTTCTAAAAAAACTGGTTGAAAGAATAAGATACATGAATTGCTGAAATAATGTCACTAGTTTTTGACAACTGCATTCTTTCAGTTACTTTAATATGTGCATTCTGGGCTCAAAACAAACATTTCCCATTTCATCCCATTTAAAAGAATATTTCATGTTGGAAATGAGCAAACAGGAAAAAAAACAAATACAGAAAAAATATTACTTTTAAATTGTCATTCTATAAAATACTTTTCTGATTACTAAGTGATGTATACATTGTATAATACATGGAAAAAAGTATAATCATTATGAAATAAAAACAACTATTAATGTACTAGTGATATTTAAAGCAGATACTCCCCCCTCCTAATTTGTAAGTGTGCATGCTCTGTGTATGTATTGTGGGGATATGAGAGCTAATATTTCTACATTTTTAAAATTTTACTTAAATTATATCATAAAACATCCTCACATTATATATAGTATACATACACATATATATTTCACTATCCTATCTAATAATAGACAAACATGGTAATTGACCGTACCTTCGCTATGCCTCCCATTGGCTAATCAGCGTGATATGCAAATTAACCCGCCAACAAAGATGGTGGCTAATTTGCATACTGCAGGCAGGGTGGGACAGCATGAGCCGCCAGCGGGAGTCGCCATCCAGGCCCCCGTGTGCGACCTCAGAAGCCACCTGCCTGCTGCCCGTGATTGGATCCAATCCCAAGCCGCTGGCCGGTCCCAGAAGCCCCAGAAGCCGCCTGCCTGCCGCCTGTGATCAGATCCAATCCCGGGCCACAGGCCGGCCCCAGGAGCCCCAGAAGCCACAGAAGCCACCTGATATGGCAGTAACTCTATCAGTAAGCACTCTGAAAGTCAGTGGCATAAATGCACCAATTAAAAGACATTATGAGCGGGTGAATCAAAAA